>NC_084736.1:46239785-46367285 GCF_033978785.1 Entelurus aequoreus
GTCAGTAAAAGTCACCTTACAAAGGAGCCAATGGGAGGTCCTCCTTCCCGCCCTTAAAGCCCTCTAAAAAAACATCCAAAAAGCGCCAACAATATTCCATTTACATTTCGTGACCTAAATTTTAAGCAAGTATTAGCAATATTGTTATTATGAGCGCAAACGCAGTCGAACTATGTTTAGCGGCCCATTGCCACTGAGAGCTAACAGCAGGTTGCTGCTAGGGTTGTACGGTATACTGGTACTAATAAAGTACCACGATACTATCCATCCATCCATCCATTTTCTACCGTTTGTCCCTTTCGGGTCGCGGTGGGGGGGGGTGGGGGGGGGTGCTGGAGCCTTGGCATGGTGTGTTTTGGCATGGTGTGTCTTGGACTTGGTCTTGGCATGGTGTGTCTTGGCATGGGGGGTCTTGGACTTGGTCTTGGCATGGTGTGTCTTGGCATGGGGGGTCTTGGACTTGGTCTTGGCATGGTGTGTCTTGGTCTTGGCATGGTGTGTCTTGGTTTTGGCGTGGAGCTGCGACTGGCGGCACTGGGCGTCGTGGAGCTGCGACTGGCGTCACTGGGCGTCGTGGAGCTGCGACTGGCGGCACTGGGCGTCGTGGAGCTGCGACTGGCGGCACTTGGCGTCGTGGAGCTGCGACTGGCAGCACTTGGCGGCGTGGAGCAGGTAGCGGAACTTGGCGTGGAGCTGGGCGTGGAGCAGGTGGAGGTGGCCTAGCTGGAGGTTGCGGCTTGGCAGGCCGAAAGACCGGTGGTGGTGACCGAACCGGAGGTTGCGGCTTAGCAGGCCGAAAGACTGGTGGTGGTGGTCGTGCTGGAGGCTGTGGCTTGGCGTGACGAAATACTGGTGGTGGTGGTGGTCGTGCTGGAAGCTGTGGCTTGGCGTGACGAAAAGCGACCCCACCTGAACAGTCCCCAGCCCTAGCCCCCCCCTCAAGGAGCGGATCCCAGACGCGCTCCCTGCGGTCTGGAACCGTCTTTTGGGGTGGGTGGAGGGAGGTCAGGAGAGGGCAGAATCTTCCCCTCCAAACTGTCCAAAAAGTCTTTCTTCCTGGGATTGAGTGGGTGAAAAAAAATAATTGTGTGACTTGGGCGTGGCTTGAGTTCTGGGGGGCGGGGCATGAAAACTGGGTGACTGTGACTGACAGGATCTAATTTGTAAAAACATGTCCTGATAATGTCTTACCATGTTTTTAAAGTCTTTTGCTGTAGGTGAGTGATCACAAGAAAAAGAGTTCAGAGAAAAAAAATCTTGAGCTGTGATGTCATCAGGGTGACGCCGGGCTGCCTGTGGCTTGCTTCCGCCCGGAGGGGGAGGAGCTTGCGGGAGTGACGTGTCCTCTCTGCTTGCGGAAGCCCTCCCTGACGTCCTCCGTCGGGAGTGGCGCCTCCGGGACTGCGGTGACGCAGCGCAGTCCTCGGACCAAATGGAGTCTCTGTACTCCATGGAGGAGTAGCGCAGCGATTCCTCCTCCATGGCGCGGAGGACCTCCCTCGCTGCCTCGTCAAAACCGTCCAACTTTCGTTTGGAGAAACTGTTATGCTGGCGTCCTACTGTCACGACTGGGTTCTTGGGTTTTGTTTCTCCAGAAGGCAACGGAAAGTTGGCGCGAGCCAGACGTGAGTTTGAATACATGATTTATTATTTTTTTAACACTAATTAACTACAAACAAAAAGGAAGCAAACAAATGGCGCGCACAAAGGCGGAAATACAAACTTGACTAAGAAACAAAAGACATGCACATGGGCACAAAAACTATGAACAATAAAACAAAAACACTAACTGTGGCATAAATGAACAAAACTTACTTGGTAAAGAACTGTGACACGACATGAAGCAGAGTGACGAAATAGTGTGAGGACGCCAGGACGAACAACAGAAACAGACAGATTTAAATAGTGACGTGATCAGTGAAAACAGGTGCGTGACTCGAAACGTGAAACAGGTGCGTGACAAGACAGGTGAAAACTAATGGGTGACCATGGAAACCAAACCAAACAAGGAAGTGCAACCAGGAACTAAAAAGAGTCCAAAAAACAAACACATGGCCAAAACAAAAACATGAACAGACATGACGCATGACCAAAACAAAAACATGAACAGACATGACAGTTTTGTTTCTCCCGTTTTGGACCCCTTCCCTTGTCATAATAAAGAACTGCTTCTGAAATCCTGCGCCTGTGTTCAGAGTTCAATTCTGGTCGTGATACTTTCATCTGCGGCGGTGACTACAGAGCCGAGGCGCATGATGTTGAGTGAGTCAAAACGCACACACAAACTGCATACAAGTAATAACATTTTGGAGCGGAAGAATGGCAAAAAAATACAATTCTACTGGTTAATAAAGAGGGTGGTGATACTCAATATGAAGGTATGTGGGCTTCAAAACTAACAATAAAGGTGACACTTTAAACAAGGAAGCGCTGCGCTTCAAGCGTTACTTTAAAGCGCTCCTCGCCAAATGTGGCGATTAGTATTACCACCTTTGCTTCAAACTTAGGTAAACATCTAAATAATGAACATTCAGATCTGCACAAGGAGTTAGAAACACCTGTCCTGCTGTTCGCTCCGTTGCAGACTGTCAAGGAGCACAGGGCAGACGTTCCCTTCAGGGTTGATGTTTTCGTCGGTGGTAGCACCCTTCACTTTACAATGGGTCTGCTAAGCTCTGCTTTCCGGTCAGAATTCGAGGCCGCCAATTTGTGACATTCTGGTTGCTTAATAATTAATTTTGCAGGACACAACAGGGCCTGTTCGTTTTTCTACTATGCAGTGCAAGTACTACCTCTCCCTCTCTTTACTCTCCCACTCACTCACTGACGTCAGTCAGACAACACGTTGACATTCTCGCAAACACACATGCACTACTCTCATAAGTTAACCAGCTCCCCTGCTGTGCACATGTATATACATAACATGTAGATACATAACATACACTACCGTTCAAAAGTTTGGGGTAACCCAAACAATTTTGTGGAATAGCCTTCATTTCTAAGAACAAGAATAGACTGTCAAGTTTCAGATGAAAGTTCTCTTTTTCTGGCCATTTTGAGCGTTTAATTGACCCCACAAATGTGATGCTCCAGAAACTCAATCTGCTCAAAGGAAGGTCAGCTTTGTCGCTTCTGTAACGAGCTAAACTGTTTTCAGATGTGTGAACATGATTGCACAAGGGTTTTCTAATAATCAATTAGCCTTCTGAGCCAATGAGCAAACACATTGTACCATTAGAACACTGGAGTGATAGTTGCTGGAAATGGGCCTCTATACACCTATGTAGATATTGCACCAAAAACCAGACATTTGCAGCTAGAATAGTCATTTACCACATTAGCAATGTATAGAGTGTATTTCTTTAAAGTTAAGACTAGTTTAAAGTTATCTACATTGAAAAGTACAGTGCTTTTCCTTCAAAAATAAGGACATTTCAATGTGACCCCAAACTTTTGAACGGTAGTGTATGTATCTACATGTTTGGCATCAAGCTGCTAGGCTTGATGCCAAATATTAGGTGGAAGTAAGACCGCCCATCTAACGTCAACTAGTGCAAGTAAAATTACGGAATTTTGTAACAAATTCTTACAGTTTGTGTTTTATCTTTAACAAATGTGTGTTTTACCTGCTACATGGCTCATCTGTGTACATTTATCCATAGTTTTGTTTTTAGTACTACAGACCAGGATTGGCAACCATCCATCCATCCATTTTCTACCACTCATAAATCATTTAATATTATGTTAATAAAGCTTTTTTATTATATTGTTATCTAATTCTGTCAGGCTTGTCCCTGACAGTTTGGTTATGTTTTAGTTTTTCCTCTGTTTGTTTTATTTCCTGTCAGCGCTCTTATTTTGGTTCAGTTTCCTGCTTGTCTCCCTGAGCGCTGTTTCCCCTCAGCTGCGGCTGATTGGCACCTGGCCACACCTGGTGTCAATCAGCCGGCTGCTATTTAGACCTGTCTTGCCCTCCAGTGTAGGCTGGAGTATTGTCGTTGTCGTTGTAGCTGTAAGCTACTATCTGTAAGCTGTATCCTGTATCCTGTAGCTGTTTGCAGCTTGCTGTCTTTTTGTTCCTTGTTTCCTGTTTGCTGGTACCTGTTCCCTGTTTCCAGTTTCCTGTCTCCTAATTCCTGGTTTGTGTTTTACCTTTATTTTGGACATTAAATTATGTTTTCCTGCACCAAGCCTTCCGTCTCTGCATCTTGGGATTCGTCACCACCAAAACGTGACAAATTCTTGATTATGGAAAATTGTAAATTGTTCTTTGAGTGCAACAAGAAAAACACAATGTGTTTAATGCCTTTTAATTTATATTTTAACCTTCTAAAATTGTTATTTGAGTGCAGTAGGAAACATATGTTTATTGTATTGTAAGATTTTCTGTTAAATTTTTTTCGTAGTTCCCTTTATTTGGAAAAATATCGAAAAGTATCGATATACATTTTGGTACCGGTACCAAATTATTGGTATTGGGACAAGCCTAGTTGCTGCTATGTTAACATCATCGGATGGTGAGTTGCTTTCTTACCTCGGAGCTTGTGAAAGTTAATTCCAGATCATAAATATTGCCCCTCACCTTGATAGGAAACGTATGAAGACCTAATCTGACCAATTGGTCAACTTTGGCATCCAATTTGGACCCCAAAATGGTGAGAAAGACACGAAAAGAGGCTTGGTTTCACCCCCGTGAATGTCCTTGCGATGATTATGAGTCATTCCTTATTTAAACAGGAAAATAACAACGTCTTGACAGTTGCCATCCTAGTGAGAACAGCCTTTGTACAGTAAGTGATGTTTTATTATGTTTGTTGGCTCTTATTTAAATTAAAGTGCCGCTATATGCTTAAAATCAGCAAAATACGCAAATATTACATGCTATTATGAATGTGTTTGTTAATACATTACATATACAGCATGTATATAAAACCTTGAAGGAGATGTTTGGATGTTTTTTAGAGCGCTTTTAAGGTGGTATAGAGCGACTTCCACAGGCTCAGAGTTCCTCTTCATCTTGTTTTTGAGTTGCTTCTGTTACGACCGGGTCGCATCGTGGTGCGAGGTGTTCTCCCAAGGATGCAAACGGGCTCGGACACAGCTTGCAGGTAGGAAAATGATTTATTTTAGAACTAAATCAGACAAGAGAAAAACAAAAACGACTAGCATGGGAGCTAGTAAGCAAAATAATCTAGCATGAGAGCTAGCAGGAAGCAAAGTGGTCGTAACTTGTTGCATGAGAACAAACTAGGAAGCCAGGCAGAGTGCTGCCCGGGCAAAGACTAAATAGCCCTCTGATTAGCGCTCGGGCAACAGGTGCGCGTCCCGAAACGCTAACCAGAGGCAGGTGAGCAAAATATGCTGTCATGGCAACAGAAACGAACAAACACAAGGGGCTGAAAACACATGTGACTAGAAAACTTAAACAAACTATGATCCGGGCAGCGGATCCTAACAGTACCCCCCCCTAAAAGGACAGATTCCAGATGTCCCTTGAAAACAAAAAAACAACTGGAACCCAAAAAAAACAAGCAATAGTTCACGAGTCAAGGGCGGGCGGGGGGGTGAATTGGTGGTGGGTCGCCAGGCCACGTGTCCCCGAATCCACCGGGGAAGGGTCAGGTGGCGGCGGCGAATGGAACGCCGCCGCCGCTGGCGAGGCGGGCGAGGCGGGCGAGGCGGGCGACCACGGTAAGGCCACATTCGTGGCCGCCGAGAAGGTGGGCGTGAGTGGCGCCAGAATCTCAGCAGCCTCTGAGTCCTCGAGGGCTGCATGCGGGGACCTGCTTTCCGCTTGCGCCGCCGGACCACTCGAGGTCGCTGAGATGTCGCCGTGGGAGTCGCTGTCGTGGCAGCCGGAGTCGCTGTCGTGGCAGCAGGAGTCGCTGTCGTGGCAGCCGGAGTCGCTGTCGTGGCAGCCGGAGTCGCTGTCGTGGCAGCCGGAGTCGCTGTCGTGGCAGCCGGAGTCGCTGTCGTGGCAGCAGGAGTCGCTGTCGTGGCAGCAGGAGTCGCTGTCGTGGCAGCCGTAGTCGCTGTCGTGGCAGCCGGAGTCGCTGTCGTGGCAGCCGGAGTCGCTGTCGTGGCAGCCGGAGTCGCTGTCGTGGCAGCCGGAGTCGCTGTCGTGGCAGCCGGAGTCGCTGTCGTGGCAGCCGGAGTCGCTGTCGTGGCAGCGGGAGTCGCTGTCGTGGCAGCCGGAGTCGCTGTCGTGGCAGCGGGAGTCGCTGTCGTGGCAGCCGGAGTCGCTGTCGTGGCAGCCGGAGTCGCTGTCGTGGCAGCCGGAGTCGCTGTCGTGGCAGCCGGAGTCGCTGTCGTGGCAGCAGGAGTCGCTGTCGTGGCAGCAGGAGTCGCTGTCGTGGCAGCAGGAGTCGCTGGTGCGAGAACCAGTCGTGGTACAGGTGCTGGTGCGAGAACCAGCCGTGGTGCAGGTGCTGGTGCGAGAACCAGTCGTGGTGCAGGTACTGGTGCGAGAACCAGTCGTGGTGCAGGTACTGGTGCGAGAACCAGTCGTGGTGCAGGTACTGGTGCGAGAACCAGTCGTGGTGCAGGTACTGGTGCGAGAACCAGTCGTGGTGCAGGTACTGGTGCGAGAACCAGTCGTGGTGCAGGTACTGGTGCGAGAACCAGTCGTGGTGCAGGTACTGGTGCGGGAACCAGCCGAGGTGCAGGTACTGGAACCTGTGGTGGAGCTGGTGCTAGCCTTAGCCTTGGCGCTAGCTTAGGTGCAGGTGGCCTAGCTGGCGGTTGCGGCTTAGCAGGCCGTCGGACTGGTGGCGGTGGCCGAGCAGGAGGTTGCGGCTTAGCACGCCGTTGTGCCACCCCACTCGCACAGCTCCCAGTACTAGCCCCCCCCCTCAAAAAGCGGATCCCAGACGCGCTCCTTGCGGATTGGAACCGTCTTCAAGGGTGGGTGGTGGGAGGTCCGGGGGAGGGCTGAATCCTCTCCTCTAAATTGTCCAAAATGTCTTTTCTTACTCCCCACTTGAGACTGGGTGGGAGCACAGGGGGAAAAAATATGTGCAGTGGGCGGAGCAATAGTCACTGGGGGTGGAGCTAGAAAGTCAGGTGACCGGGACTGACTAGATTTACATTTCACAAAAATGTCCTGATAATGTCTTATCTTAGAATTCAAGTCCTTAGGAGGTGGCTGATAAAAAGGAGCAGAAGAATTTAAAAAAAATTCTTCGTCTCTGACGTCATCCACAGTGGGCGGGATGACGTCATCTGTGTGGGTCTCCAGCTGACTGACAGCCCAATCGGTGAAATGTTTGGCAAAGTGGTCGATAGGGTTGCCAAACATGTGAGGAGGGGAATCTTGGGCTGACTGTTGCTTACTGTGTACCGGTGGAGGAGTCTGTGGGAGTGGCGCGTCTTGGCAGCGAAGTGAAGACCTCTTTGGTGGCTTCCGTCTTCGCTGACGCGTCCGGTGGTGCGGAGGTGTGGCGATGTCCTCGGGCCAAACGGAGTGGATTGGGACCAACCTTCCGTTAGGACCCCATATCAGGTCCTGGCGCTCCGAAGGGGAATAGCGGAGAGTCTCCGCCTCCATTGCTCGCAACACCATCCACGCACCTTCGTCCATCTCCTCCGACGTGCTCGTTGCGGGAGAACTTCTTCTTGCTGGCTTCCTACTGTTACGACCGGGTCGCATCGTGGTGCGAGGTGTTCTCCCAAGGATGCAAACGGGCTCGGACACAGCTTGCAGGTAGGAAAATGATTTATTTTAGAACTAAATCAGACAAGAGAAAAACAAAAACGACTAGCATGGGAGCTAGTAAGCAAAATAATCTAGCATGAGAGCTAGCAGGAAGCAAAGTGGTCGTAACTTGTTGCATGAGAACAAACTAGGAAGCCAGGCAGAGTGCTGCCCGGGCAAAGACTAAATAGCCCTCTGATTAGCGCTCGGGCAACAGGTGCGCGTCCCGAAACGCTAACCAGAGGCAGGTGAGCAAAATATGCTGTCATGGCAACAGAAACGAACAAACACAAGGGGCTGAAAACACATGTGACTAGAAAACTTAAACAAACTATGATCCGGGCAGCGGATCCTAACAGCTTCCAAATGAAGCACCGGCTATGTGCCTGGATGCCGAAGAAGAAACTATGGACCTTGACCCCATCGGTTTGGTTGGATGAGCTCAAGAAAGGTTTTTCCATGAGTGAGGTCATCGGCTGGAGTTTCATTGGTGGCGACATAGCGCCATGTTGACGCTTCCACCAGCTCTTGAATTCCCGCAACACTTGTTCCGGCGAAAACCTTTATCGGCATTAGTCTATTTTCAGGCATGTTAAGACTGTGGTTGAATCAGTCTACAATATGATCTGCTGAGGCGAGAATGACAGTTCGGTCATACTGGCTTTAGCTAAGTGTGCGTCAGATAGAGCTTCACATAAGTCAAAGCGTGGCAATTGTTTGTGGGGGAAAACACGTGATCTGGCCATCACAAATGCCACATGAATATTGCCATTGTTGTCTCGCGTACGCAGATATTCCACTGCCCCATAGGCTCTCTCAGAAGCATCACAAAAGATATGTGCTTGTTGGCAAGCTGGTATATAACACTTGGGTATTTCTAGTTGTGTGGGGTACACCACAACTACAAATACCTTGAAGTGCTAACAGAGCTGATGAATATGGTTTGGGATTGTACATATAAGCTTGTGATAACTTGTAGGCACTTGGCAGCTTTCAATGGTCCAACAGCACTTAAACTGCTCTGTAAGGTGGGCATGTGAATTTAGCAGATTATCCAGAGCCATTTTGAGCAGTGCAAAGTTTGACTCTTTTCCAGATGTGAATTAAGGCAAGGTAGCCTTGAAAGTCCATATGAATTAGCTATGAGGAAATCCATTACGTGCTGTCCTGGAGCCTTTTGGCAGTGCTGTGAGTTTGCAAGACTGCATTTTGCATCATTGGCTGTTGTAGTGGCTAAACTGTGGCAGGGGCTGTAGCAGGAGGAGCTATGGTATCAAAAGCAGGCTGTGGCTGATACCTCAGAAATGCGGTGATAGAAGGCTGATGATCTTGAGGAGCATACTGGACTTGGGGTAAATGCGGACTGGTTGAGACGGTGGGATTAACTGTTGTGGCTGGAAGAGCTGGTGGTGGACCATTTGCTGCTGGACTAGTGAGTCGAGATTCAAGTTCACCTTGGTGGAGCTCCCTTTAGATCAGCTGGGAACCGAAGGTTAAACTCACATTCGCTAAGTGGCCGAGTTAGTACAGAACTATTTGTATCCTCCTTCAGGAAGGATGTACTTCGAGCAGCTTTCTCCGATTCCTATAAATGTGAAAATTGTGCAAGATGGCACCGTATGAACATAAGACAAAACTGCACCTATTGTCCATATAGATAAAAAAGTAATATAGATTATTTTTATTAATATTGAAATGATGATTATTAATCACATTTATTCATTATGTTAGGTAAAACAGTGTTGGGGTGGGGTGTGAACGCAATGCAATCATTGAATTTGTAATGTCTAATAAAAAGGCTATAGATAAACGTTCTCCATATATTTAAAGACAAATATTGGATACCATACCATTATCAACATGACAGTTTGGACTTTAGGTTTCCTTTGTCTCTGCTATGATTTCCTGTTTGGGATTCTTATTTTGTATTTTCAACTCTTTTTGGCAGGGCAGCACGGTGGTAGAGGGGTTAGTGCGTCTGCCTCACAATACAAAGGTCCTGGGTTCGATCCTGCGCCCGGGATCTTTCTGTGTGGAGATTGCATGTTCTCCCCGTGACTGCGTAGGTTCCCTCTGGGTATTCCGGCTTCCTCCCACCTCCGAAAACATGCACCTGGGGATAGGTTGTTTGGCAACACTAAAATTGGCCCTAGTGTGTGAATGTGAGTGTGAATGTTGTCTGTCTATCTGTGTTGGCCCTGTGATGAGGCGGCGACTTATCCAGGGTGTACCCCGCCTTCCGCCCGAATGCAGCTGAGATAGGCTCCAGCGCCCCCCGCGACCCTGAACGGGACAAGCGGTAGAAAATGGATGGATGGATGGAACTCTTTTTGGCACAGTCGGCAGCACCCTCACTTTCAGTATAAACTACTACACACTCAAATACTTTTGTCCACATACAGTACTTAAAATAGGGGTATCCGTATACAATTTTGATATTGGATACCGGTCCGATATCAACAAAAACAAGGATCGGATGATATCGGCTTGCATTGCAAATCTCCGATATAAGCTCTGATACAAGCAGTCCTGGAGAGTGTTACTTGTGCAAAGCTGGACATTCAGTTAACATCTAAATGACCTCTTATAAGCACACAACATTGGTATTTTCATACTTTGGTCATATTGGTTGGTCATATTATATCACTTACACATACAAAGTATCCAAGGCAGATGCGTATTGGAATTATCCCAGTAAAAAATGTGTCTGCATTGTTCAATTTACTGTGTCGACTCAGGATATTGTAGCTCGGTGGGGAGAATATTTCAAAGACGTCATCAATCCCACATACACATCTTCCTATGAGAAAGCAGTGCCTGGGGAATTTTTGGTCGGGTCTCCCATTGCCAAGGTAGGTAAAAAGGTGGATGAGATCCGCTAGTATTTCATTAAGGCTCTCGATGTTGTGAGGCTGTCTTGGTTCACAGGACTCTGCAATATTGCATGGACATTGGGGGCGGTACCTCTGGATTGGCATACCGGGGTGGTGGTTCCTATCTTTGAGAACGGGAACCGGTGGGTGTGTTCCAACCATTGTGGGATCACACTCCTCAGCCTTTCTGGTAAGGTCTATTTTGGTGTGCTGGAGAGGAAGCTAGGCTGAATAGTAGAAGCTCGGATTAAAGAGGTGCAGTTTGGTTTTCGTCCTGGTCGTGGAACTGTGGACCAGCTGTATATTCTCGGCAGGGTTCTTGAGGGTGCATGGGAGTTTGCCCAACCAGAGTATATGTGCTTTGTGGACTTGGAGAAGGCATTTAACCGTGTCGCTCGGGAAGTCCTGTTGGTAGTGCCCAGAGAGTACGGGGTATCGGACCGCGTGATTGTGGCGGTCTTCTCCCTGTCTGATCTCTGTCAGAGCCTGGACCGCATTGCCGGCAGTAATTCGGACCAGTTTTCACTGAGGGTTGGACACCCTTCCAAAGCTGCCCTTTGTCATCGATTCTGTTTACAACTTTTATGGACAGAATTTCTAGAAGGGGCCAGGACAATGAAGGAATCCGGTTTGGTGGCTGCAGGATTAGGTTTCTGATTTTTGCAGATGATGTGGTCCTGATGGCCTCATCTGGCCAGGATCTCCAGCTCTCACTGGAATGGTCCGCAGCCGACTGTGAAGCAACTGGGACTAGAATCAGCACCTCCAAGTCCTAGTCCATGGTTCTCGCCCGGAAAAGAGTGGAGTGCCATCTCTGGGTTGGGTCGATCTTGCCCCAAGTGGAGGAGTTCAAGTACCTCAGAGTCTTTTTTTTACGAGTGAGGGAAGAGTGGATCGTGAAATCGACAGGCGTATTGGTGCGGCGTCTGCAGTGATGCAGACCCTGTATTGGTCCGTCGTGATAAAGAAAGAGCTGAGCCGGAAGGCAAAGCTCTCAATTTACCAGTTGATCTACGTTCCCATCCTCACCTATGGTCATGAGCTTTGGGTTGTGACCGAAAGGACAAGATCACAGGTACAAGCGGCCGAAATGAGTTCACCCTTCGAGATAGGGTGAGAAGCTCTGTCATTCGGGAGGAGCTCAAAGTAAAGGCGCTGCTCCTCACACATCGAGAGGAGCCAGATGAGGTGGTTCGGGCATTTGGTCTGTATGCCTCACTGGGGAGGTGTTTAGGACACGTCCGACCGATGAGAGGTCACGAAGAAGACTCAGGACACGTTGGGGAGAGTTAAACTGGCAGGTTAAAAACAAAAGTAAAAAAATTTGAATATTCATCGAGATTAGATGATTTTTTTTTTGCCATGATCGCCCAGCCCTAAGATCTGATAATCAGCTAGGAAAAATCACAAATAAGGAAGCAACAATAATAAAAATAAGAACGCTAATACAAATGATTATAAAAATGCATTTTTCACATCTTAATTTGTATCAATAAGAATACTGATTAATACCGATATTGATACAATTCTAACACTATTTATCCCAATTTAGTACACCACGTACCTAAACATCCTCATCAAAGAAACCAAATAGTCTACCTCAGCCGGTTGACAGTGTTGCCTTTGTCGTGACCGTGTTTAATCATATCGTAGCGTCCCACCTCCAGGGACGGACGTAGGACACGCATTTTTGCCAAATACACTCTGAGAAGACAAGAGTCACAAGTGTCAAGGCAGAAATGGAAGTTTTACAAGGAATGTGAATTGACACAGAAAGACCGTCCCATCTGTCAGAGTCTAAGTTGTCAAATGTCTCACCTGAGCCCGATGTCATCATCCTCGCAACCCCAGCCCCAGTAGTTATTGGGAAAACCGTTAATTGTGCGGTATTGGTCAGGTGTGAAAGCAGTCACTCCTCCGAAGTATGTATCGTACGGAAGCCTGGAGGGGCAACACAGATACAAAGGTATTACCCAGTCAACAATGTACTCAAGTTATGTACAGACACGAGAAACAACGCACTTGAAGCCAAACTTGTTGATGGCGGTGGCGGCGTGTTTGGGGTGGGATCCGCACACATATATGTTGCGGTCATCTGTGGGAATGAGGTCCACGTCGTGGAAAAAGAGACACTCCCATTCCTTCTCTTGCAAGGCCTCCCGGACGCCGGCATTCATCAGCCTGGCCTTGTTAAATGTGTAGTTCCCAGCCTGCGTTAGGAACAGTACGTTGGAGAAAACAACTATGATATTTTGCATTTAATTCTACAGTGGTACATCACTGAAAACTACAACCATAATAATACACAGGCCTGATCTACTATGATCTCAAATAACAAGTGCTAAACAGAGTGTGTAAAATACAAATAGTGCAGGTACTATTATTGGATGGGTTGCGGGTGATCTACTAAGACTGCGTGCACAATTGATAAAAAGTGCAGAAATGGTGCGCACTGCCCTACTTAAATAATGTTTTTGCGTGCACCATGGAGACTGGTCCTCCCCTTCAGTGGCATCATGCTCTAATCAATGGCGTTTTGCTTTGTTGTGGGACATGCAGCAGACAACTACAGTTTGGAAAACCTTTATGGGCAATATAGAATTGCTTCCCCAGTGCGATCCATACAACAGAACCAATGTTTTACAGAACCAAGTTTGAATGTGTGCAACATTATAGTGAAGTTCTACCAGAATGGTAGGGTTGAGTACAGGAAGCAAGAGAAAAAATCGATTCATGTCTAAATCACATTTCTGACTCGATCCAAAGTTTTCAAGAATACATTTTTTAAAGTAAATGTTTTCAGCCATATTAAAAAGTTAAAGTACCCATGATTGTCACACACACACTAGGTGTGGCGAAATTATTCTCTGCATTTGAGCCATCACCCTTGATCATCCCCTGGGTGGTGTGGGGAGCAGTGAGCAGCACCGGTGGCCGTGCCCGGGAATCACTTTTGGTGATTTAACCCCCAAATTTCAACCCTTGATGCTTAGTGTCAAGCCGGGAGGTAATGGGTCCCATTTTTATAGTCTTTGGTATGACTCGGCCGGGTTTTTAACTCACGACCTACCGATCTCAGGGCGGACACTCTAACCACTAGGTATATCCGTGCTTTCCCGTAAGGTAACGGCCTCCATAGTGTATTGCTTGGTTGCAACCATGTGACCTACAGGCCGCCAACATCTCAGATGGGGCAAACATTCAATAAATGGTGACTGTTCATTTCCCTTTAGTATCGCAGATGTAAGCATATTTTAAAGTTATAGTGGGAAATATACAAGCCGAATAGCATCAAAAAAATTGTTGAAGGTGACTGAGTGGATCCAACACCACACTTACTTTGATCTTTGCAAGGAATAGAAGTCCAAAAGAATGGAGGCACATTATTTCTTCACATCTAGATGGGTCGAAGAGTTAAAGGGGCTGTTTGCAAGTTTGCAAAAGTTATATTTTTAGAGCGGATAAGCTCCTAAGAAGTTTAAATCAGAAGCATGGACACTTTATGGTCCTGCGCTATTCTTTGCACCTAAAATACTTGTTTGTAGTAATTAATATGATTAGAACATTTTAGCATTATGTTTGAACAAAGAGAGCATAGTCTAAAGTCAAATTGTGTTAAACATATTTGGTCAATAAAGCTGATTCAGATTTTTTTTTGACAATACCACAATAATATCGTACCGTGTCTTTAACACCGTGATGATATCATACCGGTAAAAGTTAGAGATGCTACCTCAGTAGAAGCATTTAAGTCTCATCTTAAAACTCATTTGTATACTCTAGCCTTTAAATAGACTCCCTTTTTAGACCAGTTGATCTGCCATTTCTTTTCTTTTCTTTTCTACTCTGCTCCCAACTCGGGGTGGACCGCTAGCCTGTCCATCAGATGGGTACATCTCTACGCTGCTGACCCGTCTCCGCTCGGGATGGTTCCTGCTGGCCCCACTATGGACTGGACTTTCGCTGATGTGATGGACTTTCACAATATTATGTCAGACCCACTCGACATCCATTGCTTTCGGTCTCCCCTAGAGGGGGGGGGGTTACCCACATATGCGGTCCTCTCCAAGGTTTCTCATAGTCATTCACATTGACGTCCCACTGGGGTGAGTTTTCCTTGCCCGTATGTGGGCTCTGTACCGAGGATGTCGTTGTGGCTTGTACAGCCCTTTGAGACACTTGTGATTTAGGGCTATATAAATAAACATTGATTGATTGATTGATTGATACCGTGAGATTTACATATTGTTACATCCCGCCTCATTACTACTAATAATAATATATTTAAAGGTGAACTATGATGAATTTTGTCTTTTCTGACTCATAAATGTTACAAAATTGGATACTCGTTGTAAACAGTCATTTCGTTTCCATGCACTAAATTAGTCTGATTTCTCAAATAGTTTGTTTTATTGTAATTCCACACCTACATGTGAAGTCAAGTGTCCATGCACTCTCTCGAATGCGACTATTGGTCATACGCCATGTGCCTCCCGT
The DNA here is from genome assembly GCF_033978785.1 of Entelurus aequoreus. Taxonomy (NCBI): domain Eukaryota; kingdom Metazoa; phylum Chordata; class Actinopteri; order Syngnathiformes; family Syngnathidae; genus Entelurus; species Entelurus aequoreus. The sequence goes on from NC_084736.1 coordinate 46,254,849, forward strand.
ACACTGGGGGGCGCTTGTTTCCTTTTAGCGCGGATAAATGTATTGCTTTTCCGGTTGACCTATGTCGTCACACTAGGCGGCTCCATACAAGTAAACAGCTTAGCTCTGTGGTACATGATGTCAGCTGTAATATTGACACATATTACACATAATACATCTCTAATGGATATGTTGATGTTAAATAGCAGACAGCATCAAGGAATGATATTGCGCTATGAACATGACGCTAGTGCCAAGCATGAATTGGAGCAGATGCAGGTCTGAAGCAAAGATATGGGTGAGGGCCGACATCCGGGCAACTGAGCTACATACGGGTTCTTCGAGCCATAGCAACGAGACTGCCGTTGAAAACAAACCGTTGCCATTACTCTTTAACCTGTCGACCTACGCTGGTTAAACCTGTCATTCTGCCTCCAAAATGCCAAAAAACTGTGTTGTTTTTGGTTGTGCTAACCACAACTGGAAACAGGGAAAACAAAGGTTGTATTTTTTCTGCCAAAGCGCGATAAAAGCCCACAGAGACGAGACAAATGGCTCGCAGCTTTACACTGGGAAAACGAGGACGGTTCTCACTGGAGTCCCCCAAAGTCCCGGGTCGTGTGTTCGGATCACTTCGTTTCTGGTAAATATAAGGAACAAAAATCCACCTTCTTAACCACAACTTGGCTATACCGTCCGTGCTAATGTTGTACTTGTTGAATTTTTACCTTATAACGTTCGACAGCTGAAGTTGTTGTTGTACAAAAATAACATGCGGTATATACTATATAGTCTATAGCCTAGCAAGCTATTTTTGAAAACCGGACAACGAGAGGATACCAAAGGCAGCGTTAAGATGGACACCACCGGGAAAACGTAAGCCAGGGCGGCCAAAGAACACCTGGCGAAAAACAGTTGTACTTAAACAATACATGTAGCCCTCAAATCTCTCAATATTTTATACACTAACACTTGATCTTCCGCGTCTCTTTCTTAGTAGCGCGCAGGCTAAGCTAACTAGCAAGCTAAGCTAAGCCTGAGAAGCTTTAAAGTTCACTGAAACGAGTCTGACGCAAATAATACATTTTCGTTTTTTCACACGATATGCGAATAAGTAAAAATGCGTAAATGAAGGATTTAACGCCGACTTCCAAGCCACAACGCTCGTTAAATGCTTTTTCTGTCAATGCTGTGTTCGCTGTGAGCTGGTTTGTTTTCAACGAATTCCCGGTTGCTAGGGGATTGGTAGGCGGAAGTGACGTAGGTCCGCCCTCACCCATACCGACGGCAGAGAGTTTTTTAGAATACAAAACTTTCGAATGTCTCCGAGTTCATTCATAAGGCTCTATATATTGATGGAAAGAGTCTGAAATCCGAAGAAAACGGCCAATTGTGTTCCAGATGAGGCGTGCTATACTTCTAGATTATCGAACCTGTTGTGTGGAATACATAGTTCTTCCTAATCAGTTTGGTAAAGAGGTTTGTGTACGCTTTATTATTTGCCTTTATTATACCTGCTTCGTTCTCTTTTATCTTATTCCTATTTCATTCTGGAGTCCGAATGAAGCCAGCATTCTACATTTCCTTAGCTACCTTCTTAAATAAATCTCTGTTTCTTTTTTCTCCAATTGATGCACTTTCAAATGTTATGTTCTTTTAATTTGTGAAGAATATAAACAGTCTCCTCTTCATTACAATTGTTTCTTATGTTTTTATTGAATGATACGATACGAAAGGTACCCTCCGACAGTTGAGAGATCTAAATGTTTGCCAAAATGCACCTGAAAGACTCTCAGACCATGAGAAACAAAATTCTCTGGTCTGATGAGACAAATTTTGAACTCTTTGGCGTGAATGCCAGGCCTCATGTTTGGAGGAAACAAGGCACCGCTCATCACCAGGCCAATACCATCCCTACAGTGAAGCATGTGTGGTAGCATCATGCTGTGGGGCTGTTTTTCAGCGTCAGGAACTAGGAGACTGCTGCCAAAGGTGCATTAACAAAGTATTGAGCAAAGGCTGTGAATACATATGTTAATGTAATTTTTTTTATTTTTAAGAAATTTTGAGAAAAAAAACCAAAAAAAGTTTCACATTGTCATGGTGGGGTTTTGTCTGTAGATTTTTGAGGACACAAATGAATTTATTCCATTTTAGAATAAAGCTGTCACATAACAAAATGTGGAAAAAGTGAAGCGCTGTGAATACTTTCCGGGCCTACCGCCCGAATGCAGCTGAGATAGGTTCCAGCGACCCCCCGCGACCCCAAAAGGGACAAGTGGTAGAAAATGGATGGATATATATATATATATATATATATATATATATATATATATATATATATATATATATATATATATATATATATATACATACACATACATATTATATTAGTTTATATTTAAATGACACTCGAACCTCTAACCCTAGGACCAACTGTACAGTAATAACATTACATGACTAGTGTACGCACATAGCGGTATTCTGACTTCATATTGCTTTTGATCTTTCTATGCATATGTACAAAGACAAGATAAAGATATAAAAAAACAACAGTATATGTTCGCATCGGACCTGGTGAATGACGTAGATGCTGTAATCAAGCTGCTGCCGCTGCAGGAAAGGATGCAGGTAGTAAAGCAAGAACTTTAGGTGGTGCTCGCGGTCCCTGTGTGGGATGATGATGGCCGTGTGGTGCCTCGCCTCGCAGTCAAGCGGGCGGTAACGTCCACCGAGTTCCACCTGTGGGTACTTCTGCTGCACATTGGCGAGGGTGAGTTCTGATGGGAAGGTCAAGTTGATTGGCCCCCCTGTGAGCAAATGAACAACATGAATATAATAAACAGAGTGAACCCTCTGGTCAGTCATCCACTCGCTTTGTCTACGTGGGTGGAGGAGGGAATCTAGCATGTACACACATGTAAACGTAATAAGATAATGTAGTAGAAATTATCCAGATCACCCCCAAAATCGAATCACTTTTTTCTTATCCCATTTTTGACATTTCCCTAAAAAATATCAAAATCCACATAAGGTATAATTTTTTGAGTTATGTTTCCAACTAACTAAATAACAAACTAATTGACACCGGCGAATACGTAACCTACTGACGCAGGTAAATATAGACAAACAGATGTAAACACACTTGTGAAGTGCATTTAATTGATATTAGGAAAAATTTGTGATCCAATGATTTATTATTATTTTTTCTATAGAACATTTCTCCCTCTATTTTTCTCTCAATGTTCTGAACTCCTATTTCCAAGCTGTACATGTTGTCTATTGAAGTAGAGAAACGTCGTCCTAGGAGTTTTTGGGTAGCATAGCTGTACTATAGCTCGACATGCTGTCTTTCTAGCAGTCTAGTTGAATCAGCAGTCAGTACGTGTCCATGCACTAAATTAGTCCGATTCCTCAAATAGTTTGGTTCTGAAAAAGCATCCTACGACCCACGGAAACACCTTAATCCGATTGTGTTTGGTTTTTGAAAAGTCGGACTAACACACCTGGATTATGCAATTGAAAACCAGATCTCTCGAGTGGATGAGGACCCTACCTATCGCGCACGCGCCACTTTCAACCCGCGGGATGTAACCCGGAAGCGGATCCCATTCAATAAAAACAAAGTCCACAATTGGAATAAAGAGGAGACTTATTATTTGCTTTACAAATTAAAAGAACGTAACGTTTTGAAGTGCATTGATGGGAGAAAAAAGGTAGCGAAGGAAATGTACAATACCGCGGCCTCATTCGGACTCCCAACGAGTGAGATGTAAGGAAAATTACGAGGCAGAGAAGAAAGTGCCCACAAACCTTTACACGCTGCGTTTGTCTACTCTAAACTTGTAAGCAACAACTCTGTATTCCGCACAACTGGCAAGCTTGTACACAACAAATAACAAGTTTGAAGTTAGCAACCTCGATCTAAAGCGGGCACAAACAGTCTTTTCCTTCGAATTTAAAAATCCTTCCATCAATCCACGTAGCTTATTAAATAAACTTCAAGACATTCCAAAGTTTTCTTTTTTTTCTCAGTCCAAAAAATCCCTCAAAACAACTCTCTCAGTTTCTCCCACCAGTCTTTGCTTCGGACCCAATCCAGCAACTCTAAGACCTTCTTGTTAGTAGTGTCATGTTCATAGCACAATCTAAGATCATTTGTCTCCTATTTAACATCAACATAGCCATTAGAGATGTAATATTTGTCTTTTCTGTGCTAATATTACAGCGGACATCAAGCACAAGAAGGACTAGGCTTTAGCGGTAAAGATACATTGTTTTGGTGTGAAGTCACAGGTCACCGGAAAAGCAATACATTTATCTGCACTAGAAGGAAATAAGCGCCCGCCAGTGTACACATGGTGTATGACCAATAGTCGCATTAGAGCAGGGGTGGGCAATTAATTTTTACCGGGGGCCGCACGAGCAACCCGAGCACTGCTGGAGGGCCACACCGACAATATTTCAATTAAATTTTGCTCAAATTATTTTTGATATACCGTAAGATAAATAATAATAATAATCATATTTTTATTTAACCTAACTTATCTTTATACAAAAGCAGATGGCTTTTGATGGTTTTATTTTTAACACTTTCTTACACAACACTTCCTGATGTATAATACAATGCAAAAATTTAAATTTCTGTCACTTTATCCTGCATCCTCTTTGTTGTGAATGTAGCACGCCTGTAAGGTGATTGGCGAAGAAGGAGGAAGCGTTGCTGTTGCGGAAATGAGGAGTGAGGATGGACGTGCGTGTGGAAAAAACGAGATAAGTTGAGCTGTGTTAGTATAAGTTGCTCAATAAAAGTTTAAAAAGAGCATCACACTTGGTGTGCACTTCTTCTGGACGCTACAATTGGTGTCAGAAGTGGGATGAAATGCCTCCCAATTCGCCTTGCCATCAAACCTGGGAGTCTTCATTGAGGGCGGAATTCCCCCATGCCAAGCAGGGTGCGCTGCCTCTATCCTCTCTCCCTCCCTCTCTCTCTCTCCTGTGACGCTGCCTCTCTCCTTCTTCCCTCTCTCCTGTGACGCTGCCTCTCTCCTTCTTCCCTCTCTCTCTCTCTCTCTCCTGTGACGCTGCCTCTCTCCTTCCTCCCTCTCTCGCTCTCTCTCCTGTGACGCTGGCTCTCTCCTTCCTCCCTCTCTCTCTCTCTCTCCTGTGACGCTGCCTCTCTCCTTCCTCCCTCTCTCTCTCTCTCTCTCCCTCTCTCTCCTGTGATGCTGCCTCTCTCCTTCCTCCCTCTCTCTCTCTCTTTGCGGCGAGCTCCTCACGTCCGGGATTCACACGGCACCTTAAGTCCCCACTCAATGTACTTCCCCTCCTGTTCCATCTTGACAAAGTCGCCAGGAAACATCGTGGCACGTATCTCCCGATGACGTAGCAGGCTGAGCACATGCACAAGCAGCGCAGTATGCGCACAAAAGCAGCGGCAGTATGCACAAAGTTTTACTTCTGACACCAATTGTAGCGTCCAGAAGAAGTGCACACCAAGTCTGACGCTCTTTTTAAACCTTTTTTGAGCAACCTATACTAACACAGCTCAACGTATCTCCTTCCTTCCACACGCACGTCTATCCTCACTCCTCATTTTGCAACTCAAGAACACAACATCAGCTTCAGCAGGTTGTTACACTATATTCTTTAAACACAGCAACCTGTGCAGTCCAAGTCTTGTTGAAAAAACGCCATTCGTCATCAACTTTTCTTTTTTTAGCTTCTCGGGGTTAACCGTACATCACTTGTCGCTGTGCGCCTTCACTCACAGGTTACACATGCACATACGCCCATAAATAACACTTTTCAAAATAAAAGCAGCACAGTTGTATTGCACGCACGACATAGATGTTTTTTTAAATTTATTTTGTGATATGTGATTGCCGCCGTTCACTCACAAGCACGAGCACGAGCATACGTCCACACGGAAGTAATACAAATAACGCTTTTCAAAACAAAAGCAGCACCGTTGTATTGCACACTCGAAATAGATACTTTTTAAAATGTATTTTGGAATTTATGATTGGCCTCACGCGGGCCGGACAGGGACGTACAAAGGGCCGGATGCGGCCCATGGGCCGCATCCGGCCCAGGTCTGCATTAGAGAGTGCATGGACACTGGGACTTAAAATCCATCCATCCATCCATTTTCTACCGCTTAAAATGTACGTGTGAAAATACAGAAAACCAAACTCTTTGAGAAATCAGATTAATTTAGTGCATGTAAACATAGTGAGTGCCTCTGCTGGTTGCAGCCATGTGGTGCACACACCATGGCAAATAAAGGCAATTCTACTGGTTAATAAAGAGGGTACATAAAGCACAATATGGAGGTAGTTGGGCTTCAAAACTATTGTTCAAGTGACGCTTTAAACACGGAAGTACCGCGCTGCAAGCATTGGATTAAAACATGCCTCGCCAAAGGTGGTAAGACAGTATTACCCCCTGCGCTTCAAACTTAAGTAGTAAACACTTAAATACCAATCATCCAGACCTTGACAGTAAGTTTAAAGGTTATATAATTAACTATCTCCCCTGCTGTGGACATACAGATACGTACACACACGCACAGCTGGTTTGCTTTTTGCCAAATATTAGCGGAGTCCAAACTGCCCACGTAGCGCAAACTAATGCAAGTGAAATGACTGAATTTTGGAACAAATTCCTACAATTTGTGTTTTATCTTTAACAAGGTGTGTTTTACCTGCTACATGTCTTATCTGTGTACTTTTAGCCATAGGGTTGTTTTTAGTATTTACTAATGATTGTATCTGTCCTAAAGCACAAACCAAGAATGGCAACCATAAATCATGAAGTATTTAATACAATGTCAATAAAGCTTTTCATTGTATTCTAATCTAATCCTAGATAATAGCAAGCTATATGTAATAAATACAATTGTAAATTGTTCTTTGAGTGCAACAACAAAAACCCAATGTGTTTAATGCCTTTTAATTTTTATTTTAATCTTCTAAAATTGTTCAGGAGTGCAGTACGAAACGTATGTTTAATGTATCGTAAGATTTTATGTTGAAATTAATCCAGAAAGGAATTTTTTTTTTTTAAAGTAGCGAAAAGTATCAAAATACATTTTGGTAACGAGACCAAAATATTGGTATCGGGACAACCTAGCGGGGGGTTAATCATTTTGTAATGCAGTCTACTGAAAATGAAAGAAAGCACTACACTAGCAACTGACCTTGTGGTCAAAGTTGGAGTTGCTACAAAACAAATTTTTTGATATTTCAACACTTTACTGCCATCTACCAGCTAAAGTGGATAGTGCACCTCCCTAATTTGCCACGTTTCATGTGTTAGGTAAACTGCGACAAATGGGGCCGTATGAATCCCCTTCCTATTGTATGAAGCATTACTAACACAGAGATTAATGCCAAATAAGGTAATCTTGATTCTTTTTTAAGAAAGAGATAGCGTGACTCGAAGTCACGCTATGCAAATACAAAAAAGTTTGTATTTGCGCTCTGGGGCGGCTGAAAGATTGGCCATACTAGGATTAACTCGGCTCTGTGATCGGTATAGCACTCGCAGAGACAGTTGGCTGCCATGTACAGACCATCGGGCTTTATAACAGTTAATTTATGTATTTTAGTTATTTAAAAAAAAAAAAAACTTTGACAAAAAGATTTTAGTGTGTGTAATGACAAACACGATCATTTTGGTCACGATAACTGTGATAAGAAATGTTGATATTGTTACATTCATTCCTAGTTAAAGGTAATACAAAAACATGAAGACCGTGAGATGCAGCATCAATGCAACAATAGGAGGTTTCCAGCTCAGTTGGGCCAGACGAAAACATGACAGAATACACAAGAAATCAACACTAAAACTTACACACAGGGTCTTCTTACTCACTTAAAAGAGGTGAGGTGTTGGGACACAAAGGAAGCACCTCTTTGTTTTGACTTTTGTTTTGACCTTTGGTCAGGTGAGTGTCCACGTAGTGTTCATACATGTAGTTTTGTCTTGAAATCTCTACGCCGTAGTTCTTGGGAGAGTGAAACATCTTCTGGATGTAATCCAAGAACGCCAGCTCTGATAGAACCATGTAGACGACCACGGCCAATAAACCGCTCACCACCTTCAACTTAACCATGGCAACGGGCAGGATGAGGCTGTGTAGAAAGTGTGAGCCTTTGTCATTATGGAAGGCAAAAACAATCATTCATTATTTTCCTTCAGGAATTATTTTTTCTCCTGCTTGTTCTATTAATAAAAACATATTTAAGAATCTTAATACGTTTGTACATATCTTATAGAACATTGCTGCTTAGTAGCTACTTCCGGTACAGATATAAGATTTAATGGAAACCCAGGACAGCAAAGGTGTATTTAATTGGACAATCACTGTGTAATATCTGTTTTTTGCCATTGTTTTTGTCATATAGGTTGTACACATTGTTACATATAGCAGGGCAATATGGCAAAAAAAACCCCATAACAATATGTTTTTCATACCGTTTGATCTAAGTTACCGTTTTTTTTTTTACATTGGTTTTAACCTTTTTGAACAAACATAATTTTTTTTAAATGTATTTCAAGCTCACTATCTGTATTTTTACATAACTTTACAGAACAAAAATAAAGAAAATTACAATGAACATTATCAGCATGGCAAGCTGGCATCATTTTACATGGTTTAGCAATACTTAAATCTACAGACATACATTCAAATGTTTACTAGGGTTGTACGGTATACCGGTACTAGTATAGTATTGCGGTACTAATGAATCAAAAACAGTACTATACTCTGTTTGAAAAGTATCGGTTCGCCATATTTTTTTTTTACAGGCATGACGGCACGGTTGTCGTCACGTCATGACATTGCTGGTTTTACGAGCAGAGGAGCATGTTAGGCAGCGCACAATCACAGAGTACTTACAAGCAGACACAGTGTGTAGACAGAAAAGGGAGAACAGATGGATTTTGTCACTGAAACGCCCTCAGGAAGAGGTGCTTTAAAACATGGCTAGCTAGTTAGCGGCCAATGTCCATCCGCAATCGGCAGTGTTTTAGCTTCTTCTAAATCACTAATCCTCGCCTCCACAGCGGCGAATAAAGTGAGTTTCTTACAAGTATCATCCCTGCAGGACGAGGAATAGCTAAACATGCTTCACTACACACCGTAGGAGGATACAATAGCTCACCGGCGTCACAATGTAAACAAATGCCATGAGTGGATCTACACCTGACATCCACTGTCATGATACCAAGTACAAGAGCGTATCTAGTTGATACGCTCTCGGTATGCTGTAAAAAAATAAATTATATTAAATTCATAAACTCAGAAAATACCTCCCTGGACACATGAGAACTTAAATTATGACCATTGTATGGCCCTGTAACTACTTGGTATCAGATCGATACCTAAATTTGGGGTATCATCCAAAACTAATGTAAAGTATCCAAACAACAGAAGAATAAGCTGACCGCACTACCACCGCCGTTGCCAGACGTACGATAATTACCGTCTTTATTTGATCATTTCCCTTTGTACATTTAATAACCAGAAATACCAAACAAACAAAATATATCCTGCCCTGTGCCTGATGTTCTGCATTGTAACAAGTGTGACGATCTGTTACATCACATTTGTCATGTTTTTTTAATTTTTGCATTTATTTCCTAGTCAGCACTCCTATTCTAGTTCGACTTCTTCTTTGACTCTCTTAGTCATTTTCCTCCTCAACTGTCCTTGGTTGACAGCCTGGCACACCTGGTTGCAGTTGCTAATCAGGCCGCTCAGTGGCCTTGTGGTTAGAGTGTCCGCCCTGAGATTGGTAGGTCGTGAGTTCAATTTTAATAGTCATACCAAAGACTATAAAAATGGGACCATTACCTCCCTGCTTGGCACTCAGCATCAAGGGTTGGAATTGGGGGTTAAATCACCAAAATGATTCCCGGGCACGGCCACCGCTGCTGCTCACTGCTCCCCTCACCTCCCAGGGGGTGATCAAGGGTGATGGGTCAAATGCAGAGGATAATTTCATCACACCTTGTGTGTGTGTGACAATCATTGGTACTTCAACTTTTTAACTTTAACCTGCCTTGCCCTCCAGTGAGGGCTCGGAGATTGCTTAGTTCTTCCTCGTTGTCACTGTTGGCTGCATGCAAATCCTGTGTTTGCTATAATTAAATACTTGTCTTACCCGTACATCGTCTTCCCGTCTCCTGCATCTATGAGTCACAATTACTGCAGCCATGCGAGTTTGTGACAACACGTCTCCTTACAGCCATGGTCATTATTTTTCCGTGTGTTTGGTGTTTATGTTTGGCTTTAGCGCTCCCTGCTTTTTTATTACTTTACTTTTCCTTTGCTACGAGCCTTTAAGGCAGGGGTGGGCAATTAATTTTTACCGGGGGCTGCATGAGCAACCCGAGCACTGCTGGAGGGCCACACCGACAATATTTCAAATAAATTTTGCTCAAATTATTTTTGATATACCGTACGATAAATAACAATAATAATAATATTTTCATTTAACCTAACTTATCTTTATACAAAAGCAGATGGCTTTTGATGGTTTTATTTTTAACACTTTCTTACACAACACTTCCTGATGTATAATACAAAGCAAAAATTTCAATTTCTGTCACTTTATCCTGCATCCTCTTTGTTGTGAACGTAGCACGCCTGTAAGGTGATTGGCGAAGAAGGAGGAAGCGTTGCTGTTGCGGAAATGAGGAGTGAGGATGGACGTGCGTGTGGAAAAAACGAGATAAGTTGAGCTATGTTAGTATAGGTTGCTCAATAAAAGTTTAAAAAGAGCATCAGACTTAGTGTGCACTTCTTCTGGACGCTACAATTGGTGTCAGAAGTGGGATGAAATGCCTCCCAGTTCGCCTTGCCATCAAACCTGGGAGTCTTCATTGAGGGCGGAATTCCCCCATGCCAAGCAGGGTGTGCTGCACCTGTAGACGCTGCCTCTCTCCTTCCTCCCTCTCTCTCTCTCTCTCTCTCCTGTGACGCTGCCTCTCTCCTTCCTCCCTCTCTCTCTCTCGCTCCTGTGACGCTGCCTCTCTCCTTCCTCCCTCTCTCTCTCTCGCTCCTGTGACGCTGCCTCTCTCCTTCCTCCCTCTCTCTCTCTCTCTCTCTCTCTCTCTCTCTCTCTCTCTCTCCTGTGACGCTGCTCTCTCTCTCTCTCTCTCTCTCTCTCTCTCTCTCTCTCTCTCTCTCTCTCTCTCTCTCTCTCTCTCTCTCCTGTGACACTGCCTCTCTCCTTCCTCCCTCTCTCTCTCTCCTGTGACGCTGCCTCTCTCCTTCCTCTCTCTCTCTCTCTCTCTCTCTCTCTCTCTCTCTCTCTCTCTCTCTCTCTCTCTCTCTCTCTCTCTCTCTCTCTCTCTCTCTCTCTCTCTCTCTCTCCTGTGACGCTGCCTCTCTCCTTCCTCCCTCTCTCTCTCTCTTTGCGGCGAGCTCCTCACGTCCGGGATTCACACGGCACCTTAAGTCCCCACTCAATGTACTTCCCCTCCTGTTCCATCTTGACAAAGTCGCCAGGAAACATCGTGGCACGTATCTCCCGATGACGTAGCAGGCTGAGCACATGCACAAGCAGCGCAGTATGCGCACACAAGCAGCGGCAGTATGCGCAAAGTTTTACTTCTGACACCAATTGTAGCGTCCAAAAGAAGTGCACACCAAGTCTGACGCTCTTTTTAAACTTTTATTGAGCAACCTATACTAACACAGCTCAACGTATCTCCTTCCTTCCACACGCACGTCCATCCTCACTCCTCATTTTGCAACTCAAGAACACAACATCAACTTCCGCAGGTCGTTACACTATATTCTTTAAACACAGCAACCTGTGCAGTCCATGTCTTGTTGAAAACACGCCATTCGTCATCAACTTTTCTTTTTTTAGCGTCTGGGGGATAACCGTGCATCACTTGTCGCTGTGCGCCTTCACTCACAGGTTACACACGGACATACGCCCATAGATAACACTTTTCAAAATAAAAGCAGCACAGTTGTATTGCACGCACGACATAGATGTTTTTTTAAATTTATTTTGTAATTCAAAGGGACAAGCGGTAGAAAATGGCCGCTGTTCACTCACAATCGCGCACGAGCATACGTCCACACGGAAGTAATACAAATAACGCTTTTCAAAACAAAAGCAGCACCGTTGTATTGCACACTCGAAATAGATACTTTTTAAAATGTATTTTGTAATTTACGATTGGCCTCATGCGGGCCGGACAGGGACGTACAAAGGGCCGGATGCGGCCCGCGGGCCGCAGAATGCCCAGGTCTGGAGTAGATGAAGTAGAGGATCCAGGGGAAACATTTAAAAACAGGTTTCCCACGGTGTTTGCTGGTCTAGGTAGGCTCGATGGGGACTACAGCATTCGATTGAAGGAGTATGTGAGGCCCTATGCACTTACGACACCACGCAGGGTGCCGATTCCTCTGACAGAGAAAGTAAAGGAGGAGTTAGAGAGGATGGAAAAGATGGGGGTCATTTTGAAGGTGGAAAGGCCAACAGCGTGGTGTGCAGGCATGGTGCCTGTAGTTAAACCTAATGGGAAAATCAGAATCTGCATGGATCTGACCAGACTTAAAGGCCTACTGAAACCCACTACTACCGACCACGCAGTCTGATAGTTTATATATCAATGATGAAATCTTAACTTTGAAACACATGCCAATACGGCCGGGTTAACTTATAAAGTGCAATTTTAAATTTCCCGGGAAACTTCCGGTTGAAAACGTCTAGGTATGATGACATTTGCGCGTGACGTCAATGGTTGAAGCGGAAGTATTCGGACACATTGTATCCCAATACAAACAGCTCTGTTTTCATCGCAAAATTCCACAGTATTCAGGACATCTGTGTTGGTGAATCTTTTGCAATTTGTTTAATGAACAATGTAGACTGCAAAGAAGAAAGCTGTAGGTGGGATCGGTGTATTAGCGGCTGGCTGCAGCAACACAACCAGGAGGACTTTGAGTTGGATAGCAGACGCGCTATCCGACGCTAGCCGCCGACCGCATCGATGATCGGGTGAAGTCCTTCGTAGCGCCGTCGATCGCTGGAACGCAGGTGAGCACAGGTGTTGATGAGCAGATGAGGGCTGGCGTAGGTGGATAGCTAATGTTTTTAGCATAGCTCTGTCGAGGTCCCGTAGCTAAGTTAGCTTCAATGGCGTCATTAGCAACAGCATTGCTAGGCTTCGCCAGGTTGGACAGCATTAACCATGTGGTTACAGGTCCAGTGTTTGGTAGTATTGTTGATCTTCTGTCTATCCTTCCAGCCAGGGGCTTATTTTTTTTGTTTCCATCTGCATTTAAGCACAATGCTATCACGTTAACTCCGTAGCTAAAGTGCTTCGCCGATGTATTGTCGTGGAGATAAAAGTCACTGTGAATGTCCATTTCGCGTTCTCGACTCTCATTTTCAAGAGGATATAGCATCCGAGGTGGTTTAAAATACAAATCCGTGATCCACAATAGAAAAAGGACAAAGTGTGGAATCCAATGAGCCCTTGTACCTAAGTTACGGTCAGAGCGAAAAAAGATACGTCCTGCACTGCACTCTAGTCCTTCACTCTCACGTTCCTCATCCACGAATCTTTCATCCTCGCTCAAATTAATGGGGTAATCGTCGCTTTCTCGGTCCGAATCGCTCTCGCTGCTGGTGTAAACAATGGGGAAATGTGAGGAGCCCTTCAACCTGCGACGTCACGCTACTTCCGGTACAGGTAAGGCTTTTTTTTATCAGCGACCAAAAGTTGCGAACTTTATCGTCAATGTTTTCTACTAAATCCTTTCAGCAAAAATATGGCAATATCGCGAAATGATCAAGTATGACACATAGAATGGATCTGCTATCCCCGTTTAAATAAGAAAATTTAATTTCAGTAGGCCTTTAATGAGGCAGTATGTAGGGAGAGGCACATATTGCCATCAGTAGAGCAGTCACTGGCACAGTTAGACGGAGCAAAGGTATTCACCAAACTGGATGCCCGGTCAGGTTTTTGGCAGATTCCCTTGGCAGAAGAAAGCAGAGAACTTACAACATTTGTAACCCCCGCTGGCCGCTTTTGTTTCAATGTCCTACCATTTGGAATTAGCTCAGGGCCAGAACACTTTCAACGCCGCATGTCGCAGCTCTTAGAAGGACTGACAGGGGTTGTTTGTCATGCTGACGACATATTGGTGTGTGGGGTGGACCGGGAACAGCATGATAAGAGGCTGTCAGCGGTGCTCTCCAGACTTCAGGATGCTGGGCTCACCCTAAATGAAAAATGTGCATTCGCACAGCCAGAGTTAGTGTTTGTGGGACACAAAATCAGTGGCGAGGGCATAGCACCGGACCCTGAAAAAGTCAGAGCAATCACAGACATGTCTACTCCACAAAATGTAGCAGATGTGAGCAGGTTTCTAGGCATGGCAACATACGTAGGTAAATGTTTGCCTTTTTTCACAGACATAACCAAACCGTTACGGGACTTGTTAGCAAAAGAGAGTGAGTGGGTATGGTGAGAAGTGCAACAGGCCGCATTTGAAAAAGTGAAAAGGGAGCTGGCCTCAGACAGGGCGCTGGCACAGTACAGGCCAGGTGCCAAAACGAGAGTGTCCGCAGACGCTTCTTCTTTTGGGCTCGGGGCGGTTCTCACTCAGATGCAAGAGAACAAAGAGTGGCGACCAATAGCATACATATCACACAGTCTCTCTGATGCTGAAGAGATATGCACAGGTAGAGAAGGAGGCGCTTGCAGTTACATGCGCATGCAAAAGGCTCAGCTCATACCTAATAGGCCTGCAGTTCACCCTAGAAACAGACCACAAGCCACTGTTAGCTCTGTTAGGAACAAAGGCACTGGATGACCTACCCCCGAGAATCCAGCGCTTTCGCCTCAGGCTCCTCAGGTACTCATATCAAATAGTACATGTCCTAGGGAAAGCATTGATAACGGCAGATGCGTTATCACGCGCACCCATCGTGCACACACTCACAGAAGATGAAAGGGAGCTAGAAGGGGAGGTGAAGGTGTTTGTGGAATCAGTGCAACAGTGCCTACCTGCATCTAAGGCAAAACTACAACAGATTAGAGATGCACAAGAGCAGTACTCCATATGCAGATGGCTTAGAGAGCTATGCAAAAGGGGGTGGCCCAGACAGGAAGAGCTGCCAGAGCAGCTAAAGCCCTGCTGGACGTACCAGGGCGAACTATACTGCGCAGGAGGACTTTTAATGAAAGGTCAGAGGATTGGGATTCCTGAGACTATGCAGGCAGAAATGCTGGCCCGTCTGCATGAAGGTCATATGGGTATATCTAAATGCAAAGCAAGAGCAGAGCAGTCAGTGTGGTGGGTGGGCATAACGAGTCAAATCACTAAAATGGTGGCACAGTGTGTAACATGTATTAAAAGCCAATCACAGCGTCCTGGCAAAAGGTGGGGGTGGATATGTTTTACCTGGAAGGAAGCTCCTACCTGTTTGTATTCGAGATACATTGACATTGAGAAAACCCCAATTACCACATCTAAGGGGATTATCAATACACTTAAAGGCATGTTCTGCAGGCACAGAGTCCCAGAGGAGCTACGGAGTGACAATGGTCCCCAGTTCTCATCAGCAGAGTTCACAGCCTTCGCCAGAGATGATGACTTTTCTCACGTGACTAGTAGCCCTTACTTCAGCCAGAGTAACGGAGAGGCGGAGAGGGCTGTCAAGACGGTGAAGTTGTTGTTACTTAAGAATGTGGAGGACCCATACAGGGCAATGTTAGCATATAGAGTCACACCATTGCACCATGGGCTGTCACCAAGCGAGCTCCTGATGGGAAGGCGTCTCCGCTCACCGCTGCCACAAGCACCATCCAAGCTCAAACCACAGCGGCCTAGAACAAAGGCCTTCGAGGAAAAGGACTATCAGCTGAAATGCACACAGGCTCAGAACTTTGACAGCAGACACCGGGCCACACAAAAGCCCGAGCTGAGGCCTGGACAGTCAGTATGGATATCTCCGTCAAAACAAACAGCTACAGTGATCAGGAAGGCCTACACGTCACGCTCCTATGTGGTCGACACTGGAGCAGAGGAGGTGAGGAGAAACAGGGCTCACCTTCAGGCTCTCCCTGGGCCACAGCTCCAGCCACAGTCGGCCCCACAAGAGCCACCAACCCCACAAAAAGAACACAGAACAGAGAGGGAAGCAACACCAGGTACACCAATCAGAGAGCAGGTAACCCAGACACCGAAAGACGGCAGGTAAAGCCACCGGGGTGGCTTAAAGACTGTCTCGTGAAAGGACAGGACATAACGAAACTCATCTTGTGTAATGTTGAAGAAAAAAAAAAAAAAGGCAATTACTGTTTGACTGTAAGTTGGCAACACTGTTGTTGTTTTGTTTTTTTTTCTCAGGGAGAAATGAGGACGGTAAGGAATTTGTTATGCAATTCTCATACATAATGCCTTTATAGGGTGTTAGGTTGATTCATTATAAATGGTGATGCTTATTTATAAATACATTGCAATGATTGTTCATTCCTTGTTGTACATTGGAGAAGGGGAGATGTAGTGGATGTCCCTTATGGGCATCCGTAGTTGTGTTTGTATGTCCGGGGCATGCGCAGTTGGTTCAGTAAAGTCTACACCACTGAAGTGGAGAGCCGTGTGTGTGTCACTGATTTCTACACTATCCAAAGACTGTGAATTTATCGATGTGGACAGTGAGATAAAAGCACAGCTCATTCAGAGCTGCACTTCCTCGAGAATCCGCAGGAGGGCGCTCAGAGACCATGAAATGACGCTGGAAGCGCTGCTGAATTTTGGGAGAACGTTAGAAATATCAGAACAGCAAGCAGAGGTCATAGAACAGGGGTCGGCAACCCAAAATGTTGAAAGAGCCATATTTGAGCAAAAATACAAAAACAAATCTGTCTGGAGCCGCAACACATTAAAAGCCATATTACATACAGATAGTGTGTCATGAGATATACATTGAATTGAGATGACTTAAAGGGAACTAAATGAGCTCAAATATAGCTACAAACGAGGCATAATGATGCAATATGTACATACAGCTAGCCTAAATAGCATGTTAGCATCGATTAGCTTGCAGTCATGCAGTGACCAAATATGTCTGATTAGCACTCCACACAAGTCAATAACATCAACAAAACTCACCTTTGTGCATTCACTCACGTTAAAAGTGTGGTGGACAAAATGAGACAGAAAAAGAAGTGGCATAAAACACGTCCTAGAAAGTCGGAGAAAGTTATACATGGACACAAACTAAGGTGAGTTCAAGGACCGCCAAAATTAGTAGGACAAAACGGCGCTCGCCAAATACTCGAATCAGTGAAGCATGTTTAATATAAACAGTGTGCTTTATAACAATTAGGGAGGTTTATGTCATGTTTGTCCTCCTACAGAAACCATATTAAAACAAAAAATGTATTTTTTTCCCCCTCATCTTTTTCCGTTTTTCATACATTTTTGAAAAAGCTTCAGAGAGCCACTAGGGCGGCGCTAAAGAGCCGCATGCGGCTCTAGAGCCGCGGGTTGCCGACCCCTGTCATAGAACAAGGTCCATCCACTGCTGTTAACGCACTTGAACACAAGTATAAACCACAAGTGAGTGATCAGAGGGGAAATAACAATTATAACAAAGTCACTGAATGCAGAAACTGTGGGGGGAGATATCCTCACAGAGGAGACTGTCCAGCAAAAGGCAAGGACTGCAATGCATGTGGAAAACCAAACCATTTTGCAAAGGTATGCCGCTCAAATCAAAGAAAATCAGCTCAAGACAGAAATATACGTCATGATCACAATAAAGACACCACATTTGGACAACAGGAAAACACAAGACGTGTAAATCGAGTGACTGCATCAGACTGTGGTATACGCCGGGATAGGGATGATGTTGATAAGAAATTATCGAGTTCGAGCCCATTATCGAATCCTCTTATCGAACCAATTCTCTTATCGATTCCAGATAGGTTGTTGTATATGGAAAAAAACAATATTTGGTTTAACAAAAGCTCACTTTTATTTTATAAGAAAAAAATAAAATAAAATAAATAAATAAATATTGACTGTTGTTACGCAAAGTATATTAAGTGGGATTTTTCAGAAAAATAAATATATGCAGTAACACAAAAACAACCTGTCGCTGTGATCACTATAGGTGTATAAATAATAATATAGTGTTAAATAAAATCAGTCCCTTGGGCACAAAACTGAAAATAATACAGCTCTCCAAAAAGTGCACTTCTTGTCAAGGTGTGTTGGTGACGAACCCCAAGATGCAGAGAAGGCGGCAGGCTTTGTGCGAGAAAACATGATTTAATGTCCAAAATATAAAAAAATAAAGAAAAGACACAAACCAGGAACTAGGAATGGCAAACTGGAAACAGTGAACGGGGATCCAGCAAACAGGGACTAGGAACAAAAAGACAGTAAGCTACAAACAGCTACAAAATATAGCTTACCGCATACAGCTACATTGATATCGACACGACAGGTCGGAACGACAATAATCCAGCACTGACTGGAGGGGAAGGCAGGTTTAAATAGCAGCTGGCTGATTGACACCAGGTGTGGCCAGGTGCCAATCAGCCACAGCTGAGGGGACAGCACTCAGAGAGACAAACAGGAAACTGAACCAAAATAAGAGTGCTGACAGGAAATAAAACAAACACAGAGGAAAAACTAAAACTTAACCAAACTGTCAGGGACAAGCCTGACACTTCTGCTGCTATTGGAACATACTAACTACACACACTATGACGCTAAGAACACTACAGTCATCAATCAACAATTCTTCTTCCCTTACATGAGAGCGAAGCCTGGCAATAATTGCATATTGCCTGTTCTGCCCTCACTATACGTGTTGAGGTTATACAGCTTGGCAGACAGCTAACAAACAATCCAAGACGTCTAATAAAGTTCCAAAGCAGATTAATCCATTTAGGCTCTTTATTGTTGTTGATCTTGCTTTGTCTTTTCCTATCTTTACTTTTGTTTTGCACTGGACTGTTATTTTTTTTTTTTTAAACTGAAATACACACAATGACAAATGTATAAGCTATGTGATTCAATTAACATACTGAAATGTAATACACAATATGTAAATATTAGCTTCACACTAATATACAGTACTATTATCAAACAAATACTTCTGAGTGTTGAAACTACACGACTGGCAGCCATTTTAAGTCCTCAAAACATCCATTGAAACAGTGGAGAAAATTTGTTTTTCAATAGACATCTTACTATCAAATTGAAACACTTTCCACCTTAATATTGAGTTATATAAACAAGTTAAACAGTTTACTTACATACTTATCTTTTCCAAGGCTTGTAAGAGCTAACACAACTTGTCTACTTCTCAATTGTCTCATGAACTGAACTGACTCGCCAACCCGGAAGTGCCCAAACTAATGACGCGTAGTATTTTCATATCACCACAAGGTGTCAGTAAGAGTCTACAATCAAATGGGCATAACATTGCGTCCCACGGGCATTTCCTGTGGGAAGGGATTCGTTCTCAGGGATTTGAATAAAGAACCAATTCTTTTTCTTTACTATAGTGGTCTCGATAACGGGTACCGGTTCTCAAAAAGGGATTCGAGTACAAGGACTCGGTTCTTTTCTTATCAAACAACCAGGAAAACCGGTTTCGAGCATCATCCCTACGCAGGGATTCATCAAGCAGTGATGATCAGTATGTATTTTCAGTAAATGGTGAAGCCTGCCCCAAACACCCCAGAACACACATACTGCTCAATGATGTGCAAGTTGCAAGTGTTGATTGACTCTGGAGCAGCAGTTAACATTATTAGTGAAAACATATACAATATGCTCAAGCCACAGCCAGAAATGAGTGCTGCCAAAATCATGATTTTTTCATATGGGTCCAAACATGCTTTGCCTATTATTGGTGTTTTTGAGTGCCGTGTGAAAGTAAAGGGCAGAAACATGCAAACAACCTTTTATGTGCTGAAGGGCAGTGGACACTCTCTTATGAGCTATGACACAGCTAGCAAGCTTGAATTAATCCATATTGTAAATGCTGTGGACCCCACCATCAGGAGTGTGTCAGATCACCTGATTGACAGTTATCCAGAACTGTTCACTGGGATAGGCAAGCTCAAGGATTTCAGTGTGAAGCTACACATTAATCCAGATGTACAGCCAACGTGTCAACCACACAGAAGGGTGCCATTCCACATCCGACAGAAGGTCGAAAAGGAATTACGAAAGCTGGAAGAGGACGACATAATCGAAAGAGTGACCGGACCAACACCTTGGATCTCTCCAATAGTTACCCCACCAAAGCCTAAAGACTCGGATCAAGTAAGGATCTGTGTTGACATGCGACAAGCAAATGTAGCAATACAGCGTGAACGTAACCTCTCACCCGCGATAGACGACGTGATCCATGACCTAAACGGTGCACGTACCTTTTCAAAATTGGACCTCAACAAAGGCTACCATCAGCTAGAGCTACATCCGGATAGCCGTTACATCACCACCTTCACAACTCACCTAGGCCTGAGACGGTACAAAAGACTGAGCTTCGGCATATCGTCGGCTGCTGAAGTCTTCCAGAATACCATCTGTCAGGTATTGCACGGCATCCCTGGTGTCAAGAATTTAAGTGATGACATCATTGTGTACGGCTCATCCCAGAAAACCCATGACGATGCTTTGCGAGCAGTCTTTTGCAGACTCAAAGTAAGCGGCCTCACACTGAATCGCAACGAGTGCGAATTTAACAAGCAAAGACTGGAATTCTTTGGCTTCATCTTCTCAGCTGATGGCATCTCAGCTGACCCTCGCAAAGTGGCAGCCATACATCGAGCATCAGAGCCCAAAGACCCTGCCGAGATCAGAAGCCTTCTCGGCATGGCAAATCACTGCACCACTCAGAGAGCTCACCAAGAAAGGAGCAGCTTGGACTTGGGGTTCTGAGCATTCAGCTGCGCTACAAGCACTCAAGGAGCGCCTCACCAGCGACACTACCATGTCCTACTTTGATCCGAAAAAGGACACTGAACTTGTTGTGGACGCCAGCCCATGTAGTTTGGGTGCGATTCTTTTTCAGACAGACAAGGGAGAGAAGCATGTCATAGCGTATGCCAGTCGGGCACTGACGGAGGTCGAAAGGCACTACTCGCAGACAGAACGAGAGGCCCTAACGATCATCTGGAGCTGTGAGCATTTCCACCTATACCTATACGGTAATCAGTTTACCCTTGTGACTGACCACAAACCGTTGGAGCTGATATGGCACAACCCAAAGTCCAAGCCACCTGCCCGGATAGAGCGATTGGGACTTCGGCTTCAACCCTACGACTTTAAGATTGTCTACAGTAAGGGAGCTGACAATCCTGCTGATTACATGTCTCGACATCCGCTTACAGCTCAGACTTTCGGAAGCACGAGAGCTTCCAAGATTGCAGAGGAATATGTCAACTTCATATCGCAGTTGGGTACGCCCAAGGCAATGATGCTGGACCGCATCAAAGCAGAGACACTGAAATATGACATTATGCAACAGGTCGGTGCACATATTAAGAACAATTCATGGCACACAATCACTGACAGAGAACCGCATGCTGTTACACTTCAGCAGTACAGACATGTCAGAAATGAACTCACACTGTCAGCAAGCAAGGACCTCATACTCAGAGGCTGTAGGATTGTAATTCCATCATCTCTACAACGCCATGTCCTGGAACTTGCTCACGAAGGCCATCAAGGCATTGCCAAGACAAAGGTCCTGCTCAGAGAAAAAGTGTGGTTTCCAGGCATTGATCAACAAGCAGAGACAATCATGCAAGGTTAGCGCCTTGCATGGCAGCTCCCGCCATCAGTGTGTGAATGTGTGTGTGAATGGGTAAATGTGGAAATACTGTCAAAGCGCTTTGAGTACCTTGAAGGTAGAAAAGCGCTATACAAGTATAACCCATTTATCATTTATTTATTTATATCAAAACCTGTCTAGCCTGTCAGGCTAACACTCCAGTCACCAGGACTTAGCCACTCAAAATGTCCAAGCTACCGGAGTTACCATGGCATTCAATAAGTGCAGATTTCTATGGACCTCTCCCATCCGGAGAATACCTGATTTTGATTGTAGATGACTACACACGGTAACTACTGGACATTCTACAGGCAATTTCCTCCAGTGTGGTGATTCCCCGCATGGACAACATCTTCTCAATTTTTGGGATACCATGTTGTGTGAAGACAGACAAAGGACCTCCATTTAATGGTTCCCAGTTTTCCCAGTTTGCTCAACACATGGGATTCCATCACAGAAAAATAACACCACTTTGGCCACAAGCAAATGCGACAGCAGAAAGATTCATGCGTACCTTTGGGAAGGTGATTCGCATCGCTCCGATGCAAGGCATGCATGGAAGCAACAAATAAACATCTTCTTACGTGAGTACCGAGCTACACCACACTGCACGACAGGAAGATCTCCGGGAGAGTTGATGTTCCAACGACGCATGAATACAAAGATATATTATCAGCCTGCTCAGCAACCATAAGTGCTGACGAAGAAGTGCGTAAAAGGGACACTGAGGAAAAAGCCAAAATGAAGTACCGTTCTGATGAGCAACGACATGCAGCACCATCTTACATCAAGCCAGGTGACATTGTGCTTAGTCAAGTGAAACAGAACAAGTTCACAACACCGTACAGCAAGGAACCACTCACAGTCACTAACGTGAAAGGCTCCATGGTGACAGCTGAACGGAATGGCCATACCCAGGCACGTGCACACATAGGGCCCTATGGGTGCCTGAGCCCCTGCCCTTTTTTGCCTTGTCTTAAAAAGTGCCCTCTGCCTTTGTGTGTGTTTTTTTTTTTTTCTTTTTTTTTTTTCTTTAAACAACATTAATAAATTCCTGTCAGGGATGTAAAAAACATAAAACAAAAAAAAAAAAAAGTAGAAAAACTCCACGTTTTCTTGTAATACCGGGTTGTTTGAGCCTGCCGCTTCCGCCAGAGAGAGCAAGTGCCCCTGGCTGCAGCCCGCAGATCGAGGATGGGCTAAACGTTTAACCCATGGGTTCACCTCCGCGGGCTCCATCTGGTGGCGGAGATCCGGCAGATTCTCAAACGTCATTATATATAAAGTTCCGGGAGTTGCAAACGGCAACAATCACTTTCTCCTCCATGCTGCAGTTCACCCCTGACTGCACTACACTGCACTGAGTTTGACGGTTGAATGCTGATTGGCTGTTACTTGCATGAATATTTTAATGATCGACTTGTTTGTCTATCCTTACATTAGTTTATGATGTACAATATCGAAGTTGGTCTTTATTCGTTTCGAAACCGGGTTGCTTTCGCGGTTCAAGGGAGTAACCCCTGACTGCAGCCTGCAGATCGAGGAGGGGCTTAAATTTTCCCTAAATGTGGACTGGTCTAAACTTTTAAACGTTTAGCCCCTCCTCGATCTGCGGGCTGCAGCCAGGGGTTACTCAGAGAGAGAGAGAGAGGGCAAATGAGTGAGTAAGTGAGAGGAGAGAGAGCCAAGTTACTGCGCCCCTGAGACGTGACAGTGGAGCAACTTGAACCTGTGAGTTATGGTCTAGTCGCCGTCCACTTATTCAGCATCTAATATGGGTAATACTTCAGAAAAACGCTGTATTATTCTATTATTCAATGTGTCAGCTTCTGTTTTTGCCGGACGTCGGAGCACAGCGCATCAATTGAGCACGGCACATCAAGTCCGCACAGAGCAGAGCGGATCGTGCGGGACAGGAAGTAATGTACAAAATACAAAACAAAACACCGGGTTAATTTTCAAAATAAAATGCACTGTGTTTACGGCGGATCACATTTCTCTCACAGTAGAGTTTTAGATATAAGGTTATTGTAACTTTGCTACTACTGTGTGGGTTAACAAAATAATAATAATAATAATGATAATAATAACAATAATAAGAAGAAGAACAATGGTAATAATAATAATAATAATAATAATTATTATTATTATTAATAATAATAATAATTTCAGCATTCTGGGGATATAAGATGTAGGTTATCTGTTAGGAATATTGCCATCTGTATTTAAACTTGATTCATGTTGATTATACCTGCAGCACAATGCCAAAAAAAGAAAGGATACAGCCCTCTACTGGCCCCTGGTCCATATTTTTGGCCCTGTATTGCGTTTCAGTTGTTTAGTCTGAGCATTAAGTGAGATAGACCATACGTTACAAGTTGATGGTGTTTTAATCAAGTTAAGGGAAGAAGGACAGATTTTCACATTGAAGTTTTTTCCATTTGGGTATTTATTTTTGTATTTTTTTTTCAAAGTTCATGTTGCACTGTTCAATGTTCAATATTAAAGTGCTTATCTTTAACAATAAATAGCCTAATAATAAACCAGTGTTTTGTTGCTTTTCATGTCTCCCAAGCCTATGATAATGTGAATTAACTCATTATGACCATAATTTGTTGACACAAAAGAAATGGCAATCACTTTTACCTACAAAGGACACACAGCTAAGTAGTTAGCTTCCTATTAGCAAATTTAATTTTACATTAATTTCCATATTGTGTAAAGGACCAAAAAAAAAATTCCTGCCCTTTTCTGACTTTGAGCCCCTGCCCCTCTATAATCATGTGCACGTCCCTGGCCATACCATCACTAGGAACAGTTCGATCTTCAAGAAAATCCATCCCATGGCGCAGCAAGACAAACTGCCACCACTCGACTTCGACCTGGATCCTGATCCTAATGATGGCAATGATCACCCAGAACCAGCACCTACACCGCCTAGATACATCCTCCAGCCTATCTGCGTGACTATGAATGGACTGTTTAGAGTTTACGGAGACACACAAAGAAAATATATCCTTTCAATATCTTGTTTAGCCAGGTTGTGTTTATGAATGTCTTTCATATGTCCTGTATCAACAAGTGTATGCAATGTGAAATATGATGTTGATATTTTGAGTGTCCACACTTGTGATTTCAAGGCAGTCATTTTAAGTTTACAAGACTAACTTAAGTTGTATAAGAACCTGTGTTAGTGTCCATTTGATAGACAGGTTGTCTTTAAAAAAAAAAAAAGAAAAAAAAAAAGAGTGATGTGATATTTAGGTATACGTTGGCTGCGTGGTGACACGCACTAGTGGACAATGTTAGAACAGTTACGCCTGATGCATGAGACAGGTGCATGCAAGCGATGTGGATGATTAAAGCATCCAAATCCATCTAACCGTCTCAATATTGAACCAGCAACAAAGTACACCTACAAACATTACACTCCCCCAGAAGATTTCTTTGTGATTTTCACATACAAATATTGAAGATCTTTGCTCCTTCTCAACTCTGTGGTAATATTATTTTCACAAAATACAACCAATAGTACGTTAATGTTAAATCTTACTTGTGAAAAGTAATCCCCCGATTCCTATTTTCAACTGTCCGCTCAGTTGAGCAGGAAAACGCTGAACACCAGCATCTTTGTTTTCTACCTGTCAACTGTCCGTTTAGGCTGCTTGCCGGCTCCTCATCACCACTTCAAGATGGCGGCCTAATTTCTCACGTCACAGCAGCCAATGCTGCGTCTACTTATAAGATGTCTATGGTTATAAAGTCATTGCAAACACGGCAATCTGTTGGGTCCACTGCAGTTCGTTACCTTATTCATACTTTTGTCAAGTGATTTTTTTTAAGCAGGGTTGCACGAGGTACCTGTACATAACGTTACGTAAGTCAATGTATCACACACAGTAACGTAACGTTAGACGGCGGTCTGCAGCACCGCATATTTTAGCCACCTACAAAAAGACAAACATAGTCAAATAAAGGTCAGTTAAAATGTACACTATATTAAAAATATGTGTACATATTGCATAGGGCCCTGACATCTAAAAAGTACAACTCTGTTCATTGTTATGTTCATGTATTTGCTATGAGATCAATGAGATAAAGTAAGAACAGGATAGAAACTGCTGTGGTTACAATGCAATATGCCATGGAAATACAATGTTAACACATTTGTGCAAATAAGTACAGTTGCACTTGTTTTTTCAAATGTGTTTATTCTCTAAAGGAATGAGTTAAATGTTTAAAATGACTGGTTAATAGTGCTATTATTAAGTGTAATGTCAGCAATATTTTTTTCCCTGCAATTTCAAATGCACTTGTTTTAATAAATAAATACAGCATTTTAAAAGCATACACAATCTGTGTAAATATATTAGTCTGTGGTTAAAAGGACTTGAAAGGACTCAAAACGCAAAATGCAGGACTTCGTGTCATGACATGGACTTTGGCGCAGTTTCCTGCGCGGATTGCTTTCCCGAGATGCAAAACAACTGGACCGGTCATGGCTTGAAGGTAGATACATGATTTATTTTAACACTAACAAAAGGTGAAAACAAAAGGCACGCACAAGGCGGAGAACAAACTTAGCTATGAAAACAAAAACTAGCACAAAGGCAAAAACTATGGACAAGAAATAAATAACACTTACTGTGACCAGAATGAACAGCATGAACTATGATAAACATGAGGTAGCATGGATAGTAGAGGGTAATCTTGGCATGAAGTGAGCAGAGGTATCAGAGTTAATGTCGCCAGCCAGACTAACTGAAAAGGACAGGCTTAAATACTAGTGACATGATTGATGACAGGTGTGTGAGTCCGAACGTGAAAACAGGTGCAACTAATGGGTTGACATGGTAACAAAGCAAGGGAGTGAAAACAGGAACTAAAAAGAGTCCAAAAACCTAACAGAACATAACTTAAACAAAACATGATCACAGACATGACACTTGGGACTTGACTTGAGACTTTCCAGTCTTGACTTTGGACTTGACTCGGGACTTGCCTGTCTTGACTCAGGACTTGACTCCAGACTTGAGAGCAAAGACTTGAGACTTACTTATGACTTGCAAAACAATGACTTGGTCCCACCTCTGCCACATAAGATACGTTTTAATTGATGATGCGTGTTTATGCGCCAGAAAATAACCCGTTTTGTACACTGTTGGTGGTGATCAATGGCCAGTAGTGCGTAAATGTGTTTTTGTATAGTATTTCTCAAGCTTTGGTCATGTGGGGACATAAATTATGGTATTTTGAAGTCGGATATCACTAAAGGCCTAGGTGGGAAACGCACGGGCCACCACTGCAGTTTAATATACCCACAAAATGTATTTATGACAACTTGACAACATTATCGGTAGAAGCGTAGCAATCCGTTGAAAAAGAGACATGCTACAACACTGGTATGAAATCATCTTTCTTCTTTTCTGTCCTTTTGCTGTGTCAGAGGCTCCGCGAGTCCGCACGCACACACACAGACACACACACCCCTTCCCTCAGGCCTCAGTAAACCATCCATCCATTCATTTTCTACCGCTTGTCCCTTTTGGGGTCGCGGGGGGTGCTGGAGCCTATCTCAGCTGCATTCGGGCGGAAGGGGGGGGGCACCCTGGACAAGTCGCCACCTCATCGCAGGGCCAACACAGATAGACAACCAGTGTCGACGAATTAAAAAAAAGTGTTGTAGAATTTCTGACCTTTTGACCTATATTTCTTGTCTTTTAAGAATGTCCGCTCATTTTCAATTCTCTTGTATTTTGTGCCATTGAATGGACCAGTTGTGGGACAAAAGTGAATATTAAGTCGTGCCAACCTGTCTACAGAATGTGTTGACTGTCTAAAGGATTCGAGTTGTTATGGAACAGATAGGGAAAACAACAAGACATTGACGCATTTAGATAACAAACAATGACGCACAAGAGACATATAAAAAATGGCAGAAGACCGGAACTCGACAGTGATTTTGGCTTGTGTGTGTCTTGTTTACTCCGGAGTAACATGTGGTCTGTCTGCACGGCCAACTTAATTCAACCTGCACTTCTGATAATGGGTAAATAAATTTGTTGTACTAAACTACTTTTGTTGCCTGTTTAAGCTTCGGACAATCCACTACACAAATTGGCGTCACGAACAGGATGGTTTAGAAGCTACAGGTCGACAGCCGCTCCCGCTCTCTCAGTCAGGCAGACAGTGTGCTGCACGCGCGCATAACAAGGTAAGCGTTTTGCTTAAAGTGTAAACATTTTCTGCCTGGAGAGAGCCGGATCGATAAGACTAATTGCTGAACCTATTTTTGATAAAAGATAGGTTTAGTCAGGTTCTCCAAAAACAACCTGGAATGTGGTAAATTATGGTTGGATTGAGTTGTTTTATATGTGATCATTTGTCTGTGAGTTTGTTGAAAACTTGTGATTTCTTGTCTTTAACATAAGGGGATTGTTGATAGAATTTTGGTGGTTTGGAGTGTTTTTGAAGCGTAGACTATGTGAGACGAAAAATTTCTTTTAACCTCTTCATCCTCTGTCGTTGCTGGCAGAGGATGCTTCTTTCTGCAAGTGCATCAGAATTAGCCAGAGTTGGATACAGCTAAATTTAAGGCAGGGTTTGCTAACTGGTGTGACATTTGGCCCATACAAATTTATGAAGTCTATGAATGTGCGACATATCTCTCTATGTGGAAACTGCAGCGGTGGAAAAGCCTCATTTTGGGTGACCGTTTGGTGACTCCGGTAAAGGAGATCAACTGAGCTGTATTTGTCACGACGTTCTGTTTAATTGGCTGCAGTATAGATGGATAGAGATCGCGCTCCATATGGTAGAGCTTTGGTGGAGCTTTGGTGAAGCTTTGGTGAAACTGTATGGAACTGACCAAAACATGATGACTGTAGAGCATTGGGTGATTATCAGTGACTCTATGGTGCTTTTATGCTGTTGCCGTGTATTGGTCAGGGAGTAAAACCAGGGGCTGCTCCGCTGAACGGGTTAATCGCCGTTGTATGAGTAATGATGGGACCTGTGTTTGTTAATGAGACGGCCGATTCCACAAAAGCACACGTGCATTAGTTGTTTATATTGGTCCGGACCAGGGGGGCGTGTATTGTGGGATAAAAATGTGTGTTTTTTAAATTTATATATATATATATATCTGCGTATTGTAATAACATTTGTGTAGCACCTGGTTTCTTATCTGTTTTAATTCCCCTCTGAAAAAATCAACCTCTCCTCCTCACCTCCCTCCCTCATGCTTTTGTGAGAGTTCCCTCACACTTTTTTCGCACCCACGCTGATCTGCAAGAGCTGGGAAATTGTCGGTTATGTGTGTGCGTGTGAGAAAATAGACAAAGTTATGTACAGAAAACACATGAGTGAATGATCCATCCATATAATTATTTTCTTCCGCTTATCAAGAGGTTGGATCGCGGAGGCAGCAGCCTAAGCAGGGAGGCTCCCCCTCTTGGGCGCTGCGAGCGAATTCCAGTCATTTGAATTTGTTTTTAACTATACTGGTGATTGTGACTGTGCGATATTACAGTTGTTTTACACACTGAGATTTTGAGTACGGGAAAAAAGGCTCTTGCTCGCTGGTAAATTCTCTGTGTGTGAGTGACTGTGTGACGCATATAAAGAAAAAAAAAAAAAGGAGTCTCAGCTGGGAGACATTATGAGATAAGAGTGTGTGCGTGTGACGAGGCTGTGTGAGTGACAGCTTCGTGAGGCGTGGTTCGAAGAGGTGTGACAATGTTAGGATAGCATTGAGCTAGGATAGCATTGAGCTAGGTTAGCATTGTGTTAGCATAGCATTGAGCTAGGTTAGCATTGTGTTAGCATAGCATTGGGCTAGGTTAGCAAAAGTTTGCTTACTGAGGCATAGTAAGGCTAAGTTAGCATCTAGCTTGGCATTACTAAGTGTGGTTGAACAGTTATTCTCGGTCTGTAGAGTGTGCTAGTAGTAGGTGCTTGCTAAGTCCAGTAAAATAATAGATATATGGAAAATTACACGTTTAAATATCAATAAATAAATACGGATTGTGGGACATTGAAACATTGTTTAATTCATCATTCATTTATATGTTTAGTATACTTTTTTTTGGTACAGCCTTGTTGCTTATCTGATCCATCCAGTTTCTGTGTGGAAGTTGAGACAAACACACACGCACGAACATCATAGATTAGGACACATTGTAACTTTGAATTAATAGTTATACAACAAATAAATTAATAATATTGAATTTAAATTTGATAAAGATAAATTGATCATACATTGACATTTTATTTTTTTTTAGGAATAAACACACAATAAAATAAAAGTTAAATTTATATTCTAATACATCTAAGGGCATCTGTGAAACATAGAGTCTGAAGAAGTACAGATAAGCGTCGCCAACACTCAGCGCCATTGTCAAAACAAAACGTAGAGAAGCGTTAAACAAATTCTAATCAGAAGGAAGACAGACCAAAAAATGAGAACTTAAGTAAACAGACAGCAAGTAAACCAGAAATAATAATGTAAATAAATAACAAAGAAAGCAAATTTCTATGTGACATTGGTGCATGTAGAATTACATGTAGAGAATAAAATTAAATGGAAATAACTGTCTGCAAGATGAGCATGATGTCATGAATTGTGCTCGGGTTAGTAATAGATAGATAGATAGACAGATAACACGTTATTGATTCCTTCAGGAGAGTTCCCTCAGGAAGAAGAAGTAAAAAGTAAACAGTAACTAATAAGGGTATAAATGGAAACAAAATAGAAAAATATTACAAGGAGAATAAAAATAGAACAGTAAAATAAGAGAAACTAGGCATTAACGACCATGATATATTGCACTGTTATTGTTTTGCATTCCCTGTCATCCTAGCCCCCCAAAGAGGAGTTTTTCAGTCTAATGATGTATGAGACAAAGGATTTTTTATAGGCTAAACCAGTAGTTCTCAAAGGAGGATATGGTGTTTCCGCCCGGACAAAAAAATAGGGGGTACTTGAAGGTATGCCAAGGGGTACCTGAGATTTTAAATATTTTAAAATAGCGACAATTCAAAATCCTTTATAAATATAATTATAGAAGAATAATTCTTCAACAAAATAAATATTTAGAATTAAGTTCACGAGCCCAGATGGATCTCTATTGCAATATCCAAAGAAGGTTGATGATTGATTATATGTATAGAAATCTTTATTATAATTTAATCACTTGTTTAATTTTTAAAAACGTTTTAGTTATTCTTATTTTTTTGTCCAAATAAGTCAAGTAAGACCACAACAAATGAGCAATATGGTGCACTGTTATACAATTTAATAAATCAGAAAATGATGACATTATGCTGTATTTTATTTCTTTATTTTACTGGGAAAAAAGGTTGAAAACCACTGCCCTAAATCATATCTAAAGCTAAAATTATTTTATAAGACTGATTATTTTGGATTATTGTGTTTGTATTGTGAGAGAAGGAGAGAAAGTGAGAGAGAGAGGAAGAGAGAGCAGGTGAAAAAACAGATTGAGGGTGAAGAGGATGGTTTGAGAAAATATGGGAAAAGGATGTTTATAACCTTACGTTATGTGAATGGTTTCTAGGAGAACAGAAAATAGAAACATTGTGTAAAGTGTAAGGAAGAGATGGATACAGGATGTTGTTTGTAAAGGAAAACGAAAGTGAAGAAAAGATGAGAAAGTGACAAATGAAGGTATTCGTAAATGGTATGCTGTTGATTGTGGTTAGCTGCAAGTTTGTTTATTTGTTTGTTTGTTTAGTTGTTTGAGTGAAATGTGAAGAAATCAATAGGAATAATTACATGCAAAATGGAATAAAACTATGAGTGCGATAGATAATGAATGAATAAATGAAATAAGTTTATTTTGGTCATATAATCAACCATCAACCAATTTGTGTGAGCAGTTTAACAGTAAATTAGACATATTAACAATCATACACATTTACACACAGAACAAAAAAGAAAAAGAATGACCGAAAAAAAAAAGAATAGGCGGAAGCCAAAGCTTATATTGGCCTATGATATACAATTACTGAACATTAAATTACCTGGAACATCAACGTTAAAAGATGAAAGTAATTGTTACTATATTTTATAATGTTCAAAAAACTTTACCTTTCAAGGGTCTCCAAAACCATAACAAAAAACTACATGTGTTCAGCTCATCACTGAGGATGGTACATCATTTAACTCCTAAAACTGAAATACATTTGTGTTTTTATTTTATTTTACTTGACCTATTTCAAAAATCAATATCAGATCAGATTCAGATTCAGAGCTTTATTTGTCCATTCTTAACATGTACAAGACACATAAGAACTGAAATTACATTTTCGGCACAATCCCGCTAAGAGCAGACATACGTTACAGGGAGACAAGACGGGACCGCCAACGGATCAGCCTCACTTAGGCGCTCCTTAAAAAGGTGGGAAAAAGGTGACATTGGGGAAGGGGGGAAGTAAAAAAAAATATCAGTCTGAGGCTGGACCCTCAGGAATGGTCCAGACTGAGTCCGAGGAAAAAAACCTCACATAGCATGGCACACATAAACATGGTACATGTAATCACAACAACTCGCAACAGAGTCATCCAACAAGACTTTGGAGGCCGGCAAATGGTAGTTTTCTCCTCATAATGTAAACAAGCTAAGAATACAAACTGGAAGGCTGTTGTTCTTTACTCGGAAACATAATTGCCATTGTTTTAAAATTAAATTATCTGAACATTTAACACATTATGACTTATAAAAATAGATTGGTATGATCATAACAATAATGCTTTGTGTAATATTGAAATGAGCCTTTTAAGTTTAAGTATTGGGTCTATATTTCTTCTATAAACATTTCCCCAAACTTCAAAACAATATTACATATGGAAAAATAAATGAATAATATAACATGTGCAGACATTTCTTATTCAGCATGTGTTTTACTTTATACCGAATAGCAATGGATTTGGATATTTTTCTTTAATATGTTCAATATGCGGCTTCCAACATATTAATGATCAATTACTATTCTCAAGAATGTAGTTCATATACTCTGTCAATTTCCACTTGATTCAACTTTAATTTTTGTTTCACAATTTGACTTTGCACCCTGGACAGGTCGCCACCTCATCACAGGGCCAACACAGATAGATAGACAGACAACATTCACACACTAGGGCAAATTTAGTCTTATTAATTTCTACATATTGAGATCTATTACTTAAAATAACTACTTAACCACTGTTGTGAAACACCTTTCTAATTTATGGGAGTATTGGGATAGGATTGAGGAAGATGTCTGCTGTGGTGGTGGTTAGTTTGGAAATTAATTTAATAAAAGTAACTTTAAAGTGCAGTCTGACATTTTAGTTTGGAGTAATTTATAGTTTTATTTAGACATTGCAGTACACCATACCATACGCCCGGGAAACATTTTTGGTGATTTGGCTCCAAAATTTTTTGTAGTCTTTGGTATGACTCGGCCGGAGTTTTGAACTTGCGACCTGCCGATCTCAGGGCGGACACTCTAACCACTAGGCCACTGAGATGAAGGAGGCAAATCAAATCTCAACAGCTTTCAGTTAGCTACAGATTTTGAGAGTATAATGCGAATAATTATAACTTTACAACTTTTTGCTGTCAATAGTGTTGAATAATAATTACAAATAACAGCCTACATTAATAATTAGAATAAGAGCCGATATGTAAAGTGTTAAAAAGAGGAGAAGTGTGATTAGGGCTGGCGCTTAGAGCATGGCCTTGTGTGTTTGTTGTGACTAGGTTGGATAACCAGTCAGAGACAGGCAAGGCAAGGATATGCAGCTTTGTTTGTGTGGCGTTTTTCCAGGAAAGGGCAGACTCAAAGTGCTTCACAGACAACAAAGTGAAATGAAAGAAAATAAAAGCAAAATTAAAATGCAGACAATAAAAATAAAAACAGTGCGGACGTTAAAAGTTAAAAGATTAAAATATTTAGCTGAAAGATAAGGAGAAATGTGAATAAATACATTCTTTTGTTTTGGAGAGTATCACGTACAGCAGGAGGTCAGAGTGCAAGCATGACAGCTTGCTCGCGCCTACTGATAGACAAATGATAGTTTAAATTAACATATAGATAATCTTTAAGTGAATTAAAAGGGTACTTAAATACACATGAAGTAGTACGTATAATCTTTGAATTAAGGTTATTGATTAGCAATTAATGGGATAGTTAAGACTGTAATTTTAAAACGTGATATGCAAAATTGAACTAACCGAGAGAATATGAAAACGATGGGTGTACATGTTTTGAGTTCCAAATTCTGGAGGAAAAAACCTCAACAAAACGTAAAACCATACAGACGGACTTGGGTGGTAGCCACGGTTGTGCTAGGTCAAGCGAGGGTGGAAAGGATATGCAGCAGGGGGACTGCCAATCTGAACAAGACAAGCTCCAAAGTTGTAGCCAGAACATGCTCACAAAAAATACAGGTGTGACAGCAGGACGAACAGCAGGATACAAACAGACCCCTGCTGGACATAAGTGTCAACGGACAATGTTCAACACAATCTTTGAAGCATTCCTTTGTGGTCAACCTGCACACACCTTGTAATGACCTGCTTACGAACTGTGCCCTGACAATTCAATACCGCACAGAAGGAACTTC
Organism: Entelurus aequoreus; assembly: GCF_033978785.1. Taxonomy (NCBI): domain Eukaryota; kingdom Metazoa; phylum Chordata; class Actinopteri; order Syngnathiformes; family Syngnathidae; genus Entelurus; species Entelurus aequoreus. The sequence goes on from NC_084736.1 coordinate 46,289,307, forward strand.
CTGATGTTGCCTGACAGCACGACATCAGCTGACAACTACTGGGGACGCCTCCCAGGAACGAGTGGAAGACGGGGACTGCTCCAACTGTCCTAGCACTGGCTGACGGAGGTGCGTCCGTGTGTCCTGCCACCCAAACCGCCAAACTGTATGATCACCAATTAGACGACTCATAATAGGAGCCTTTTGACTCTTATATATGGTGGGACTCAAGGTATGGCCGCTCATGTGAACTATCCTTACAACAATTAGAATGGTGTAAGATGGACAACTAATGACCCACATTGTTCCCTCTGTCCTGCCTACGAAACCAAAAATTTAGGTCAAATGATAAAACAGGGCGTAGCTGCCGCTGATTGAACCGATACGCTAATACCACATTTTCAATTATTTCGGTTGTCTGTTAAAAACATAGCTATTGGTTGCAATTTGGACATTCCTGCTGTAGGCTATAAAGAGCTAGCAGCTACACAACAGCTGAGCTAAAACAAAATTTAAGCATATCAAATAATTGTAGTTGCTTATTACATACACAAAGTCGCAGAGAGACAGAAGTATGTATAAAGTATTCAGTAACAAACGTGTCCGCATTATTAAACTTTCTACCACAGGAAACATACTGAACAAATACAGCAGTTACTGTCAGACTCTAATCTGGGATACCTTGTCTATCAGAGACATGGTTAAAACCCACAACAACTTTCGTTCTAATTAATGTCCCGGGGTACAAGATTACAGAAAATACAGATCGAGTGACAAAGGGGGGGAGGAATTATGATTTATGAAAGGGAAAACATTAAAAGTAGATCAATTTGAGTATGTTGAAATTAAAATCACATTTTCCTCAGAAATGTATTTCAAGGTAATTGTAGTATACCGACCGACCACAGCTAAAGACATTTTTCTTGATTCATTTTCAGACATCCTCAAACAGCATAGTATGAAAGAAGTAACGTCATGGAAGACGTTAATCTGGACTGGTTAAATAAAACACGTAGAAAGAAATTTAAGGATATTATAAACGGCTTCTACATGATACAAATGATAAGCAGCCCTACTAGAATTACAATTGGATGACAAAAATCAAAGAGAACATCTGTAAATACACGAATACAAAACCAGAAAGAAGAGTGTAAAATAAAAATACCATTGGATTAATAAAACAATTTGGATTCTAATAAGACATCGGGACTCAGCTCTCATAAGAGCAATTAAAACAGGTCTAAATACAGATCGTATGATTTTAAAAGTTTGGAGGAACAAAGTTACAATGTTTAGGCGGAAGTCTAAGGCTGACTTTCACTTAGAATTAATCAAAGCTGCAAAAGGGAACATTAGAAAGTTATGGAAAACCAGATACAAACTTACGGAAAGAGAGCAAACAAGAAACAACACTATAACATTAAATATCAATGGCGCTACTATCGCAGACAGTCTGGACCTAAGTAATAATTTTAATGAACATTTCATCCAGTCTGTACAAACCCTGAATAAAAAAATTCCTCAAAATCAGTGCAAATAATTGTCATTTATTCAGGATGGACTAATTTTAGAATTAACAAATGAAACAAAGTTAAACAAAATCTTCACTGCATTACCAGACTCACGATCTAGAGATATATATATGGGTTGGACACTATCTTCCTAAAAACATATAAGGATTGTATTATTGCTCGTATAACAACGATTGATAAATAAATCAATAACGGAAAACACTTTACCTACCACGTCGAGAAACTGCTACTATAATTAAATCCATAAAGCAGGAAATAAAAAAGACCAGAACATGTACAGACCAATTAGCCTTCTCCATGTTATAACAAAAGGAATAGAACATTTGAAATTAAAAAGTGGCTTTGGAGCAACCAAGGCTGCTCACACAGTCAATAAGAGGGGCATTATGTTGACACATGAATTTAATGAGTATTATATTTATCCATGAGAGCATTTTTGTTGTAAATTTTGAGGTATGGCTGTTAAAATCTTGGTTATTTTTACGAATGATGACAGATGTGAACAAGAGCATGTATGGTCTTTGTGTGATGATGTAAATAAGGTGTGGTTATATTGTATATTAAGAATGTGTCCATGAAGGGGCATTTTAGGACTTCTCTTAATTTGATTACATGCTACAGTATGATTATTTTTTGATTAATTATTGATTATTATGAATGTATATATTTAGTATGATTAATTAGTGTCATAATTGTATTGCTTGATTTGTGGATCCCTTTAATTTAGGTAGCCAGGGACTACAGATGGAAAGTAGCTATTTAGAAATAATCTGGTACAGAACATATCTGTTTCTGAACTTAATGTATCTGTGCATTGTCCCATCATAGATAGACTAAATTAAATACAACTATTTAGTGAATTATTGAGGCCACAATAATTCACTAGGTGTTGTAAAATATCAAAGTACTATTGCAAAAGCGAACAGTGACCTCAAACATGACCTGTCCTCCGCCTCTGTTCTTGCTGCGCTTGACTATCAGCTGCCTTTTCTTTTTCTTGGATGTTTCTGAAACTACTAATACTACTACTACTATTACTATTACTATTACTACGACTAACACTGTCCCTGTGAGAGGGACAGAGGGGGGAGGTGAGTTTGGATTGGGTCAAGTTTGAGCGTGTTGAGGTTTTATTTAATCGATATGATCAATCCGGTACAAGGATAAAGGAACGTAATGATTTAGATTGACAATTGCAGTGGTTGGCGGAAGCAACCCCACCCTCAAAGGAGGGTGCCAATTCAGTAATTAAATGTTTTGTGAATGATGTAATATCCCGACATGGTTTCCCCAAAAAGATTAGGTCAAACAACGGCACCTATTTTAAGAAAACAGGTTATCATCTTCAGTCACAAGATCAGCACTTTTCAGGACCAGCAGCTTCCTAGGAAGGTGGAAAGACCATGAGACCAAAATGGTAAGTTTGCAAAATGTAGAATTTGTGTGCCAGTTACTCTGTGCAGATTTGAGGATGAAATCAGCCACTCCAGATTCCCTTGCACGCGCTAAGAGGGGCAGGGTCAAAGCAAATCCAGGACCAACACCCGATACCTGACTGGAAGGAACCGAGAGGAGAGACAACACCTTGCCAGCGATGACGAGAACAACTAAGGTTGCCAGCCAATGTGTCCACCGGGACTCCAGCAGCTGTGGAAAGAAGTGTCGGGAGTGCCGAAGCAGCGAGGAGGCCTGAAGCAAGCCGAGGGCCTGGACCAAAGCCCCACGCCCCATACTCTGCCCCAGCCTTCCCCAAAGCCCCCACAGCTCCAACTCTACCTGAGTTTTCCCCAATTTCGGCCAGCACGCACCGGCCACTGAACAGTCTGCCCAATGGACTGAACCACACCCCAAGAAGAGACAGAGACAGACTGTTTGAGTGGATCTCTTTCTTCACCAAGGCAGCCAAAAGCCCAACGAGGTGTCGGCAGGCCACCAGCCTGAGGCACCACCGAGCCATCTATACGAGCACTAATCGAACATGGACTCATACGAAATTCAGTTGTGTGTTCAAAATCAATTGATAATTAACAATATTGGTAACTACATTCATTGCAAATGCCGGGAAAAATATTTTTGCAAATGTCTTACAGTCATAAGTCTATATACATTCATCTATTTATGTTCAATGATGTTCATGATCAAAGTATTTGTTATTCCTTTACTAAATCAAAGGGTAGGCCACTAATTGTGTTCTGTGAGATGGTTTTACTGCAGGCTGGTAACAGCGATCGCTCTGAAGGAGGGTCATAGACGGAATTTTTGCCTCGTATAAAAACATTGAGGTTTTTGCCTCTATCTGTGGTTAACTTAGTGGTCTACATCAGAAATTGTTTTGGTCCAGGGTCTTAAGACCCTGGAAGGAGGGTATGTCGTAGAATTTCTGACCTTTTGACCTATATTTCTTGTCTTTTAAGAATGTCCGCTCATTTTCAATTCTCTTGTATTTTGTGCCATTGAATGGACCAGTTGTGGGACAAAAGTGAATATTAAGTCGTGCCAACCTGTCTACAGAATGTGTTGACTGTCTAAAGGATTCGAGTTGTTATGGAACAGATAGGGAAAACAACAAGACATTGACGCATTTAGATAACAAACCCATGACGCACAAGAGACATAAAAAATGGCAGAAGACCGGAACTCGACAGTGATTTTGGCTTGTGTGTGTCTTGTTTACTCCGGAGTAACATGTGGTCTGTCTGCACGGCCAACTTAATTCAACCTGCACTTCTGATAATGGGTAAATAAATTTGTTGTACTAAACTACTTTTGTTGCCTGTTTAAGCTTCGGACAATCCACTACACAAGACTAAAAGTAGTCAGAAACGAAATCCAATCATATTTAATTGCGTCATGTAGATTGGTGGGAGAAGTTTAGAATATATCCTACCACATTCATGATTTTTGGTGTATGCTATCCAGTGGCATGACGAATGCACTGATTCACATATTGGGGAAACAAAACATCCAATAAGCCGACGCGTGGCACAGCATAGACGGGGCAAACTCTTCAGGCCAAGACTCAGCTGTCTATGTGCAAGTGGCAAAAAAGACTGAGAAAGTTGAGGAATGCTCATCAAAGACTTATTTGGAACATTCCACAGGTGACAGGCTAATTGGGAACAGGTTGTACTACAATAAAGATCATTCCATTCCTGAGGTGTGTGTGGAAGACGGAAACGAAAAGACCGACTTTACGTTGCTTCTGATAACATTTTCACATTGTGTGGTGCCTTCTGCGGTGGGCTAGATTTAGGCACAAGAGCTAAAGGATTGGTTTGTGATTGCTTATTTAGGTCAGTCAATCAAAGTTACTCAAAGCCTGAGACTTGGCAGCTCTGTTAGAAGAATGCTAGCTTCTCCTATGCTATAATGCCAACATCCTACAGGTGAACAGGCTAATTGGGAACAGGTGGGTGCCATGATTGGGTATAAAAGCAGCTTCTATGAGATGCACAGTCATTCACAAACAAGGATGGGGCAAGGGTCACCACTTTGTGAACAAATGCATGAGCAAATTGTTTAAGAACAACATTTCTCAACTAGCTATTGCAAGGAATTTAGGAATTTGACCATCTACGGTCCGTAATATCATCAAAAGGTTCAGAGAATCTGGAGAAATTTGGCAAGGTGGCAAGGCTGAAAACGAACATTGAATGCCAGTGACCTTCGATCCCTCAGGCGGTACTGCATCAAAAACCGACATCAGTGCGTAAAGGATATCACTACATGGGCTAAGGAACACAGAAAACCACTGTCAGTAACTACAGTTTGTCACTACATCTGTAAGTGCAAGTTAAAACTCTACTACGCAAAGCGAAAGCCATTTGTCAACAACACCCAGTAACGCCGCCGGCTTCGCTGGGCCTGAGCTCATCTATGATGGATTGATGCAAAGTGGAAAAGTGTTCTGTGGTCTGACGGGTCCACATTTCAAATAGTTTTTCTAAACTGTGGACGTTGAGTCCTCCGGACCAAAGAGGGAAAGAACCATTCGGATTGTTATAGGCGAAAAGTTCAAAAGCCAGCATCTGTGATGTATGGGGGTGTATTAGTGCCCAAAGCATGGGTAACTTACACATCTGTGAAGGCACCATTAATGCTGAAATGTACATCCAGGTTTTGGAGCAACATAAGTTGCCATCCAAGCAACGTCTTTTTCATGGACGCCCCTGCTTATTTCAGCAAGACAATTCCAAGCCACATTCTGCACGTGTTACAACAGCGTGGCTTCGTAGACTGGCCTGCCTGTAGTCCAGACCTGTCTCCCATTGAAAAGCCTAAAATACCACAACAGAGAGCCCCGGACTGTTGAACAACTTAAGCTGTACATCAAGCAAGAATGAGAAATAATTCCACCTGAAAAGCTTCAAAAATGTATAAAGTTATAAAATATTATCACAAAGTGTGTGATTGTAAAACCTCCTGTGGAGAATGTATATGTATTGTGTTAATTGTGTTGCAAAGCGGAACCAGTGTTGTGATGTTGCGCCCCCTAGGTCTGTAAACAAGAGAGAACATGCAAGAAGGGAGGGGGCATGAGCATGTTATCCTTAGCTCCTTGAAATATTTTTAAGTTGATTCATTGATTCGTGCAAAACTTCAAGCAAGTCTTTGTTAAAACCTATTTTCGTTACAAGCAGCCAACGAGGTATCGTATTTCTGTAATTTAATTTATTTCCGAGTGTTTATTGATGCAAAACCGAAGTTGATGTGCTGTATTGTACTGTATTTTCTAAGCTCTCACGGCGTGGATGGTGTGTACAGCAAGGAGTGTTTCTGTGTATCGAAAGGAGCTACAGTAAAGGCCTGACAAGGTGCAATCCTCTTCTCCAGGTTAGAGTTGGACACATAGGGCTTGATATTTTTAAAGGTTTGTGTGTACTAAAACAGGTGCAAAGTGGATTGCGTCTCTTCAGTGAGCAATCTATTTTGCATCTCTGTCTTCATTACTATGGAAAATATATGCTGATCATCAAAATGCCTACAATACTGGGAGGAGAAAAAGCACATATAATTATTTATCAACACTCATCACCGTTTTGCCAGCACTGTTTTGCGTTTTTTTACTAACTCATGTTAAAGTTAAAGTACCAGTAATTGTCACACACACACTAGGTGTGGTGAAATTTGTCCTCTGCATTTGACCCATCCCCTTGTTCACCCCCTGGGAGGTGAGGGGAGCAGTGAGCAGCAGCGGTAGCCACGCCCGGGAATAATTTTTGGTGATTTAACCCCCAATTCCAACCCTTGATGCTGAGTGCCAAGCAGGGAGGTAATGCGTCCCATTTTTATAGTCTTCGGTATGACTCGGCCGGGGTTTGAACTCACGACCTACCGATCTCAGGGCGGACACTCTAACTACAAGGCTACTGAGCAGGTGCAAACTGACAGTTCCACACACAGCTGCAGGATCTGTGCTTGTGCCGCGCCGACACATGATGTACGGACAGACAATCACAAATAAAAAAATTTAGACATATCGTCTATTCAGCAACATCATTTTATAACTTTATAGCTGCTAGAGGACTTAAGGGGCTGATTAAAACAAATACAATTGATGCATTTTGGTGTTCTTTAGTATTTTTAGATAACTGTTTTTCTTTCACATAAAACATATAAAATTAAAATATTTCTTATATGAATAAAAATTTATTGAAGTATGCATTATTGTGTATTGAGCGAAGTAAGTGCAGCCTTTCTCCCATGCACCTTCAGCGGTAAAAAAGAAAAAGAAAAGAAAAAAGAAATGGTGTCAATGTAGATGCACTGCACGACTGCTTCTAAAATGCCCGTAAAAAGTGGTACATGTCTCCTGCATGTTTGAGAACATAGCAAAACGCCACAGGTAGGAAAATCTGGAATAGGCTTCCAGAAGATTTGAGACAGGCCTCAACGTTGTCAATGTTCAAATCTAGGCTGAAAACTGTTTTATTTAATTGTGCATATGGCAACTGAAAGTATTTTATCGACACTCTTTGATTTTAATTTGAATTATGATTGATTTTATGAAGATTATATTTCATGAATTTAACATAAATTATGATTATTTTTAAGATTTTTTTTTTTCCTTGCAATTTTCTGTAAAGCACTTTGAATTGCCGTGTAATGTATGTATAGATGTACATCATTCTGGAATGGGTTGCCATCTCACATTAATCTCTCACAAAATAAATTGTCATTCAAGACAGCTTTGAAGATACACCTATTGCAGCTGCCCACATGACGTGAATTTTTAATACTGGTTTTAACTAGCTTTTTATCTTATGTTGTATTTTTCCATTGTATAATGTCTGGTAATGCATGTATTCTTTGTATTTTAATTTTGTATGCTCCTATATGGACCCCAGGAAGACTAGCAGTCGCCTTGGCGTCAGCTAATGGGGATCCATTCAATAAACAATAAACAATAAACAATTGAGGTGTGTATGAATTGTGATCTACACATGCCTTGCCTTGCCAGGTGAGTCATCCTGGCAAGTGACGCACATGATATGCACATGATATTTTGCATAATTGCTACGACTTTGTTTGTGTTTGTTGTGAAGCGCAGTGTTGCACAATGTACATGACTAGTGTGCTACGCAGAGTCAATTTATGACAGACGCTGTCAAATTAATGAAATATATTATTTAACCACTGATGTTGAATAATATTCGTTGTGGCTTGTGCAGCTCTTTGAGACACTTGTGATTAAGGGCTATATAAATAAACTTTGATTGATTGATTGATAATATACATGATTGTATTTAAAGTGAAATAATAACTTGAAGGTTAGTGTGAAATGATGAACCTATTAATATATTAATTAAGAGCATTGAGCTCTACTTTTTGTTATCAATTCCATTATTGAGATGCTTTGCAATTAGCATAAATAAACATGTTTTTTTAAGTAAACTTTTTTGTTGTGTTTCACTGCTCGTTAGTATTACCATATCTGAGGTATTGTGCAGAAATATGGGAAAATAAATACAAAAGTACACTACATTCAGTAACCGTGCTACAAAAAAGATCAGATTGAATAATACATAATGTTGAATATAGAGAACCTACAAACCCTTTTTTTATTGAATCAAACATATTAAAATTAAATGATTTGGTGCATTTGCAAGCAGCCAAAATTGTGAACAAAGCAAACTATAACCTGCTACCCAAGAATACACAACAATTCTTCTCAACAGAAGAGGAAAAATATAAGCGTACAAAAAAAATCTAATTTAAAACAATTGTATGCACGTACAACACTTAAAACCTTTGGCATATCAGTATTTGGAATTAAATTATGAAATAGATTAAGCAAAAAAGTTAAAGAATGTACTAATATGATCCCATTTAAGAGGCTGATCAAACAAAGTGTTTACAAAGTACAAGGAAGCAGAATTTTTATGAACATATATTATTCATCTCATATGTGAGCCATACCTGACTTGACCATTATTAAGAGATCTGGTGTATTCACTGATGTAAATTGTGTTACAAAATGAGGACAGGAAGTGAATATGTGGTACTAAATTGCTAGGAATTGGAAAAGGGGTAGGATAAAATATATGCTTGGCTTCTTCCTACTCCTTTTCGAACATGTTGTAAAGAGATGTGTAAACTATATGATTTTTTTTACTTTCGCTTTACTGACATTTTTAGTTGACTAAAATATTGTGAAATTGATTTTGACTCGAAACAAAACCATTTCGATGACTATATGACTGAAACTAAATAAAACATTGCTGTCAAAATGTAAACTTGGAGCACTAACTTTAAAATCTACATCAATTTAAACACATTAAATACTGAACAACAAATATTGAAGAACAACATATTGATTACAAAGAAACATAAGATATGACTCACAGAAGCTTGATGTACCTGTTCTCTCCTTGAAATGTGGTGTGTAGGTAAAGTCACTTGAGCACTGGGTGTCACTGTGGGCGTGGTGTCTTTATTAAGATGCAATGACCTTAGTTGGTTGGTGTTACGGAGTGAAGGGAGGAAGACTTTTTCCTCCAACGCGTGTTCTTTTAATCTCTAATAAAGCTCACTGAGTCGTTGTCAATTTTCAGATTGGCCATTTTAGATTTCTTTTACAGTGTGATCGTTTGAAACAAAGAAACACAATTCCCTAGTGAAAGGGAGAAATCCTGCTTTCTCTAGCTCTTTGCAAAATGTCTGTTGTCTCCTGCTCCACAAAGTCTTTCTTTTCTAAAGAGGGGTTGGGTTGTCTTTGTCCCACCTGAGTCCCGTTTCTATGGTAACTGCTCCTCTACTGCCTTATCTTAATGATTACTGCTGCTCGATGTCATGGCTCTATTGTTTACACGTGTTACTTTAAAACTAACCAGTAATGGGACGCCGTGGTGCGGCTGGGAGAGTGGCCGGGCCAGCAACCTGAGGGTTCCTGGTTCAATCCCCACCTTCTACCAACCTTGTCACGTCCGTTGTGCCCTTGAGCAAGACACTTCACCCTTGCTCCTGATGGGTCGTGGTTAGGGCCTTGCATGGCAGCTCCCGCCATCAGTGTGTGAATGTGTGTGTGAATGGGTGAATGTGGAAATAGTGTCAAAGCGCTTTGAGTACCTTGAAGGTAGGAAAGCGCTATACAAGTATAACCCATATACCATTTTAATACCTAATGATATACTATGAGAGTTATATGATAATTGGCATGCAGAAATATGATGGCAAGATCAATATACTCATTTTATTAGGTGTATATGTATGCTAGCAATATATGTAGTTAGCATTTAAAATATTCAAATCCTTCAAACCCTTCGATGAGGTGGCGACTTGTCCAGGGTGTACCCCGCCTTCCGCCCGATTGTAGCTGAGATAGGCTCTAGCGCCCCCCGCGACCCCGAAGGGAATAAGCGGTAGAAAATGGATGGATGGAAATCCTTCAAACCCTCCTTTCACACTTCCTAAGTGGTGTGAACCATACGTACAATTTTAACCAAGAGGAGTTGTCAGTACTCACATTTGTGTATGATCTGCATTGCAATGTATCAATATGTGTGTGTATGTGTGGGTGTGTGTGTGGGTGCGTGCGATGAACTTCAGGTACATCCTTGATGTTAGATGAGTCAAAGTAGGCATTAACCTGTCACGCTATCTCAGCTTCATATTGTTGTTTCAGTCTCTCTTTCATCGTCCGGAACATCTTCTTGCAGGTGGCCTTTTATAACCTGTGAGAATGAGATATTTTTAAGTGTTCTTTTTTAATTCATAGTTGTCGAGAGGTGGGTAGAGTAGCCAGAAGTTGTACTCAAGTAAGAGTACTGTTACTTAAGAGATGTATTACTCAAGTAAAAGTAAGGAGTAGTCACCCAAATATTTACTTGAGTAAAAGTAAAAAGTATGTTGTGAAAAAACTACTCAAGTACTGAGTAACTGATGAGTAAGCTGTTCGTTTGATGATGACGGCAACAAATGATGCACAAAAACATAAAAATAGCAATGAGCAAATTCAGAGCCAGGAATATCTCTTAAGCAACTAAAACAATAACATATAATAAATAATAATACATTAACATAATAAAATTAAGGCAAATTGAGCCACAATAACTTAACAGCACCATAGGCTCAGTAGGCAGAGATTACAAAGGAAAATAAGTTAGCCTTTACGCAAACCATAAACTGATAGGTGTGGGCTGCACTTGATGCACTTCTGATTGGTGTTTGTATGCATGCGTGAGCGTGTGTGTGTGTGTGTGTGTGTGTGTCTCTCTCTATGAGGCTGCAGTGCGTTAATAAATGTCCCCACACGATGTACATTTGACAGTGATTCATAGCAGGGAAGCTAACATCAGCCTACGGTGACAGCCAAAATATCTACTAACGTTACTTATCGCGATGTGCTTCCTCAAATTTGACGTTGAACTTATTAAGCTTGTTGTTGTTTTACATAAAGTTTCAGCGGCGGTCACATGACCAGGCGGTCATGTGACCGCTTGGCTCTGTTTGATTGGTGAAACAGAGTCAAACGTCACCAGTGACTGCATTTGATTGGTGAAACAGAGTCAAACGTCACCAGTGACTGTATTTGATTGGTGGAACGGAGTCAAACGTCACCAGTGACTGTATTTGATTGGTGGAACGGAGTCAAACGTCACCAGTGACTGTATTTGATTGGTGGAACGGAGTCAAACGTCACCAGTGACTGTATTTGATTGGATGAAACGCAGGCATGCGATAGATCCTACTTTGAAGGTCTGTCTGACAAACCAAAACAAACAACGCGTGCATTAGATTAGATTAGATAGATTTATTGGTCCCCATGGGGAAATTCATTTTCACTGCCGTACATTTAAACAATAGACATTACACATCACAAAACAAAAATAACAAAAATACATCATACATCATACATGACAAACAGATTTACAGGCTTGTCAGACAGGTCGGCCGGGCCTGCTGTTAAGGGCGGCTATAGCGGCAGGGATCAGGCTTTTCCTGAGGCCGGCCCTCCGGAATTTGATGGTTCTGTACCTGCGCCCTGATGGTAGTGGGATGATGTATTGGTGTAGTGGGTGAGTGATATCCTGGACTATTGTGTTTGCCAGTCGAGTGATGGACCTGTGGTTTAAGTCTGAAATGTTGGGTGTGGGTAGGCCGATGATTTTAGCTGCTATGTTTGTAATGCGTGTGAGTTTGGTCCTGTTGGTTACAGAAAGCATGGTGAAAAAACATGTAGAATGGTACATAAGGATGGGTTGAACAATGCTTTGGTAAAGTAATAACAGGAGATGAGGTGCAACGTATAGTCCTTTAAGTTTTCGGATGGCTGACAGTCTTTGTTGACTTCTTTTTTGAATGTCCGTGGTGTGCTGATCAAAAGTGAGTTTATTGTCCAAGGTTACGCCCAGGTATTTAAAAGTGTCAACTGTTTTAACTGTTTGTGTGTTTATGATGATGGGGTTCTGAGGTGAGGGGGAGTTGAACCGTATTTCTTCTGTTTTATTGGCATTGATTTCCAGATAACTGGCTGAGCATGACTCTATGAAATGTTTGACTGTGTTATGATAGTCCAGGATTGATTGACTGTTGGAGAGGAGTGCAAGAATGGCTGTGTCATCTGAGTATTTTAAGTATTTTGTGGTGGGTGAGGGCAGCACGGTGGAAGAGGGGTTAGTGCGTCTGCCTCACAATACGAAGGTCCTGAGTAGTCGTGAGTTCAATCCCGGCCTCGGGATCTTTCTGTGTGGAGTTTGCATGTTCTCCCCATGACTGCGTGGGTTCCCTCCGGGTACTCCGGCTTCCTCCCACCTCCAAAGACATGCACCTGGGGATAGGTTGATTGGCAACACTAAATTGGCCCTAGTGTGTGAATGTGAGTGTGAATGTTGTCTGTCTATCTGTGTTGGCCCTGCGATGAGGTGGCAACTTGTCCAGGGTGTACCCCGCCTTCCGCCCGATTGTAGCTGAGATAGGCTCCAGCGCCCCCCGCGACCCCGAAGGGAATAAGCGGTAGAAACGGATGGATGGATGGTGGTGGGTGAGATGCTATGGCAGTCATTGGTGTAGAGTGTGTACAGGAAAGGGCTCAACACACATCCCTGTGGGACCCCGGTGTTGATGGTAAGCATCAGGGATGTGTTTGAGCCCACCCTTACTGCTTGCAGTCGGTCGGTGAGGAAGTTGTGGGTGAGGTGGATCAGCTGAGGGGGTATGTTGAGCTGGTGTAGTTTCCGGATCAATAGATGCTTCCAGAGGTGGGACCAAGTCATTGCTTTGCAAGTCACAAGTAAGTCTCAAGTCTTTGCCCTCAAGTCTCGAGTCAAGTCCCGAGTCAAGACAGGCAAGTCCCAAATCAAGTCCAAAGTCAAGACTGGAAAGTCTCAAGTCAAGTCACAAGTCCTGCATTTTGAGTTTCGAGTCCTTTCAAGTCCTTTTAACCACAGACTAATATTTTTACACAGATTGTGTATGCTTTTAAACCGCTGTATTTATTTATTAAAACAAGTGCATTTGAAATAGCAGGGGAAAAAATAGTACTGACATTGCAATTCATAATAGCACTATTAACCAGTCATTTTAATAGTTTAAACAATTTTAAACATTTAACTCATTCCTTTACAGAATAAACACATTCGCAAAAACAAGTGCAACTGTACTTATTTGTACAAAAGTGTTAACATTGTATTTCCATGGCATATTGCATCGTAACTAGTTCCACAGCAGTTTCTATTCTGTTCTTACCTTATCTCATTGATCTCATCTCATACTGTATGTGTGTTTATGTGTGCGTACACATGAAAAACATAACAAATACATGAACATAACAATGAACAGAGTTGTACTTTTTAGATGTCAGGGCCCTATGCAATATGTACACATATTCTTAATATAGTATACATTTTAACTGACCTTTATTTGACTATGTTTGTCTTTTTGTAAGTGGCTAAAATATGCGGTGCTGCTGACCGCCGTCTAACGTTATGTTACTGTGTGTGATACAATGACTAACGTAACGTTATGTATAGGTACCTCATGCACCCCTGCTTAAAAAAATCACTTGACAAAAAGTATGAATAAGGAAGCAAACTGCAGTGGACGCAACATATTGCTGTGTTTGAAATGATGTTATAACCATAGACATCTTATAAGTAGACGCAGTATTGGTTGCTGTGACGCGAGCAAATTGCATCTTGAAGTGGTGATGAGGAGCCGGCGAGCAGCCTAAACTGACAGTTGACAGGTAGAAAACAAAGATGCCGGGCTGGTGTTCAGCGTTTTCCTGCTCAAATGAGCGGACTGTTGAAAATAGGAATCGGGGGATTACTTTTCACAAGTAAGATTTAACATTAATGTACTTTTGGTTGTATTTTATGAAAATAACATTAATACCACAGAGTTAAGAAGGAGCAAAGATCTTCAATATTTGTATGTGAAAATCACAAACAAATCTTCTGGGGGAGGATGACGCCCCTACAGGGGTTTGGTTTACAAACTTTCAGCCCCACCTAAAACAAAATTCACCAGCCGCCACTGATTATGATGCATTCTCATTTTAGGCAAAATATAAGACAATACTTTCTTAACAGTATAATTGTAACCAGGAATAAGTCTTCAAGTAACAATATTCAAATACTAACATTGTTGGGTAAGACAGCATTTGGTTTTATTCTGAATCCAGTGAAACAGATTGGTGGTTTTAGCTGATATAAAGACTTTCAGGTGTTTATATATGTTTAAGTATTTGGCAGACGCTTTTATCCAAAGCGACATACATAAAAAATACATATATAACAATCACTGTAAACATTATCATTTAAGGGAAGAATGTAATACAAAATATCTATACAAAGTGTCAAGACAGAATAAACTCTCTGCTGCTGCAGCAACAGAGATACGGTCTATAAGATATATAGATATCTAATGTATTCATACATTGTTTATGTAGGATATACGCATGTATATATAACGTAATTATATTGTTTCTTCAACTTAAAAATAGCTGACCGTTTTTTTCCCCCTTCTCTGGGCTTATATTCCCAGTTTTGATCTCGGACGTCTGGTCACTTATAGCATATAAGAATATTCTATTACTGTTAAGCAAACTATGAATAATAAAACATGTGTCCGTTATCATAGCTACACGTATGACAAAAAAGCGAGTGAAAATGAGTGGTATTCAGTGAGGTAAAATGAATTAAATGCGCTGACAGTTCATTGCTCCTGCCAAATGAATTGCACTGAGTGGAGCGGATCACCACTCCAAGATGGCGGCCCCGCGTCTCGTCTGCGCCAGTAAGCAGTAGCGCTCGATGCTGCGTCTACTTATAAGATGTCTATGCTTATGACGTTAGCAGTGAGTTTACAGCCTCACTGATTTAACTACACAGCAAATAAAAGTCATGTTACTTAGCCAATAAACGTTAGCTTACATTCAAAACTTACCCTTCTTTGTGCAACTTCAAATGTCGAACGAAGTTGGAAGTTGTTGCGTCTCCGTCTGTAATATTCGAACTGCGTGATTTGCATACGGCAATTCGTTTTTTGTTGACCAAGTCGTAGTTTTTATACCCGAACGAAACCAACTTTGGTATAAATCTTTCTCACTGGCGCGTTGTTTGACAACTCTTGTTCATTGGTTGTCCTGCAATTTGATTGGCTGAATGCTGTGTGATGAAAACAATGTAGATCTAATTTGATTGGCTGTTGTACTGAGAGCACACACGCTGACACGCAGCACACACGCTGATAGACAGACACGTACAAAATGAAAGCTACGGAGCGCTCCCAAATAACTTTTTAAACTTTAGGTTTTGGGGAAAGTAGCAAGTCATGTCAAGTCAAAAGGCTCAAGTCCAAGTGAAGTCACAAGTCATTGATGTTAAAGTCTAAGTCGAGTTGCAAGTCTCTTTACATTTTGTCAAGTCGAGTCTAAAGTCATCAAATTCATGACTCGAGTCTGACTCGAGTCCAAGTCATGTGACTCGAGTCCACACCTCTGGATGCTTCTGTAGGGAGTTGAAGGCGGAGCTGAAGTCCACGAAGAGGATCCTGTCATTCAGACTACCATCAAAAATGGCCCAGTCAGTACAAGCTAGGGAGCTTTGGAGTTGAGTGGTGGCGTCCTCCGTCCACTGGGGGGCACTGCTGCAGTGTGGTTTGTGGTGTTTTAGTTCCTGCTTGTATGACGGAAGCAAACAGATGACGTTGTTTTTAAGGTTTTACTACTTACGTATAAAATATTACACTGTTTAGCTCCAGCCTATCTCGCCGATTGTATTGTACCATATGTCCCGACAAGAAATCTGCGTTCAAAGAACTCCGGCTTATTAGTGATTCCCAGAGCCAAAAAAAAGTCTGCGGGCTATAGAGCGTTTTCTATTCGGGCTCCAGTACTCTGGAATGCCCTCCCGGTAACAGTTAGAGATGCTACCTCAGTAGAAGCATTTAAGTCCCATCTTAAAACTCATTTGTATAATCTAGCCTTTAAATAGACCCCCCCTTTTTTAGACCAGTTGATCTGCCGTTTCTTTTCTTCTCTCCTCTTCTCCCCTGTCCCTTGCGAGGGGGAGTTGCATAGGTCCGGTGGCCATGGATGAAGTGCTGGCTGTCCAGAGCCGGGACCCCGGGTGGACCACTAGCCTGTGCATCGGTTGGGGACATCTCTGCGCTGCTGACCCGTCTCCGCTCGGGATGGTTTCCTGTTGGCCCCGCTGTGGACTGGACTCCCGCTGATGTGTTGGATCCACTGTGGACTGGACTTTCACAATGTTATGTCAGACCCACTCGACATCCGTTGCTTTCGGTCTCCCCTAGAGGGGGGGGGGGGGGGGGGGGGTTTACCCACATATGCGGTCCTCTCCAAGGTTTCTCATAGTCATTCACCGACGTCCCACTGGGGTGAGTTTTTCCTTGCCCGTATGTGGGCTCTGTACCGAGGATGTCGTTGTGGCTTGTACAGCCCTTTGAGACACTTGTGATTTAGGGCTATATAAATAAACATTGATTGATTGATTGGTTGTGGTCGGCAGCTCCGAGCTGAGGGAATGAACTGGCACGGAAGGCATCAGTGATGTTCCCATAGCATAAGTCCAATATGTTTCCCCTTCTTGTTGGAATGTCCACATACTGATCGAAAGATGGTAAAATATTGTCCAGTCTCCATCCGTTAAAGTCCCCCAAATAAAGCAGCGGAGCACCGGGATACTTAGCTAACATGGCATTAGCATCCTCGGCTATCAGCTCCGCTGCTGTGTTGATGTTAGCACTGGGGGCTACATAAATCAACTGACTACAACAGTGGGGAATCCCCGGGGGAGATAGAAAGGACGGAGGGACAGGGTCAACAACTCCAGGTTGGGTGTGCACACTTTACGGTGCACTTTGATGTTGTTACACCACCTGTCGTTGATGTAAAGGCAGACCTCACCACCTCGCGTCTTCCCCGAATGCTTTGTCCTGTCGGACCTGACGATGGTGAAATTGTCCAGGCTCACCTCAGAGTCGGAAACCGACTCCTCCAGCCAGGTCTCACTGAGAGCGATGATACAGATGTCTCTGAAGGCCCTTTCAAAACGACACCTTGCATGTAGTAGATCCATCTTGTTACGGAGTGATCGTACGTTGGACATGATGATGGTGGGCAGAGGAGGTTTAAAGGGACGTCTTCTTACCCGGCTCCGGATGCCTCCACGCCTTCCCCTTTTCCTCATCCGAAGCTCCGAAGGTAGGACCACGGCAGGCCTGGTGTTACTCCACAGCGAGGCTCGATGTAGCAGGAGTTCATCTCGGCTGTAGGTGAGTAGCCGGTCGTTGGTGTCGGGCTGTAGTGCTAAGCTATTGCAAGTCAGCGATAAGATTGTGAAAAAAGCGGCGATCACCGTGTAACTTGTCATAGCTGATCCGTCTGACTTTTGCCTACATACAATGTGACAGTTATATGTAAAGCACGGACAAACATACATAAGACACTAGACACAGGTTACGGTCAGTGCTGTCGCAGCAGAGCATGCGCCATTTTGAATTAACAGATCGATAAAAATTAGTAGCGAGTAGCGAGCTGAATGTAGATAAATGGAGCGGAGTAAAAGTAGCGTTTCTTCTCTATAAATATACTCAAGTAAAAGTAAAAGTATGTTGCATTAAAAATACTCTTAGAAGTACAATTTATCCCAAAAGTTACTCAAGTAGATGTAACGGAGTAAATGTAGCGCGTTACTGTTATAAGGTGCGGTGCATTATAAAGATGACAAGAGTCCTGCTGTGTCTCAGTACCGTGTATTCAGGCTGCATGTAGGAAGTACAACGGAGGTAAACACACGTGACGCAGGGATATGTTATAGGTGAGGTCACCGTGGCTGCCACAGGGTGGCGCAGTATGTCAATACAATCACCCTGTAACATCTCCCTTCCTTTAGTAAAGTATCCCCACTGGAACAATGCTGCCTGTAAATCAACTGTAGACCCTCAACATACTAGTAACACCAGATTCAACCTCAGATAGCAATACCTGGTTCAACATCCAATATCAGATATCAAATATATAGCAATAGAACGTAACACTACATAGTAGCAGGATAAGAACACACCTGTCATCAAATCACCATCAATCAGAACATCACTTTTTTTTTGGATTGTTACAACACTCACTTCCTTTTCTTTTCTTTTTTTTTTTTTCAACAAAATTCACAGCCCATGTGTGTTTGAAAGTGCAAACAGTCCATACATGTTTTATTCGAGTGTATGTCAGTGTGTGTGTGTGTGTGTGTGTGTGTGTATGTGTGTGTGTGTGTGTGCATGTGTCTGTGTGTACGTGTGTGTGTGCGTGTGTGCGTGGTACAGTCCATGTGTGACCTAGAGGTCAAGTCTGTCAGGAGGCTTAATCAGCCTCCCACTCCGGGAGAAAGTCCGGCCCTGTAGCACACGGCGCGGTGTGTCTCTGGCCTGCGGAGAAGACGGCGGTGACCTTGGGGCCGGTGAAGACCTTGGAGACCCCCCAGCACCGCCAACACTGTCTCTGTTGCCACCTCCACTCGCAGGCTGTTCTGGGGTCAATTCTGGTCGAGCCAGCGGTTGGGCAGGGGTTGCCTCGGCCGGTCGAAGATCAATTCTGTTGCGTCGATATGTGGTCTCCTGTACGTCGACCAGATAGGACCGGAGTCCCAACTGCTGCAGGCACACCCCTCTCCTCAATCTGCCAGTCCTGTCTCCCGGGAGCGGCTTCATTCTGACGGGCTGGCCGACGTTCAGCTCCGGCAGATCCCTCGCCGATTTGTCATACACCAACTTCGCCGCCTGATGCTTCCCCCTCAGGTTGTCGGAAACCCCTGTGATGACCTGAGGTGCAAGGAGCTGGTCGGCCACTGGAAGAAGTGTTCTCAGCCTTCGTGACATGAGCCGCTGTGCTGGGCTGCAATTTATGCCCTCAGTGGGCGTGTTTCGCCAATGCAGAAATGCCTTCCAGGGGTCCTCTTTGGCACGGTCCGCATTTTTGCAGAAGCCTTTCACAATCTTTACTGCTGACTCTGCTTTGCCATTAGCTTTTGGGTGCCGCGGTGAGGACATGACATGTTCGAAGCCCCACTCCCTTGCAAATGCCCGGAATTCACTACACGCAATCTGGCTTCCCCCATCTGAAATGGCTATGTCCGTGACGCCATAACGTGCAAACTGTGCCTTGATTCGTCGGATTGTGGTGTCGGCCGACAAGTCAGGGAGCAGGTCGATCTCCCAGAAGTCAGAGTAGTGGTCCACCACGAGCAAAAAGTTCTGTGCTGCGTAGCTGTACAAGTCCATGCTTACCAGCTGCCATGGACGTGTGGGGAGCGGGTGTGACATCATGGTCTCTTTTTGTTGTTCGTGCGCATACTCGCTACACACAGAGCACTGCTGTACATAGTCTTTGACTTCCCCTTGCATGCCGGGCCAGTACAATGTATCGTGGGCATGTCTGTAGCATGCTTCACCACCCACATGATTGTAGTGGATCCTCTTCAGCATTTCCGGACGTATGGCTTTTGAAATGATGACGCGCTGGCTCCTGAAAAGCACGCCATCCTGTGCGCTTAGTTAATCTCTGATGTCCCAGTAGTCCCTGATGAGTATGGGGGCCTCCTCTTTGTGTTCTGGCCATCCCTGCAGTACGACTGCCTTGAGCGTTTGGAGACACACATTCTCCTCTGTGTGTGCTCGGATCTGTGCCAAGCGTTGGCTACTGACATTGAGGTAGTCTGCCTGCTGAATGGCCGCTGCGTCACACTGCTCCTGTTGCATGCTGCAGACCATTTCTCGTCGGTACAGTGTGTCTGTTTTCCGTGGCGGGGTGGTGGCTCTACTAAGCGTGTCACTTATGTACATTTCAGGGCCTGGCTTGTACACCACCGTAAGGCAGTAATTCTGAAGTGTCAGGAGCATGCTCTGTAGGCGCTTGGGCGCGCTGAGGAGGGGCTTACTGAAGATGGACACTAAAGGGCGGTGGTCGGTCTCTGCTGTCACATCACCCCGTTCATATAGGTAGTAGTGGAAGCGTTGACAGGCGAACACGATGCTCAGGCACTCCTTTTCTATCTGTGCGTAGTTTTGTTCCGTCTGGGTCAGGGCGCGGGAGGCAAAAGTGACAGGCTGCCCTTCCTGTAGCAGACAGCAGCCCAGGCCTGTTTGACTGGAGTCGCTCTGTATGGTGACTGGCTTGATGGCGTCATAATAACGTAGGACCGGTACTGCTGTGACCAGTGTCTTCATTTCCTTCATGGCAGCATCATGTTTTGGCAGCCAGTGCCACGTCACGTCTTTGTCTAGCAGCCTCCTCAATGGTTCACATACCTCTGACAGGCGGGGCATAAATCTGGAAAGATAGTTCACAAAGCCCACACACCGCTGGACCCCTTTAGCGTCTGTGGGGTTCGGCATGTCCAGAACCGCCCTGACCTTGTCAGGGTCAGCCTTGAGGCCCTCGGCAGACAGTATGTGGCCGTGGAAACGGACCTCCTTCACTCGGAACTGCAACTTTTTCAGGCTCAGCCTGAGCTTAACTTCTCTGCATCTGTCCATTGGGGAAATTAGGTTTGTGTCATGGTCGCGGTTGGCCTCATCGTCCGTATCCCCGCAGCCAACTATGAGGATATCATCGGCAATGGGCTCAATCCCAGTTAATCCAGCTAGGAGCTCATGTTGCTTTCTCTGGTACAGTTCCGGAGCCACTGACACCCCAAAGGGGAGCTTCAGCCACCGTTTTCTGCCCCATGGTGTCCAGAACGTTGTCATCAGGCTACTCTCCTCATCCAGTCGGCACTGCAGGAATGCATCACGCGCATCCACCAGCGTGAATATACGCGCCTTTGGCAGCTTGTACAACACGTCATCTAAAGTGGGCATGAGGTAGTGGGACCGTTTCAGGGCTCGGTTGAGTGGCTTTGGGTCAATGCATAGTCTCAATTTATCCGTTTTTTTCACTATGACCAGATTGCTGATCCAGTCTGTGGGCTGTGTGACTGTGGTTATATGTCCATCCTTTTCGTATTGATCGAGCTGTGCTTTAACAGCTGCCTTGAGGGCCACTGGAACATTCCTGGGGGCACACTGCACAGGCGCCACGCTGCTGTCCAGCTCAAAGTGAACATCACCAGGCAGGGACTCAACTGGGCTGGTGAACACGTCGTGGTATGTGTTAATGAGACGCTCTTTGGTCAGGTCTCCCATCCTGCAGTGTTCCACTTTATTTAGCGCCTCAGGAATGGTGAATCGTATCAGACCCAGTCTCTCACATGTCTCCCCTGAAAGCAAGGGCCTCTGGCCTGTACGCACAACCTCAAAGTCCAGCTTGTGTGTTCTGCCCCTAATGACACACTGTGTGCTGTACAACCCCAGCGAGTTCATCCACTCACTGTTGTACAGCTTCAATCTGGTGAGACTCTTCTGAAGAGGCATTCTGGGTGCCAGTCTCATCTTGTCCTTCATGCTAATCACATTGCAGGTGGCTCCAGAGTCGAGCTGGCACCTCTGGACCCCCTGTTGCAGTGGCAGATTGACAAACCACTTCTTCCCTTGCGTGTTCACATCTCCCACGCTCTCTGCTGTGTACACATCTCTCATCTCCATCAATGTCCTCCTGTTCCCCTGTCGACGGGTCATCCACAGTGTTCAACTGGCGTGCGTGCTGACCCCTCTTCATGCATACTTTGGCAAAATGGTTGGCAGTGCCACAAGAGCGGCAGGATTTACCAAATGCAGGGCACTGGTCTCGCCCACGTTTGTGCCTTGTGCCACAGTACTTGCATTCCACTGTGTCTCTCATGCCCTGGAGCTGTGAACTGATGTTGGTGGGCTCAGATGGCCTACCGGCAGACCTGTGTCCATATCTTTGTCCCCCCTGCGTGGCATTGATGCTCTCTCCAGGCCCAGAGTTGCCCAGTGACATAGTCTTTAATTTATTGTCCATGACCTCGGCTGCACGGCAGATCAAGATTGCCTGATCCAATTTGAGATCATTTTCTCTTAGCAAACGACGTCTGGCGCCTTCATCAGCAATGAAAAGGACCAGCTTGTCCTTTATGAGTTCATCTTTTATAGCTCCGTATTCACAAGAGGCAGCCTTTTCTCTCAGCCTTGTAACAAAAGCATCTATGAGTTATCCTTCCTCTTGCTTTAAGTTTCCAAAAACGTACCTCTCGAATGTGACGTTCTTTGCGGGGGTAAAGTATCCCTCCAGTGCCTCCAGAATAGCACCGGCATCTTTCTGTTGGTCGGCAGTGAGTCCCAGGTTGTATTTGTAAACATGGAGGCAGTCGTTCCCCATTAGCCGTCTCAGCGCCGCTGCTTGGACGGGCTTCTCCTTCTCGTTGAGCCCGGTCGCCAGCAGATAATCCTCAAACTCTGCTCGGAAGCTTTTCCAGTTGCCGTGAGTGTCCCCAGCCATCTTCATGGGCTCCGGAGGCGGGATGTTGGAAGCCATTATACCAACGCGGTGCTAAAGCTAACAGGCTAACAGAAACTGCTAAAACTCACCAAAACAAATAAACGCACACTGTCTCAACAACGGACAGAATGTGGTGCATAATCGGGTCCTGCTTGGACTTCTGACACCATGTTATAAGGTGCGGTGCATTATAAAGATGACAAGAGTCCTGCTGTGTCTCAGTACCGTGTATTCAGGCTGCATGTAGGAAGTACAACGGAGGTAAACACACGTGACGCAGGGATATGTTATAGGTGAGGTCACCGTGGCTGCCACAGGGTGGCGCAGTATGTCAATACAATCACCCTGTAACAGTTACTACCCACCTCTGTAGTTGTCACATATGCATGTACAGTAGATGGCAGTATTGCCCTGTTTAAGAGTGTCACAACATTGCTGTTTACGGCAGACAAACTGCTTTACGGTAGACCAACTGCTTTACGGTAGACCAAAACGTGACTGCGGATGTTGTGTGTTGTTACCGCGCTGGGAAGACGTTAATACCATACCAACTTTATTTATAAAGCCCTTTAAAAACAAGAACAGTTGAAAAACAAAGGGCTGTACACCACAAAGAAATAGAGGCAAAGGACAGACTAAAAAATAACATTTAAAACAGAAATAAAAATACACATTGAAAAAGCAAATATAAATTACCCTAAGAACAGTTTGTTAGATAAAAAACAGTTTAAAAGTTAAAAACAGTTAAAAAAGTTAAAAGCTAAAAACAGTTTAAAATATCATGCTGGGTTAAAAGCCAGTGAATAAAAATGGGTTTTAAGAAGGGTCTTAAAAATAGCCAAAGAAGGGGCTTGTCTCACATGGAGAGGGAGATCGTTCCAGAGTTTGGGACCCGCAACAGAGAAGGCTCTGTCCCCTCTGAGCTTGCGCTTTGTTTTGGGTACCTCCAGGATCAGCTGATCAGCTGACCTGAGGGACCGGGTGGGGGCATAGAGGTGGAACAGCTCAGAGAGGTACGGTGGAGCAAGACCATGTAAGGATTTAAAAACGAGTAAGATCATTTTAAAATGGACTCTAAAAGACACAGGCAGCCAGTGGAGGGAGGCTAAAACAGGAGTAATGTGCTCTCTTTTTCTTGTGTTTGTTAAAAGTCGGGCAGCTGCATTTTGGACCAGCTGCCGACATGAGAGGGAGGACTGACTAATTCCAAAATACTAAGAGTTACAGTAATCCAGCCGAGATGTGATAAAGGCATGGATTACTGTCTCTAACTGTTGCCTAGAAAGAAGGTGTTTAACCTTGGCCAGCTGACGTAAATAAAAAAAAGCTGGCTTTCACCACTGTGCCAATCTGACGGTCCAATTTAAAATCACTGTCAAAACGAAAGCCCAGGTTGGTGATCATGGGCTTAACGTGCAAAGCCAAGGGGCCAAAGTCAACAGGGGGGAGCTCACAGGTACCACTAGGTCCAAACACTATTACTTCTGTCTTCTTTTCATTGAAATTTAAGAAGTTTAGGGCCATCCAGGCCTTGATATCATCAAGACAAGCAAGTAATGGCTGTATTAAAGAGATTTGTGTATCATCGGCATAACAATGAAAATAAATATCATGCTTTCTTAGGATTGAGACCAGGGGAAGTAAATAAATAGAAAATAGCAGTGGTCCTAAAACTGAGCCCTGTGGGACCCCACATGTCAAGGGAGAAACAGAGGATTCAGAACCAGCAACATTTACAGAGAAGGTCCTGTTAGTCAAATATGACTTCAGCCTACTCAAAGCAGTACCACAGATGCCCACTTGATGCTGTAGGCGGCTAATTAAAATATTATGGTCCACCGTATCAAATGCTATGGTCCACCTTATCAAATGCTGCTGTTAATGAAAAACTGTCTACAATAAACCCACATAAGTGACCAAGAACTCGCCCTCGATCGTTCTACAATAGTTATGTTTAAAGCAGCTAGTATTTTCCCATGTAGTGTGTCTTCTCGTGACCTCCTTGCTTTTATCTTATGTGCGCTAGTAAACTCTTTGTTGTGTCTTAAGGGCTCCTGTTTGTCGGCTCACAGAGCTGTTTTGGCCAGTTCCTTATCTGTTTTGAAGAAACAGCTGTGCTCCTTTCTCTCCCCCGGGCCTTAATTTGACCAGGTCTGATTTAGACTTATGCATGCTTGTCCCAAATTGTTTACCTTTAATGCATGGAAAAATATTCATTCATTTTCAATAAACCACAAAATAGTAAAAAACAACAACAAACAAACCAAAACTAAACAAAAAACACATTCTTCCATTCATCACGGTCTCTTTAGTGAACGACATGTGAAAAATGGAATCATTGATGTAAAAAAATGGCTCTGAATGACTTGAATGTGCACCAGGATGACCCTCTTATGCCCCGACCAAAAATATGTGTGAGACAACTATTAATGTACTGAAACTTCAAATGATTCTTCAATACCTTAATGATGTTTGATGTGTAATGTAAAACAAATTGCACAAAATGTGTCTGCCTGAATTTACACTAAGTCTTATTTCAGCATCTTTTAAAAGGAAAGTGTTACATGCTGACATTACTAACAGAAAGATAATCTAACTTAAAACAAGACTTAAGCAAAAGGCTCAAAATATTAGAATGTGTGCAATGTTAATGGGTTTCATGGGTAGGCTCCTATTCATATTCATACCCAATGCTATGCTATCTGATCAAAACATTAACATCTTCGCTTTGTGCTATGAATGACAAAGTTAGCTGTGTAATGTACGTATGTATGTAATATATGTAAAGATGTAGCGCATTGACAACTAAGTGAATGCTACAAGCAAAACAAAAATAGCGATTTCATTTTCCCTAAAAATTCCTGTTTTTTTCCAGGCAAATTCTCAATTCAAACTGTTTGTACGTCAACATTTTTCAACCGATTGGAATATTTCCAACACCAAGCCATTCATATAATTTAGGACAATTGTGCTAAATTCAATATTTAAAAAAAAAATTGCTTCTGAGTTCCAACAGGTGGAGGAAAGAATCCTCAACAGACGTGCGACCAGACGGTTGGACTCGGGTGGTGGACAACACGATGCTTCAAAGCCAGTCCGGGGTGGAAACTGTTTCGGCTGTGACCAGCCTGGTCACTGGAGTCGTGACTGTCCGAACATTAGGAAATGTTCCGTAGTGCCAACAAACGAACACAAAAGCGTGGCAAAGGACGCCCACTGCAGAAGCCCCAGCAGGAGATACAGACTGGCCCACTGCTGGACATGAGTGTCAACGACAATGTTATCAGTTCGTGATTGACACTGGCGCCACCCATTCGATTCTGAATGCAGAGGTACCAAAGAAACTGTGTGCTTCCTCTTTAAAGGTCGAAGGCTTCGCTGGGGTCACAAGGTTACCTGTCACCAAACCACTTCCGGTTCAGATTGCTGGACCTCCTTTACAGACTGTACCCTGACATTCAAATCGCACAGAAGGAACATTCCTGGTGTTACCTGACGGCTCAACCACCAAGCTGCGACACCACTACCAAGGCTCCTACCACAGCCTGAAACAACAGGAATGGCTGACATCCAACTGCTCTAACAGTGAAAACCCTGACTGGCTGAGATGCTTCCGTGTGTTCTGCCACCCGACTCGCCATATGTTATGATCACCAGTTAGACACTCGTACCAGGAGACCTTTGACTCCTTTGTATATTTATATATGTTGGAACTCAAGGTGTGGTTGCTCATGTTGACCTATCTTTGAAACAACTAGCATGGTATAAGATGGACACAATTGTGTCCCACATTGTTCACTTGCTCTCTGTCTCGCCTACAAAACCAAATAACTTAGGTGCAATGATAAGACACGGCGTAGCTGCCAAACATTACACCGACACCCAAATACCACATTTTCAATTGTTTAGGTTTAGCACATAGTTGTGTTAAACACATAACTATGGGCTGCACTTTAGACACCTGTAGGCTACGAGGAGCTAGCAGCTACACAACAGCTGAGCTAAAACGACACATTACACATTTAAGCATATCAAATAATTATAGTTGCTCATTACATACACAAAGTTGCCATGGCAGAAGTCTGATAGAAAGTATTCAGTAACAAACGTGTCCGCATCATTCGACTTTCTACAACATGAGCTTGACTTAATCAATTATTGGGGCCACCAGGTGTGGTACATTTTCAAAATACTATTGATAAAGCATCCGCCATACGGGTAGTATTTTTCTAGTATTTGTGACAATATAAAATATAAGCATATTTAGTGGAGTTTGAGTTATTTGTTATATTGCTAAGGGGTCCCCTACCCTAACAACACCCCCCAGTGGACCACAGAGGCTAAAGAGACTATCATTGACCTCAAACATGACTTGTCCTCCGCTACTTGGCTATTAGTTGACCTTTTTCTTAGATGTTTCTGAAAGTGATAGTATTACTAACACAGTCCTTTTTTCAGAAACAGAAGGGGGTGAGTGAGGGTAGATACAGACTCCTTGGAACAAAATCGATAATCATCTGACTCTGACACATTCCATAGTTTTAACGTTTTTCTCGTGGGTAAGAAGTTATAACTAATTTTAATTTGAAAATAACGATTTTACACATCGATAGTACTTTAGTAGATCAAATTTAGAATATGGAGGAGGTGAGGGTGAACCATGTATAGTCTTTGATTTCACTGATATGATCAATACGGTACAAGGGAAAAGGTACGTACTGACTTGTGTTGACAATTACAGTGGTTGGCCGGAAGCAACAACAGCCTCAAAAGAGGATGCAACCAGTAATTAAATGACTTGTGAATGACCTAGTACCCCGACATGGTTTCCCCAAAAAGATTAGGTCAGACAACGGCAACCATTTAAAAAAAAACCAAAAAAAACTCACTTAGCCTTGGTCGAAAAGGCTTTCGGACTAGAACACAGGTTTGGGGTACCATCCTGAGTCCCAAGGTAAGGTTGAAAGGATGGACCAGAATATTAAAAACTAATTGGCTAAAATCTGTGCACAGACCAAATTTAATTGGATTGACATGTTGCAATTAGCGTTAATGATCATTCGAAGGTCCGTGAATAAAACTGTTTTACCGCTCTTTGAGTTTTTCAGATTCAGAGCTTTATTTGTCCATTCTAACATGTACAAGACACATAAGAACTGAAATTACATTTTCACCCTATGAGCTGCATACAGGTCAGCCCAGGACCAGCAGCCGCCATGGAAGGAGGACTCAGCGTAAAACCAAAATGGTATTTTACACAAAAAATGCAGAATTTGTGTGCCAGTTCTTCTGTACAGATACGAGGATGACAGCCCGCCACTCCAGATTCCCTTCCGGCCGCTGAGAGGGTCAAGATCTAGGTCATCAAACGCAAGTGGACGGAGCCCAGGTGGACTGGTCCCTTCAAGGTCGTGGAACGGACGTCTCACGCCCTTCGACTATCTGGAAAAGGGGACACCTGGTACCACCTCTCCCTCTACACTCCTGCTGAAGAACCTGACAGATTACCAGCGGATGTCATTGCTGACATAGCCACATCATCTGCCCCACTCGACCCCCTAGCAGCGCCTTTTGAGCCTGAGGCATCTGAAGAAGAACGGGAGCAGAAAACGACTCATTTTTAGTGTGTGTGTTATTGAAGTAACACACATAAGGGGTGATTGTGCTAGTAACCTCTCCCCCTCTAGGTCATAGAAGAGCGAGACTTTAATTACACACACATAATCCTACAGCCCAGAAGACGACGCTGAGAGAGTTACTCTTTTTAACTTCTATATTGTATATCCTTATTTGAGACCAGCCTTTATACTCGAAGTTATCCAATTTCTCTTGCTTGTTTTCAGCATAACTACATGTGTCGTTACATTAAGTGAAAAGTTTGATGTTTATCCCCGTTTTGTTACCTAAATTACTCTGATATTGATAGACGAAAGGCAGGATGTTACACCCGGTAGTGTTCCCTGACGGACTGGTGCTTGGGCGTGTTCTACTGTCTTTGTGTCTCAGTTCTTCCTTCCTGACGACAGTGACTGACAAGTGTCTAAGAACAAACAGCGGACTTTAAATAGACTGGGTCAAAGGGGATAGCAAGACTTATTTTTTGACCTGTGCAGTGTGATTAATTACGGGGGACACAATAGCTATTACCGTGGTAATAACCTCTATATTTGTTACGACTCAACCCTGAACCATTGGTGTCGGATGCAGACAACATACTATGGTAAGTGGTGCCCATCGTCCCTTTTATGTTGTTTTGGGGGTTGACCTGACTGATACAGACTCTAAAGGAATTATTAAAATTAATATCCTTGAGAGGGCATTAACTACCTTTGCCCCCTCTGTAGCACCTAAAGTGCCACTCCACCTCGGTGACGTTACAAAAGCTCTCACATCTGTGTATACTAATGACATCAATCAATCAATCAGCTTTATTGTCCATTCTTACATGTACAAGACACATAAGAACTGAAATTACATTTTCGGCACAATCCCGCTAAGAGCAGACATACGTTACAGGGAGACAAGACGGGACCGCCAACGGATCAGCCTCACTTAGGCGCTCCTCAAAAAGGTGGGAAAAAGGTGACATTGGGGGGAGGGGGGAAGTAAAAAAAATATCAGTCTGAGGCTGGACCCTCAGGAATGGTCCAGACTGAGTCCGAGGAAAAAAACCTCACATAGCATGGCACACATAAACAAGGTACATTTAATCACAACAACTCGCAACAAGAGTCATCCAACAGGACCTTGGAGGCCAGCAGCTGCTGTTGAGCGCTGCTCAGCCCCCACAACCCCGGAGGAATAAAGCAGTGGTGAAGGCGTTGATTTGGGGAGGGGTATGTGCGTGCATGTATGCCCAATTAACTTGGGTGAGATGTTGGATTGTCTTTATGGGCCGAGGCCGGCCCCAAGAGTTCAAGAGTTCAAGAGTCCGACCCAGGTCCTTTTGAAGAAAAGGGAAAGGTCAAAAGCGTCCATCTTTGAGGAGTCCTCGGGGGAGTGTTTTCAAACAGCCTGTTCCTCAAGGCCATTCGAGGGAGTCAAATCGTAGATTAAGATGTTGTTTTTTCTTCGAGCAGTCAAAACAATGACATTCCTGCTCTATATGCTGGCTCTGACAATTCCAATTTATTCTTTCTGTAACATCATCAAGATGGAATCTACCTTGCGATTCAAATCAGCAATCGCTCCAGTCTGTGATCCCACAGCACGACCCAATCCTTCCATTGCGTTGAACAGCCTGTTGGCCCCTTGAGTGGCTGCCATCGTCTTCCGAATTTGACGATACACCAGAGCAATGCCCAGCCCAATCAGCAAATGCCCTGCGATCACAGCTCCAAATAGGTAGATGTCTTCCACGTCCTCGATGGAAAGGACTGAGAGGCACATGATTCTCCAAGTATTCCAGGAATCTCTCACGTACCCCGCAGCAATGGTTCCATCAGGGCAGCCAGGCTCCCCCGAGCCTCTTTTCCTTGTCGAAAAGACTGTGTCAATTGCGTCGAGAGTCCAGTTGATCAAATTCATTTTGATGTTTAGATTTGAGGACAGCTCAAGAAAAGAGGCTTCAAAATAGTTCAGACAAGACAAAAAACAAAGAGAGCAACATCACCACTGAAGACCTGGTAGCTTTGACCTTAGGAGCAGGTGCAGGCAACCTATGGCTCAGGTGGATGACTAGCATGGCTAAGAGCCAAAACCTGGGTGACTGTGTTGCTTGTTCCGCTGGACGTCCTTTTCCCCACACTTACCCCGCCCCTTTTAAGTTGACTGACATAAATGGCTCAAACTGTCTTATTTCCTTGTTCTCTGAACCCACGCCACCAGGGTGCGATTTGTTGGCTAGTGTGTACCCTCCTGTTGACAATTCCACCCGACTTCTTCCATTTGTGGCCCAAAAGCTGAATTACACGTGTTTTCAATTCAAAGGACCCTCTTCGTCCCCCAACAAATTGGGTGACATTAACCCTTCCTGGTGCACCACACTGATAGATGGCTCAAGGATAGGCCCTTGGGCACGAGCTGACTTATTCTGGTATTGTGGGGAGCACAGATTGTACATTAGAATCCCAACGTTATCCGTAGGGCTTTGTGCTATGGTTAGACTGGTGACCCCACTCACCCTAGTGGGTGCCAAATTAACTCCCCTTGTAACTCCTGTCTCAGCGGCCTCTCTAACTTCTCGCCGACGCCGCCATGTTTTATCTTGGAGTGTAAAGGGCTCCTTTGATCTGATGAGAAACCCTGATGGTGTTTACTTTGATGCAATTGGACAACCAAGAGGGGTCCCCTCACAACACAAATTGTGGTGTGAATCCTGTGCAGGTTTCGAGAACCTTCCTATCATTGGTGCTATTTTCCCTGTGACTGCTACTAAAAGTGTAGAACGCATTAACTATGTTTTTTATAATCTGTTGAGACTGACCAACCTGACTCGTGACGCCGTTGAGGGACTTGCTGAACAACTTGCCCCGACCTCCCTCATGGCCATCCAGAACCGCATAGCCCTTGACCGCATCCTAGCCAAGGAAGAAGGCGTGTGTGCAATGTTTGGTGACCAATGCTGTACCTTCATTCCTAACAACACTGCACCCGATGGCTCAGTTCAGAGGGCCTTAGAGGGCCTCCAGGCCCTGTCTAAGGAACTTACTGAAGTTTCAGGGGTCTCTGACCCCTTTAAAGATTGGCTCCAAAGCACATTTGGCAGGTGGACTGACCTAATTAAGTCTGTCCTGGTCTCCATTGGAGTTTTCTTGGCCATTATAGCCTCTTGCGGTTGCTTTATCGCCCCTTGTGCTAAGTCTCTATGCATCCGCATCATTGTTAGAGCTGTAGAAGGTCAACCCCACCCTGTTTCTGGGCTCGTTATGTCTTTGAAGGGGGTCAAGCAAACTGG
Organism: Entelurus aequoreus; assembly: GCF_033978785.1. Classification (NCBI taxonomy): domain Eukaryota; kingdom Metazoa; phylum Chordata; class Actinopteri; order Syngnathiformes; family Syngnathidae; genus Entelurus; species Entelurus aequoreus. Next base: position 46,321,069 of record NC_084736.1, read on the forward strand.
AGACTTTCGAGAATTGTTGGTTTCCTTCCCTGACCATGACAACATTGACGTGGACTCCCTCCATCTATCTTCCATGTAACTATGCTGTTGTTTTATGCTAGCTTGAAAAAATAAAAAATAAAAAAAATAAATAAATAAAAATAAAAAATAAAAAAAATAAATAAATAAATTTAAAAAAACACAGCACCTACTTTAATGTGGGGCGTGCTTTAGAAGTGTTGTACTAGAGGTAAAGATCTTTTTAAAAGATCTTGAAGGGGGAATTGAAAGATATATATATATATCTTCATATTTCCATATTTTGTGTTACTTATTAATTTTCATAGTCATATTACATATAGCTAATGTTCCATATGGTACTCTTTGCTTTTCTTTTCATCTCATGACAAAGTGCTTGCACTGGGGATGGCCTTGGGGTGGAAGGCAGAGAGAAGGAATCCTCCTTGCTTTCCTGCAGCCCAACTATAGATAAGAAGCACAATGAGCATGTGTTTGAGGTGAGACAAGTGAGGGCGGGGGGGGGGGGGGGGGGGGGGGAGATATTGAAGAGGAGAGTGCATTACGGGAAGTTTTCAGATCAACTTGGGCTACGCATTTGTATGTGTTGTTCGAGGCTGGTCTCTATTCTCAAATATTTGACATTAAATTACAAAATACCTATACTGTGCTTGGTGGTATCTTTGAGATCAGTTTATATGTCATCTAAGGAACTTGGGACTGACCAGCGTTTTACATCCCACTTGGAGGAACATCTGGTCAAACGCAACAGTACCCAAGAAGTAGCTCTTGGTTTCAAAAAGGTTGGTGACCCCTGCCCTAGACATTCAAGCCAACAGGTTTCCCGGTTCCGAAAATTCCCTGATTACCCGGAATTACCAGGAATTGTGTCCATTGAAAATGAATGGGCTATATACAAACCACTGCATATCCCATATCAACCAATTCCAACCGTTTCAACATCCTCACACTTGCAACTCTCTTGGAAGTATGCTAGCTGTTCCCCTGTTAGCATTTTGATGTTAGCATGCTACCATTAGCATGCTAACGTTTTATATTAGCATATAAGCTAATTATAAACATTTTACCCTTAAAATCATGGATATTGTTATTTGTAACTATCTTAGAATTAATCAATCAAAGTTTATTTATAAAGCTCTTAATCACAAACGTCTCTACAAGTATGCTAGCTGATCCCCCGTTACCATGCTAATGTTAGCATGTTAACATTTTATGCTACCATTTTAGGTAGTTTTATACTTTTTACCCTAATAATCATGGATTTTGTTACTTGGCGCCATCTTAGAAGCATGCAAGCTGTTCCCCTGTTAGCATGTTAATGTTAGCATGCTAGCATGACCATACTAACGCTTTATGCTAGCATCCTATTTTTAACCAATTTCATATTTTTTACATAATATTTATAGACTTTGTTATTTGGTGCCATCTTAGAAGTATGCTGTTTGTTACCATATACTGTATAACTTCCCGCGGTTCCATAGCCTAATTTAAAGATTAAAGATTAAAGTACCAATGATTGTCACACACACACTAGATGTGGTGAAATTTGTCGTCTGCATTTGTCCCATCCCCTTGGGGAGCAGTGGGCAGCAGCGGCGCCGCGCCCGGGAATCATTTTGGTGATTTAACCCCCAACTCCAACCCTTTGTTGCTAAGTGCCAAGCAGGGAGGTTATGGGTCCCATTTTTATAGTCTTTGGTATGACTCGGCTGGGATTTGAACTCCAACCTACCGATCTATGAACATCAACATCACACTTTGCGTAGATCTAAGGAGAATTATTTTTCTGAAATCATCACAAAGTGTAGTAACAACTATCGTGATCTGTTTGCTACAGTAAACAGATTAACACATCCTCCAGTTTCACTTCCATCCATCCATTCATTTTCTACCGCTTGTCCCTTTCGGGGTAGCGGGGGGTGCTGGAGCCTATCTCAGCTGCATTCGGGCGGAAGGCGGTGTACATCCTGGACAAGTCGCTCTAATTTCTACATCAAAGTGCAATGATTTTGCAATTGTCTTCCATGATAAAGTTCGAAGCATTAAAAATGAACAAATTCCCAGAAAACAAATAGCTACTTTGTAGCCAATTAGACAACAAGAGCTAGCACATTTTACTCCTATCACTGACAAAACAGCCGAAGAGATCATCCACATTCCATCAACATGAGTTACCTACTAGATTTCTAAAGTCTGTAGCAATTTGTTACCACAATTCGCCTGTCTAGTAGTGCGTCTGCCTCACAATACGAAGGTCCTGAGTAGTCCTGGGTTCAATCCCGGGCTCTGGATCTTTCTGTGTGGAGTTTGCATGTCCTCCCCGTGACGGCGTGGGTTCCCTCCGGGTACTCCGGCTTCCTCCCACTTCCAAAGACATGCACCTGGGGATAGGTTGATTGGCAACACTAAATTGGCCCTAGTGTGTGAATGTGAGTGTGAATGTTGTCTGTCTATCTGTGTTGGCCCTGCGATGAGGTGGCGACTTGTCCAGGGTGTACCCCGCCTTCCGCCCGATTGTAGCTGAGATAGGATCCAGCACCCCCGCGACCCCGAAGGGAATAAGCGGTAGAAAATGGATAGATGGATGGTTTACATCTCACTTCAGACTGGAACATTTTCAAAGATCTTAAAAACTGCTGTCATTAAGCCCTTTCTGAAGAAGAGTAGTCTTGATGCCAGTACTGAACATCTATCGGCCCATATCAAACCTGCCATTTTGGGCGAAGTCCTGAAAAAAATGTGTATACCAACAGCTTAGTGACTTTCTCCTGTATATCAATGTGTTTGATACTATACTTTCTAATCAAGCACTTTGCCCCACCACAGCACTGAAACAGCGCTGATCCAGGTGACAAATTATAGCCACCTGAACACAGACGCAGGAAAAGTGTCCGGCTTGGTTTTGCTAGACCTGAGCGCTGCCTATGACGCAGTTGACCATAATCCCTTTTTACAGAGGTTGGGAAACTAAGTGGGAATATTAGGTCTACTCTTAATAGGTTCTAGTTCCTATCTCGATCACAGGACATACTTTGTTGAACTTGGTAACTGTGCCTCTGGCCAAATAGCTATGACCTGTTGGGTCTTCGGGGCTTGATTCTGGGACCCCTATTGTTCAACTTGTACATGCTGCCACTAGTGCATAGTTTCAGTGTGTCCTACCGCAACTATGCAGTTGACACTCACGTATCAATGACGGCACTCGAACGTTGGCCTGTTCATTCACTTTGTCGCTGCATCGGACAGATCAGTGTGTGGATACAAAACAACTTTCTTCAGCTAAACTCAGAGAAATCGAAATCATTGTCTTTGCCCCACAAAAACAAAGATAAACTATTATTAGTCACCTTGAGACCCTCTCACTGAAACCTAATAATCAGGTTAGAAATCTAGGGGTGATAATAAACTCAGACTTGAACTTGAACATACGTATTAAGTAAATAACATCAGCAACTTTTTACCACCTAAAACATTACCAAAATCAAATAAATAATGTCTAAGGCCATGTCCACACGAACATGGAGAGTTTAAAGAACACATATTTGGGGTTAAAACGATCTCCATCCACACAGGTGTAGTTTCAAAACTGTCCATGTCTTCACACAAACGCATACACCCGCTGTCATGCACATAATATCACCACACCTAGGGTGTGTGTGACTATCAGTGGTACTTTAACTTTAATGATATACTAGATGTACAATGACATGTACTTTCTCTTTAAAACCAACCTGCACGTACACAGAGCCCTGGGAACATTCTGTATCTTTTTTTTTTTTCAGTCTTTAAGCCATGCAATCACGCCCGTGCTGCTGAAACCCAACACATTAAGTTAAGTTAAAGTACCAATGATTGTCACACACACACTAGGTGTGGCGAAATTTGTCCTCTGCATTTGACCCATCCCCTTGTTCACCCCCTGGGAGGTGAGGGGAGCAGTGGGCAGCAGCGGTGCTGCGCCCGGGAATCATTTTTGATGATTTAACCCCCAATTCCAACCCTTGATGCTGAATGCCAAGCAGGGAGGTAATGGCTCCCATTTTTATAGTCTTTGGTATGACTCGGCCGGGGTTTGAACTCACAACCTACGGATCTCAGGGCGGACACTCTAACCACTAGGCCACTTATAACATGTTTAGCAACATTGTGATGCATTAAAGTTAAAGTTAATGTACCAGTGATTATCACACACACACTAGGTGTGGCAAAATTATTCTCTGCATTTGACCCATCACCCTTGATCACCCCCTGGGAGGTGAGGGGAACAGTGGGCAGCAGCGGTGGCCCCGCCCGGGAATCATTTTTGGTGATTTAACCCCCAATTTCAACCCTTGATACTGAGTGCCATAATGGGTCCCATTTTTATAGTCTTTACACGTGTGCACGGTCGCACATCTACACAAATTGAAGCAACACACGTAAGTTAACTTCATGATTAAAAACAGAAGATAATGTTGCACCGTTCTTATGACACAGAGCAAAAAGTCTTGCTTGTCAAAGTTGGGTTAATAGTGCTTACAAAGTACAAAGAAGAAGAATTATGAGAAATACTTTCAACCTTATTGAAAATAAGATATTCTTCATCTCAGTATGTTAATAATGACTGACTTAATTATATATTACAAAACTGTTGTATTACTCATTCACGGATGTCATTTTACTATAAAAAGTCAGTAAATGAATGTATATATTTGTAAACGCTCGGAAGGGGGAAAAGGGTAGGATTAAATAAGCTTTGCTTCTTCCTACTCCTTTTCGGACATGATGTAAAGTGAAATGATATGAAATTGTGTGATGTATTATGCTGTAAGTGTGTTCATGTTCGAAATAAACTAAAGAAAGAAAGAGGTTCCACAGCCATCATATCCAAAACAGCTGACTATCATTAGCGCCGGAGAGAGTCTCGCAAAGCCCTATTTGATGTGTCTTTTTTTATTAATTTTGAGTGAAAATAGCAGCATGTTTACGTTCCAACATACAGTAAGTCCTCTTCTAGTGTTTTTAAAGTCGGCAAGGTAGTGTTGTTGAGCTTTGGAAATGACATCACAAGTCTCCGTTTGTGCCGTGGAGAATTTTGGAACTCTACACTTCGGCCAGCGTTTGCAAAAGTCTGCGTTTTTAAAGACAAAAGTATGTGTTTGCGTGTGGACAAGAGGCTTAAACCCAGAGCTAAGTATGCGTTTATTAAGTATCCGTGTTCGTGTGTCCACGGCTTAAAGCAGACTTACAAAGACTAATCTATTCCTTTGTCTCCAGCAGGTTACATTACTGTAACGCTTCTCACTGGGCTCTCTAGACAAGCTGTAAAGTAGCTCCAGTATATCCAGACTGCTGCTGCTTGAGTCCTGACTAGAACTAGGAAATTTGACCATATTAGTCCAGTGTTGAGGTCACTGCACTGGCTTCTTGTTGCTCAGAGAATAGACTTTAAAACATCCCTGCTTTTGTATAAGTCTTTTCATGGCCATGTGCCAAAGTACTCTCTTACATGTTAGAACAGTATGAACCATCTCGGGCTTTGACATCCTCAGGGAGTCAGGACGAAACATGGTGAGGCTATGTTTCAGTTTTATGCTCCTAAAATCTTTTAAAGTCTTTTAGATGTGAGACAGGCCTCAACATTGGCAATGTTCAAATCACTAAACACTTTTATTCAATTGTGCAAATGGCAACCTTAAAGTAGCTCCAGTATATCCAGACTGCTGCTGCTTGAGTCCTGACTAGAACTAGGAAATTTGACCATATTAGTCCAGTGTTGAGGTCACTGCACTGGCTTCTTGTTGCTCAGAGAATAGACTTTAAAACATCCCTGCTTTTGTATAAGTCTTTTCATGGCTATGTGCCAAAGTACTCTCTTACATGTTAGAACAATATGAACCATCTCGGGCTTTGAGATCCTCAGGGAGTCAGGACGAAACATGGTGAGGCTGTGTTTCAGTTTTATGCTCCTAAAATCTTTTAAAGTCTTTTAGATGTGAGACAGGCCTCAACATTGGCAATGTTCAAATCACTAAACCCTTTTATTAAATTGTGCAAATGTCAACTGAATGTATTTAATCTACGCAAACATTTTAATTTGAATCGTAATTTTCTTTAAAGCCTTGCCACATCCTATTAGCAGACCTACCTGTATGTCGGCATTTACCAATGGTAATTGAACATTGGCGATGCGAGTCAACATTCCAGGGGCCTCAAGTATAAAGCGCACAAAGCATGGCGTACACCCTTTTTAATGGGAATTATACACGCCAAGTACATGCTTCATGTTCGCACATTTTTACATGCTGTGCATAATCTGGCAACACCTAAGTCAGGGGTCAGCAACCCGCGGCTCCGGAGCCGCATGCGGCTCTTTGACCACTCTGATGCGGCTCAGCCGCGTACTTGCCGACCATCCCGATCTTCCCGGAAGACTTCCGGATTTCAGTGCCTCACCCAGAAATCTCCCGGGGCAAATATTCTCCGATTTTCACCCTAACAATAACAATAAGGGCGTGCCGTGATGACACAGCAATTAACGCCCTCTACAACCTGTTCAAACAGCGTGCCAGCCCAGTCACATGTTGTATGAGGCTTATGCTTGCTCACGTAAGTGACAGCAAGGCATACTTGTTCAACAGCCATACAGGTTACACTGACGGTGGACGTATAAAACAACTTTAACACTCTTACTAACATGCGCCACACTGTGAACCAAAACCAAACAAGAATGACAAACACATTTCGGGAGAACATAAATAATAATGATAAATGGGTTATACTTGTATAGCGCTTTTCTACCTTCAAGGTACTCAAAGCGCTTTGACAGTATTTCCACATTCACCCATTCACACACACATTCACACACTGATGGCGGGAGCTGCCATGCAAGGCGCTAACCAGCAGCCATCAGGAGCAAGGGTGAAGTGTCTTGCCCAAGGACACAACGGACGTGACTAGGATGGTAGAAGGTGGGGATTGAACCCCAGTAACCAGCAACCCTCCGATTGCTGACCCAGCCACTCTACCAACTTCGCCACGCCTTAACACAACATAAACACAACAGAACAAATACCCAGAATCCCATGCAGCCCTAACTCTTCCGGGCTACATTATACACCCCCGCTACCACCAAACCCCCCCCCCCAACCCTGCTCCCCCACACATCAACCCCCCTCCGTGCGTCGTTTGAGGTAGGCGGGGTTTGGTGGTAGTAGGGTGGGGGGGTGTATAATGTAGCCCGGAAGAGTTAGTGCTGCAAGGGATTCTGGGTATTTGTTCTGTTGTGTTACGGTGCAGATGTTCTCCCGAAATGTGTTTGTCATTCTTGTTTGGTGTGGGTTCACAGTGTGGCACATATTAGTAAGCGTGTTAAAGTTGTTTTATACGGCCACCCTCAGTGTAACCTGTGTGGCTGTTGACCAAGTATGCCTTGCTGTCACTTACGTGTGCAAGCAGAAGCCTCATACAACATGTGACTGGGTCGGCACACTGTTTGTACAGGTTGTAGAGGGCATCAAATGCTGTGTCATCACGGCACACCCTTATTGTTATTGTTAGGTTGAAAATCAGCAGATGTTCGAGAGAATAGTTGCCCTGAAATTTGTGAGTCTCCCGTAAAAATCGGGAGGGTTGTCATGTAAAAATCGTGAGGGTTGGCAAGTATGACGCTGTCAAGCGCCATTCATATAAAACCCGCGGGCCGCACTAACATTAAATTTTCATATTAAGGTGCGGGCCACGTGTCTGAGACCCCTGGTTTATACATAGCACAAAGCAAAAAAAAACTTTGTATGCAGTGTTATTTCATTTTAAATTTCAAAAGGGTTTTGTGGCTCCCGTTGTATTCTTTAATTTGTGAAACTGGTCAAAATGGCTCTTTGAGTGGTAAAGGTTGCCGACCCCTGACCTAGGTGATGCTGGGTAACTGTTGAAATACAATTTTTTTGCAAAATATTACTCTTCAGACTGATTGATGTGCACATCAAAGACATACAGTATGAACAATGTGTGTGCAATACACTAGTGGCTTTAAAAGCATAGGCAAAATGGTGCAAAAAACACATTAAAACAGGGGTGCCCACACTTTTTCAGCAGGCGAGCTACTTTTCAAATGACCAAGTGATCTACCTATATATATATATATATATATATATATATATATATATATATATATATATATATATATATATATATATATATATATATATATCAGTGACGTGCGGTGAGGTTCATGGCTGGTGAGGCACTGACTTCATCACAGTTAGATTTACAAACATATGAACCCTAAAGAGTATCTTATTCACCATTTGATTGGCAACAGTTAACGGGTTATGTTTACAAGCTCATACCAGCATTCTTCCCTGCGTGGCACTCAGCATCAAGGGTTGGAATTGGGGGTTAATTCACCAAAAATGATTCCCGGGCGCGGCGCCGCTGCTGCCCACCCCTCCCTACTGCTCCCCTCACCTCCCAGGGGGTGAGCAAGGGGATGGGTCAAATGCAGAGGGCACATTTCACCACACCTAGTGTGTGTGTGTGACAGTCATTGGTACTTTAACTTAACTTTAACTTTACACATAAAAACTGTAGCACACAAAAAAGCACATTTAATTAAAAAAAACGTTATTATGGTCTTACCTTTACTTATAAATGAAGTCCATGCGCAGCTCCTTTTGAACAAAAGCATCGATAACTTGTTTGTAGAAAACTTCCTTATCTTTCTTCAGTTTTAAAAGTCTCTCTGTCTCGATGGATATCTTCTTTTAATTATTACCTCCTGCTTCGATTGAAAGTCCAGTTTAGAAAACTATTTTATTTTAGATATGTAATCCTCCATGTTAAAAGTTCAGGCAAGAGGAAAAAATAAACGATCGCTAACTGTTGCTGCTTGTTGTCACTTCTTCTGCAGCCGAGTAGTCCCAAGAATGATATCCGGGATCACTACCGCCCTCTACCACCAGGAGGCGGGATTACTGCGAGCCTCACACAGTGCGTCTTTTGCAGCCGTTTTATGATTGCTCAGCACAAGATATACGTTACACACATACAGTTGTTGACAAAATACACTGTACATTATATACCTCAGCTAACTAAACTATGGAAATGTATAATATAATTCATATAGCAATACGGTCTCACTGCACAGCAGGCCAGCAGTTAGCCGAGTCATTGCGCAATCCATGGCGAGGCTCAACTCAGTGACGTGCCTCAACTGGCTGGTGACTCACCGCAAGTCTCTTCTCAGTATTTTAACGGAAAATGTGAAAATTCAGCGATTTTGAATAAAAATAATCTAAAACTGGTTAAGTTAAATGGAAAATAACTTTATAATACAATCACTGGATACATACAACAATTTTTTTTTCTTTTCTTTTTACTTTTTTTTTCTTTCCATGATGGTACGTGAGGCCCCGCCTCACCTGCCTCCCCTGACTGCACGTCACTGGTGTCTTTGTTGTAGAGGTTGGATGTTGTAGCGCATGTTCCCCACTTGGGGCGCTTTGGTGCTGTGTAGTGTTTAACACCGCAGCAGTTGTGTGTTCAACAGAAGAAGAGAATGAAGTATCCTCGGAGAGGACGTTGATGATCGAACTCGATGAAAGTGTCGTTCATGTGCACGCATAAAGAACTCCATTAAGCTCAAACACCTTAACAAAGACAAACATCTACAAGTTTTCTCAACACATTTTCTCTAGTCGGAAGTGGAATTTCTCAAGGCTGAAGTGTGAACATTTCTACTGACACAGGCGACAGCGCATTATATCAATGTTTTCCCCCTAGTTTCTATGGTAAAACAAGAGGTGTGTTTGTCCATCGTTGTCTTACGACATGTTCCTTTTTACAGTGTGTAGTTCGATTTCGGTCATGTGCAGAGGTGGGTACAGTAGCCAAAAAAATAACAGCGTTACTGTAATATGAGTAAAAGTAAAGAGTAGTCATCCACATTTTTACATGAGAGTAAAGGCTGGAATATACTCTCGCGTCGCGTAGCATGCGTCCCCCCGACGGCGTCTCGTTTGATTTATAGTACTTCCGTGCACGGTGGCGCCAAACTTGTAATTCTCTTAATAAACACTAAGGGGCAGTGTAGGCAAAGGAGCGACTGCAGACTGCATGCTGTGTGTGTTCTTCCTATGAAGTGTGACTTTATACAACCACTGAGCCACAACGTCAACAACATTGTGTAACCGAGGGTTTATATCTGCCGCCTATACTGTATAAAACTAGCAAATAACAAACACGGAGGCTCCAGTTTTACACGAGGACCACTTTATTTCGTTTGCTTCCAAAAACTCTGCTCCACCACAACGTGTCACCACTTCCGCTCTTAGCGCCTTCAAAATAAAGAGTCAAATCCATATAAATAGGTTACAATTGTCTACACCAGGGGTCACCAACGCGGTGCCCGCGGGCACCAGGTCGCCCGTAAGGACCAGATGAGTCGCCCGCGGGCCTGTTCTAAAAAAAAAAAAAAAAAAAAAGTAAAAAAAAAAAAAATTTTTTTTTTTTTTAAATTAAATCTACATAGAAAAAACACAAGATACACTTTCAATCAGTGCATCAACCCAAACAACCTCCCCCATGCACACTCATCCACACCCACTCACACAAAAGGGGTTATTTCTTTCTGCTACCAATATTCTGGTTCCCACAACATAGACAACACATCTGCAAGGGACACAGTCCCTGAAGCACACATGATTGTATAGGCTGCTGGTCCACCAACATTTTCATTAATTACTATTTTTTATGTAATTATTTTTATATTGTTTTACTTTCTTTTTTATCCAAGAAAATGTTTTTTATTTATTTATCTTATTTTATTTTATTTTTTTAAAAAGGGCCTTATCTTCAACAGACCAGGTTGTCAATGAAATTAGACTTGTTTAAAGGGTTTTTTAAACCAGGCCCAGTCCAGATAATGTCCAAGTCGGACTCAGCAACACACACCTTCATTCATGTACACAGAAAAAAATTAGGGAACACAACAGATTGCATATAATTTATAAACAAAATTAAATTTTCAAAATAAGCATTTATGTACAGTCCAGATTATGTCCAGGTCACTCAAATGAGGGAACACAACAACAGATATCATATAATCTGTAAACATAATTATACTTTCAAAATAAGCCTTTGAGGACTTCTCATCTTTTTTTTAATGTTTTTTGGCATCATTATCGTTTTCAACCATGTAACTTTCTAAAGTTAGAAAATACTGAATAAATGTTTTAAAGAAAGTAATACTAAGTGAATATCTGTTTTTGGCCTTAAAAATAAACATTTTACAGAGTACTATAATTAAATTGACTAAATCATGATTGTCAATGAACTCTCCTAAAATAACAGAAACCACATTAAGCTTCATAAACAAACCAATCCTTAAACACATTTTTTCAACTTCCACCCACCCAAAACAAAGACACAATATGACAATACCAAAACAAATGCAGGGTGGATTCAGGCTCCTGACAACAAAATCGGCAATCATCTGACTCTCTCATATTCCATAATTTTAACATTTTCCCTGTGGGTAAGAAGTTATACATAATTTTAATTTGAAAATAACGATTTTGCACATCGATAGTGGTTTTATAGATTAGTTTGAATATGGCATCCCATGGCAACGGGCAGTCAAAAAAGTCCTCCCATTTTCCATTTGTGTTGTATGAGGCAGCCTTCAAAGATTTCTTTATTAAATAAAAATTATATATTTTTCTATTTATTTTAGTTCCTTTTTGCCAACTAGAATTTCTTATTAGAGGTTTACAAACTAATAATTTAGTAGTTCCATAATTAATTATTTGTTTCCATCTTTTCCCAATTACTCCAGTTAGTTGATAAAATGAAAAGCTTGAGCAAGCATCACCATACATAGCTCTAAATTCATCATACTTCATAATTTTACCATTCTCATTGATAATATCATTGACAAAAATGATTCCTCTTTCAAACATATTTTTCCAAAAGAAAGGCTTTCCATCTATTACAATATTAGAGTTCATCCATATTAACTGCTGCAAAATATCGTCTCTTTTTTCTGGCACATAAAATTGAAAACACCACTATGAGTGGATTGTTTCCTTTATGTTTCCCAGCAGACTCTCTGGGAGGGGATCACTTGTAAAAAAGGATACAATTTCTTTTGATACAGTACATGTTTTTTGTCCAACAGGACATTTGTGTACCACTCAATGTTTAAATACATCTTTGGAACAATTGATGCTTTTTAAGACAGACACATAGCTTCAAGGTTGAGAAGTTTCAGGCCCCCATATTCATACTCTTTGTACAAAACCTTTCTTTTAATCTTTTCTGGTTTGCCGTTCCAGACAAAATCGAAGACCCTCCGCTCATAAATCTTAAAAAAGTTTTGTGATGGAGCTGGTAATAACAAAAACAAATAAATAAATTGAGGAATAATTAACGAGTTGGCAATAGACATTTTACCATACAAGGTTAGGGATTTACCTTTCCATAATTGCATAATTTTGTCCAGCTTTCTTAGTCGATTATCATAATTTACTGAGCCTAGATCTTCCAGATTTTCTGGGACAACAACACCAAGTATGTTAACTGGTCCATCTGTCCACAAAACAGGCACTTTGCATTCCATTCGAAAGGACGTTCCCTTTAGATTTCCGATCCTTAACATTTTACATTTATCATAATTAAGCTTAAGGCCAGATTGCTGTGAAAATATGTCCAAAAGATTAAGAAGGTTCCGCAAACAATGAGGAAAAATCTTATCTTTGTGAATCAGCCTTTTCTGACATGAACTTCATCAAGAACAAACACAGAACACGCCTCACTGATGCACATCTGCAAGACTCACTCAGAGTTGCAGTGTCAAGTTACACACCAGAGTACAACACACTAGTTAACAGCATGCAATGCCAGGCTTCCCACTAACTGACAAAGAAACAGATAACAGATTTGGTGTCCAGTTCAAAATGTGACATGATTTAAAAATTTGAGAGTTTACTTTTGTATTTTACATGAGTTATTATTTGTACAAACATGGTGCAAAGTAATTCATGATTTGTTAAAAAAATGTTAGTGGCTAGCTAGTTAAAATGGGATATTGTGATTTCACAAGACTGTCTTAGAAGTGATCATTTGAAAATGTTCAATTTGAAAAATGTGCACTTAGAGAAAATATAAAAATAAAGTGTTGCATATTGATATTTATCTGTTTCTATATATATTTATTGTGAGAAATCATTAAGATGATCAGTGTTTCCACAAAGATAAATATCATTAATTATTAATAATAACAGAGTTAAAGGTAAATTGAGCAAATTGGCTACTTCTGGCAATTTATTTAAGTGTGTATCTAACTGGTAGCCCTTCGCATTAATCAGTACCCAAGAAGTAGCCCTTGGTTTCAAAAAGGTTGGTGACCCCTGGTCTACACTGTATCTAATCGTTCACATTAATCGGGTTACTTTTAATGGACGTTTAGTTATAAACCTTTGTGAAGATGGGACTGTGCAACTTCTGAACGAGTCGCGGCAGAGGACGTTTTTATTTGCAACATTATTCGGCCGTTCGGGACGCGAGTTTAGAAACCCGAGCGCAGAGCTTGGATGACCGCTCCCCGGAGCTCATTTGATTGGTCGCTGCAAAGTCCCTTCTTCTTCTTCTGGCTCAGTGGTTCTTAACCTTGTTGGAGGTACCGAACCCCACCAGTTTTATATGCACATTCACCGAACCATTCTTTAGTGAAACATTTTTTTTTATTTGTAATTTTTTAAAATTCAAGACAAAGTTATGTTTTTTTTACTTGTGCCCAAAATAAACCGTGCATGAACATCACCTTGTTCAAGGTTCTTAACCTTGTTGGAGGTACCGAACCCCACCAGTTTTATATGCACATTCACCGAACCATTCTTTAGTGAAAAACATTTTTTTATTTGTAATTTTTTAAAATTCAAGACAAAGTTATGTTTTTTTTTTTTACTAGTGCCCAAAATAAACCGTGCATGAACATCACCTTGTTCAAAGAACAAAACCAACACAGTGCATGAACTCACAACAAATTACACACTTGCAAATCAGATGGAAAATTAGAGGGAACATTGTTTGGGGTATCCATAATACTTAGATTTAGACTTATTTTTTTATTGTCATTCACATTTTAACTTTACAGTACAGATACACCGATAGGGAGAAGTTTTTATTTACACGATTGATTGTTTTAAACGTTTATTTGTAGATTGCACAGTACAGTACATATTCCGTATAATTGACCACTAAATGGTAACACCAGACTAAGTTTTTCAACTTGTTTAATTAAGTCGGGTCCACATTAATCAATTCATGAGTCTGGTGTGTCTTGACCGCTGCGGCAGAGGGTCTGCCGAACCCCCGAGGCTGACTCACCGAACCCCTAGGGTTCGATCGAACCCAGGTTAAGAACCACTGTTCTGGCTGCTCTCGCTGATTTCTCATGCAGTGCGCCACTTTTGCCCCCATCGGTCGCTGAGGGAAAATGAGTCGCTGTCTTGTTCATTATGACACCTGCTGAATTAAGGAAGCATACTTAAGGGAAAGATGTGATGAAAAGTTGACAACATTGCACTCGCTAGTCGTCCAGGTTCGATCCCCACTTCCGCCATCCTAATCACTTCCGTTGTGTCCGTGGGCAAGACACTTTACCCACCTGCTCCCAGTGCCACCCACACTGGTTTAAATGTAACTTAGATATTGGGTTTCACAATGTAAAAGCGCTGAGTCACTAGAGAAAAACGCTATATAAATATAATTCACTTCACTTCACTTTGTTGTGAAAACGCAGGTTCTTCTTCAGAAGCTGTAATGCTGTTTTCCTTCAGAAACTATGAGGAACCCTGAGGATTTCAGTTTGTTCGACAGGCAGTTGATATGTGTTGCTAGATGGTGATTAAACCATTTAGGTCATCTAACGTTAGACACTCACTAAGATTTCTTTCTTTCAGAAACTGCTACCTGAGGGCTACGACCACTTGGTATGTACCTATGAGGAGAGTGGAGAGGGTAAATTTAGGGTTTAAATTAAATTAAGAATTACCTCCGAAGATGAGGTACAAAATCAATCAATCAATCAATGTTTATTTATATAGCCCTAAATCACAAGTGTCTCAAAGGGCTGTACAAGCCACAACGACATCCTCGGTACAGAGCCCACATACGGGCAAGGAAAACTCACCCCAGTGGGACGTCAATGTGAATGACTATGAGAAACCTTGGAGAGGACCGCATATGTGGGTAACCCCCCCCCCCCCCCCCCCCTATAGGGGAGACCGAAAGCAAAGGATGTCGAGTGGGTCTGACATAATATTGTGAAAGTCCAACACATCAGCGAAAGTCCAGTCCATAGTGGGGCCAGCAGGAACCATCCCGAGCGGAGACGGGTCGGCAGCGTAGAGATGTCCCCATCCGATGGACAGGCTAGCGGTCCACCCCGGGTTGGAAAGAGTAACCTGACTCTCGCCAGACCCTTGTGGTTCACTGAGCTCCACACAAGGATCTGGGACTTCTCAATAGGAGATGTATTTCAGAAGGCGGGGCCTTGTAAAAAAAATCCTTGTATGTGATTGGATAAACCACTTGTCCGTTATCTTGAATGACGTGCTACTTCAACCACTCACATCGAAATCAACCCGTGACGCAGATGAGAGCGACGCTGCGAAATCCAAAACAGAACAGCCGACATATTGGATAACGACAGAGCGAGAAGTTCTCTGTTCATCTTTGAAAGAATCAATATTCGATAGATTCGACAAAACAGTTGCAATAGCAGCGTGGGCTGCGTGCCGCCATTGTTGTTTGAATCAAACAGTCGCTACGGTGCTACGTCACATCTATGAAATCCCGCCCAGCGATCCTGATTGGTTCATTACCAGAAGGCTTAAAGGCCTACTGAAACCCACTACTACCGACCATGCAGTCTGATAGTTTATATATCAATGATGAAATCTTAACATTGCAACACATGCCAATACGGCCGGGTTAACTTATAAAGTGCAATTTTAAATTTCCCGGGAAACTTCCGGCTGAAAACGTCTATGTATGATGACGTATGCACGTGACGTCAAGGGTTGAAGGAGACATTTTGGAATAACACGGTCGCCAGTGTTACACGGCTCGAAAGATGGGCCAACTCTTTCATTGTGCGACACATTTATTTTTCAGGATCAAGCTGCACAACAATTAACACAGCGTTACAACTGGAGCTTGATGCATATGCTTCTTTTCATATCACGTACTGACAGACTTCTTCTACAAAATACAATGTCTGGAGTTGAACAATTTTACAAATATTCCAAAAATATATTTATGTATACACATACACATACATGTATATACACAAAAACCCTTTTTACTATTTCTATCTACCTTTGAATCATGCTCTTAATCACTGTTTAATAATGTATGGATTGTATTTATTATATGTATTTATTTATGTCATCTTATCATTACTTGTACTCAATCTACTGTCCTATGTGCGACTGTAAATCTACTGCCTTAGCACACACTAACAATAGTTCAGCTTTGACACACGTGTCTGTGTGCTTATGATCAATACAACACTCAAAAGTTCGTTTAGCATGTCCTTGTAACATAAATGGCATTTAACATTTTATTTTCAAGTATCTCTGAGGAGTTATGTCGTGAACTTACTCTTAAACTAAAGCTAACTGTATTTTGCTTCGTCACCGTGGTTACCCTCGGACCAACGTCCGCCATCTTAGAAAATACCCTGAATGTGACTCGTTTTTAACTCATAACCTTCACAAAACAGACATTAGCTTAACATTGCTTACTCTAAAAGGTACAGAATAAATTATACTACTGCTTGTATGTGTTATATGCAAACAAGCTTACCTGCAAAACAATTAACACAGCGTTACAACTGGAGCTTGATGCATACCGTATTTCCTTGAATTGGCGCCGGGAATATAGTATTCGCCTGCCTAGAATTACAGCCGGGTCAAACTCGTTTCGCAAAATAATTAGCGCATGCTTGGCACTTCCGCCGGGTCAAATATGAGTCATTAAATGACTCCCGCCTCCAGGTGGTAGAGGGCGCTAGTGATCCTTCTTGCGACTACCAGTACTGCAGGAGACAGGTACTGCAGAAGAAGACAACAAGCAGCAAGCATGCAGCAATTGTTTGCTTGCACTTTTAACATGGAGGATTACATATCTAAAATAAAACCGTTTTCTAAACTGGACTTTCAATCGAAGCAGGAGGTAATAATTAAAGGAATATCTCCAGAGACTTTTAAAATTGAAGAAAGATGAGAAAGACTGCCTTTGATCAGAAGCAGCTGCACATGGACCCATCTACAAGTAAAGGTAAGATCATAATAACGTTTTTTTTATTAAATGTGTTTTTAATGATAAGGTATGCGCCGGAGTGAGAAGAGGTTTTAAAATAATTAGAGCATGCTTGCTCATTCCGCATGGTTTTGGTAACCGCAGGAGTGAGAAGAGGTTTTAAATTAATTAGCGCCCCTGCGGCTATTCAAGGAAATACGGTATGCTTCTTTTCATATCACGTACTGGCAGACTTCTTCTACGGCGCCAGCTACTGATACCAACGGCACCAAGCGCCCTCTGCTGGTGTAACTAAATATCGCATGCTGCATAGAAATACATAGGAAACCTTGACATCACAAAACATTAGTCTATAAACAGTATTTAAATCGAGTTTTCTGACCTTAAAGAGTTTTTAATGGGGGGCAACTATTTTAGTCAAATTAAATCACTTAGTGCCACACCAGCTTAAATCGTCTGTTTTCATCGCTAAATTCCACAGTATTCTGGACATCTGTGTTGGTGAATCTTTTGCAATTTGTTCAATTAACAATGGAGACTGCAAAGAAGAAAGCTGTAGGTGGGATCGGTGTATTAGCGGCTGGCTACAGCAACACAACCAAGAGGACTTTGAGTTGGATAGCAGACGCGCTACCATGAGTACAGCTTTGGCTTCCAAACATTTGATCGCTTGCCCATATGTGCGTGGCGCTATGTGCATGTCACGTACGTAACTTTGGGGAAATATATGTTTCTTGCCGACTCTGATGGCAGCCGGGGTGTTGTCGAAACCCGTCTCCGGGCCGCCGACCGCATCGATGATCGGGTGAAGTCCTTCGTCGCGCCGTCGATCGCTGGAACGCAGGTGAGCACGGGTGGTGATGAGCAGATGAGAGCTGGCGTAGGTGGAGAGCTAATGTTTTTAGCATAGCTCTGTCGAGTTCCCGTAGCTAAGTTAGCTTCAATGGCGTCGTTAGCAACAGCATTGCTAGGCTTCGCCAGGCGGTACAGGTCCAGGGTTTAATAGTAATAGTAGTATTGTTGATCTTCTGTCTATCCTTCCAGTCATGAGGAGCCCTTCAACCTGCGACGTCACGCTACTTCCGGTACAGGCAAGGCTTTTTTATCAGCGACCAAAACTTTATCGTCGGTGTTCTCTACTAAATCCTTTTCGCAAAAATATGGCAATATCGCGAAATGATCAAGTATGACACATAGAATGGATCTGCTATCCCCGTTTAAATAAGAACATTTCATTTCAGTAGGCCTTTAAATCTAATTATATTATATTCTTCTAAATCTTGTGCTAACTGGTTCAATTCCGACACATATTCTTTCTCATGCATACACGTCTTTTTTGCGCCCACATGTCTCATTCTGCATCAATAATCTTTCTTTATATTTACAAACATTTGTGACCACAGAGATAAACACCAACATGTTAACTTAAATAGTTATTCAACAGTTTTGTTTACCGTGATCACAATTAAGTTAAAGGCCTACTGAAATGAATTTTTTTTATTTAAACGGGGATAGCAGATCTATTCTATGTGTCATACTTGATCATTTCGCGATATTGCCATATTTTTGCTGAAAGGATTTAGTATAGAACAACGACGATAAAGATCGCAACTTTTGGTATCTGATAAAAAAAGGCTTGCCCCTACCGGAAGTAGCATGACGTAGTCAATTGAACATATACGCAAAGTTCCCTATTGTTTACAATGATGGCCGCATGAAGTGAGAGAGATTCGGACCAAAAAAGCGACAATTTCCCCATTAATTTGAGCGAGGATGAAAGATTTGTGGATGAGTAAAGTGCAAGTGAAGGACTAGTGGGGAGTTGAAGCTATTCAGATAGGGAAGATGCTGTGAGAGCCGGGGGTGACCTGATATTCAGCTGGGAATGACTACAACAGTAAATAAACACAAGACATATATATACTCTATTAGCCACAACACAACCAGGCTTATATTTAATATGCCACAAATTAATCCTGCATAAAAACACCTACGTGTTTGTTATGCTAGCTCCTAGCTCCTCTGCTAGCTCCTAGCTCCATAGAACGCGCCAATACAATTCAAACACCTGATCAACACACACAATCACTCAGCCCAAAAGACCGTTCACCTAACCCAAGGTTCATAAAGCTTATATATTTTTTTAAAGTTACGTACGTGACGCACACATACGGTCAAGCTATCAAATGTTTAGCAGCCAAGGCTGCATACTCACGGTACCTGATATTCAGCTGGGAATGACTACAACAGTAAATAAACACAAGACATATATATACTCTATTAGCCACAACACAACCAGGCTTATATTTAATATGCCACAAATTAATCCTGCATAAAAACACCTATGTGTTTGTTATGCTAGCTCCTAGCTCCTCTGCTAGCTCCTAGCTCCATAGAACGCGCCAATACAATTCAAACACCTGATCAACACACACAATCACTCAGCCCAAAAGACCGTTCACCTAACCCAAGGTTCATAAAGCTTATATATTTTTAAAAAGTTACGTACGTGACGCGCACATACGGTCAAGCTATCAAATGTTTAGCAGCCAAGGCTGCATACTCACAGTACCTGATATTCAGCTGGGAATGACTACAACAGTATATAAACACAAGACATATATATACTCTATTAGCCACAACACAACCAGGCTTATATTTAATATGCCACAAATTAATCCTGCATAAAAACACCTACGTGTTTGTTGTGCTAGCTCCTAGCTCCTCTGCTAGCTCCTAGCTCCATAGAACACGCCAATACAATTCAAACACCTGATCAACACACACAATCACTCAGCCCAAAAGACAGTTCACCTAACCCAATGTTCATAAAGCTTATATATTTTTTAAAAGTTACGTACGTGACGCGCACATACGGTCAAGCTATCAAATGTTTAGCAGCCAAGGCTGCATACTCACGGTACCTGGTATTCAACTGGGAATGACTAAAACAGTAAATAAACACAGGACATATATTTACTCTATTAGCCACAACACAACCAGGCTTATATTTAATATGACACAAATTAATCCTGCATAAAAACACCTACGTCTTTGTTATGCTAACTCCTAGCTCCTATGCTAGCTCCTAGCTCCATAGAACACGCCAATACAATTCAAACACTTGATCAACACACACAATCACTCAGCCCAAAAGACCGTTCACCTAACCTAAGGTTCATAAAGCTTATATATTTTAAAAAAGTTACGTACGTACGCAAAAAAAAAGTTGCGCACATATGGTCAAGCGATCAAATGTTTAGAAGCCAAAGCTGCATACTCACGGTAGCACGTCTGCGTCTTTGTCATCCAAATCAAAGTAATCCTGGTAAGAGTCTGTGTTGTCCCAGTTCTCTACAGGCGTCTGTGTATCGAAGTCAAAAGTCCTCCTGGTTAGAGTCTCTGTTATCCGAGTTCTTCCATCTTGACTGCATCTTTCGGGAATGTAAACAAAGACGCGCCGGCTGTGTACTGTTGTTGCTGACTTCGTTCGAAAAATACGTCCGTTTCGCACCGACAACTTTCTTCTTTGCTTGCTCAGCTTCTTTCTCCATAATGCAATGAACATAATTGCAACAGATTCACGAACACAGATGTCCAGAATACTGTGGAATTATGAAATGAAAACAGAGCTTTTTCGTATTGGCTTCAATGTGGAAGGCATACCCGTGTTCGCCGGTCTACGTCACGCGCATACGTCATCCTCAGAGGCGTTTCGAACCGGAAGTTTAGCGGCAAATTTAAAATGTCACTTTATAAGTTAACCCGGCCGTATTGGCATGTGTTATAATGTTAAGATTTCATCATTGATATATAAACTATCAGACTGCGTGGTCGGTAGTAGTGGCTTTCAGTAGGCCTTTAAGTTAAAGTACCAATGATTGTCACACACACACTAGGTGTGGTGAAATTTGTCCTCTGCATTTGACCCATCCCCTTGATCACCCCCTGGGAGGTGAGGGGAACAGTGGGCAGCAGCGGTGCCGCGCCCGGGAATCATTTTGGTGATTTAACCCCCAATTCTAACCCTTGATGCTGAGTGTAATGGGTCCCATTTTTATAGTCTTTGGTATGACTCGGCCAGGGTTTGAACTCACAACCTACCGATCTCAGGGCGGACACTCTAACCACTAGGCCACTGAGTACGTGTAATCCAATTACATGTTGGATCTCTAGTCCCATGTCCCTAACGCGTTAGTCCCAACACTGATCAGGACACCCCTACATTAAACGTCCCTATCAAAGAAACCAAACAGTCTACCTCAGCCGGTTGACAGTGTTTCCTTTGTCCCGACTGTGTCTAATCATTTTGTAGCGTCCCACCTCCATGGACGGACGTCTGATGCGCATTACCGCCAAACAAGAGTCAGACAAGAGTCAGAAGTGTCAAGGCAAAAATGGAAGTGTGGTTTGGCACTAGGAGGACCGTCCCATCTGTCAGAGTCTTAAGTTGTCGTTGTCAAACGTCTCACCTGAGCCCGATGTCATTGTCCTCACAACCCCAGCCCCAATAGTTGTTGGGAAAACCGTTCATTTTGCGGTATTTTAGAGGCGTGAAAGCAGTCACTCCTCCGAAGCATGCTTTGTACGGAATTCTAGAGGGGCAACACAGTTAAAAAGGTATTACCCAGTCAACAATGTACCTAGGTTACGTACAGAGACGAGACACAACTCACATGTAGTGAAACGTGGTGATGGCGCCGGAGGAGTGTTTGGGACTGGATCCGCACACGTAGTTGTTGCGGTCATCCTTGGGAATGAGGTCCACATCGTGGAAAAAGATACACTCCCATTCCTCTTCTTACATGACCTCCTGGAAGCCAGCGTTCATCAGCCTGGCCTTGTTAAATGTGTAGTTCCCAGCCTGCATTAGGAACAGTACGTTGGAGAAGACAATTATGATATTTTGCATTTAAAGGCCTACTGAAACCCACTACTGCCGACCACGCAGTCTGATAGTTTATATATCCATGATGAAATCTTAACATTGCAACACATGCCAATACGGCCGGGTTAACTTATAAAGTGCAATTTTAAATTTCCCGGGGAACTTCCGGTTGAAAACGTCTATGTATGATGACGTTTGCGCGTGACGTCAATGGTTGAAACGGAAGTATTGGGACACATTGTATCACAATACAAACAGCTCTGTTTTCATCGCAAAATTCCACAGTATTCTGGACATCTGTGTTGGTGAATCTTTTGCAATTTGTTTAATGAACAAAGGAGACTGCAAAGAAGAAAGCTGTAGGTGGGATGGGTGTATTAGCGGCTGGCTGCAGCAACACAACCAGGAGGACTTTGACTTGGATAGCAGACGCGCTATCCGACGCTAGCCGCCGACCGCATCGATGATCGGGTGAAGTCCTTCGTCGCGCCGTCGATCGCTGGAACGCAGGTGAGCACGGGTGTTGATGAGCAGATGAGAGCTGGCGTAGGTGGAGCGCTAATGTTTTTATCATAGCTATGACAAGGTCCCGTAGCTAAGTTAGCTTCAATGGCGTCGTTAGCAACAGCATTGCTAGGCTTCGCCAGGCGGCACAGCATTAACCGTGTAGTTACAGGTCCAGTGTTTGGTTTGGTGTCTCCTGATAGTAGTATTGTTGATCTGCTGTCTATATCCTTCCAGTCAGGGGCTTATTTATTTTGTTTCTATCTGCATTTAAGCACGATGCTATCACGTTAGCTCCGTAGCTAAAGTGCTTCACCGATGTATTGTCGTGGAGATAAAAGTCACTGTGAATGTCCATTTCGCGTTCTCGACTCTCATTTTCAAGAGGCTATAGTATCCGAGGTGGTTTAAAATACAAATCCGTGATCCACAATAGAAAAAGGAGAAAGTGTGGAATCCAATGAGCCCTTTTACTAGGGATGTCCGATAATGGCTTTTTGCCGATATCCGATATTGTCCAACTCTTTCATTACCGATATCAACCGATACCGATATCAACCGATATATACAGTCGTGGAATTAACACATTATTATGTCTAATTAGGACAACCAGGTATGGTGAAGATAAGGTACTTAAAAAAAATAAAAAATAAAATAAAATAAGATAAATAAATTAAAAACATTTTCTTGAATAAAAAATAAAGTAAAACAATATAAAAACAGTTACATAGAAACTAGTAATTAATGAAAATGAGTAACATTAACTGTTAAAGGTTAGTACTATTAGTGGACCAGCAGCACGCACAATCATGTGTGCTTACGGACTGTATCCCTGCAGACTGTATTGATATATATCGATATATAATGTAGGAACCAGAATATTAATAACAGAAAGAAACAACCCTTTTGTGTGAATGAGGAGGGAGGTTTTTTGGGTTGGTGCATTCATTGTAAGTGTATCTTGTGTTTTTTATGTTGATTTAATAAATACATTTAAAAAAAACCAAACAAAAAAAAAACGATACCGATAATAAAAAAAACGATTTCCGATATTACATTTTCACGCATTTATCGGCCGATAATATCGGCAGGCCGATATTATCGGACATCCCTACCTTTTACCTAAGTTACGGTCAGAGCGAAAAAAGATACGTCCTGCATTGCACTCTAGTCCTTCACTCTCACGTTCCTCATCCACAAATCTTTCATCCTCGCTCAAATTAATGGGGTAATTATCGCTTTCTCGGTCCGAATCGCTCTCGCTGCTGGGGTAAACAATGGGGAAATGTGAGGAGCCCTTCAACCTGCGACGTCACGCTACTCCCGGTACAGGCAAGGCTTTTTTTATCAGCGACCAAAAGTTGCCAACTTTATCGTCGATGTTCTCTTCTAAATCCTTTCAGCAAAAATATGGCAATATCGCGAAATGATCAAGTATGACACATAGAAAGGATCTGCTATCCCCGTTTAAATTAAAAAAAAATCATTTCAGTAGGCCTTTAATACTACAGTGGTATATCACTGAAAACTACAACCATTATAATACACAGGCCTGATCTACTAAGATCCCAAATAACAAGTGCAGAGATGTGAGCACCCTTTGAGAAAAAGACAGGAACCTTTCCATCAGTACAAAGTGCTGCCAAGCAAACCCCCGAAAGATCATTTTGAAAATCAAGACTACATTTCCTGCATTTATACACTATATTTTACCTTTAGATTTATTCTTAACTACCAACCTATGTTTGCTGTCTTTTTGTCTTCCCATGTAATGTACCACATCATTTTTTGTTTTTTTAGTAGAACATTTATTGTCGTCAAAATTGTCGTTGAAAATGTAATGTAAAATTCTATATCATGCATGCAAAAAAGTCAGAAAAGGTTTGGCAACTCTATCCTCTTTGCTTTGCTGGGATCGGCGAACCAGGCGGCCGCCAAGTGCCATCCGCTACTAATAACATTATTCTGCAAGAGAATATAATGGATATTAATCATGGATATTAGCTTGCACGCTCATAAACTAGCTTTTAGTGCTGCTATGTAGACTTTTTAAGGGTTAGGGTATAATAAGTATAGTTAGTATAACTATTACTGGAATTGGAAGTAAGATGTTATACTATACACATATGGGTTGCACACTATTTTTACATTATACTCATATATGTTATACATACTTTGATAGATAATTACAGGCTATCATTATATATACTCATTATATTGACAGGGCATAGGGAGCACATTTAAAACGGAGTCAAAATTGCAAATGTTGGTCTTGTAATTGAACTGACTTCATCATTATTATTATAATTATATATTTCAAAATTGTTCTGTGTGTGTGTTTAATTTTCTTACAGGATAATGAAGCTGTCGCAGCAGACTTAATGAGTATGTGTCCATGCACTTAATTAGTCTGATTTCTCAAATAGTTCGACTCTAAATAAGTCTCCTAAAACCCATTGAAACACCTTAATCCGATCGTGTTAGGCTTTTGAAAAGTTGGACAAACACACCTGGATAATGCGATCGGAAACCAGCTCTCTCGAAGATGTGTGTGCACCGGAGAAGACCCTTCCTATCACGCATGCGCCCGTCTCAAGGCGAGTAATACAACCCGAAAGGCGGTGCAAACAACCGAGCCACGCCCAAGTTTCCCCCGAGGCAGATCCAAAATCAACAAAAGAGCACCAAAAAAGCAGCGCAGAAGTCACGAAAGTGCCACCCCGGAAGTGTGGTCAAAAGTTTACATACACTTGTGAAGGACATAATATCATGGCTGTCTTGAGTATCCAATAATTTCTACAACTCTTATTTTTTTTGTGATAGAGTGATTGGAGCACATACTTGTTTGTCACAAAAAACATTCATGAAGTTTGGTTCTTTTATGAATTTATTATGTGTCTACTGAAACTGTGACCAAATCTTCTGGGTCAAAAGTATACATACAGCCAGGGGCGCCGAAAAAGGGGGGGTAAAGGAGACTGATTCTAGGGGCCCATGATGGAGGGGGGCCCAGAGAGGCCCCTAATGATGATGAAATTATAATATAGGGGGCCCTGTAAAGATTCTTTTCATGGGGCCCAAAATCCCTAGCGGCGCCCCTGCATACAGCAACATACATTATCAATTTTAGTGATGTAGAAAAGTTACAATAAAATCAAATTAGCTTCATAGCATGGCCTCTTAACTTCATGTGTGATTATGATTGACGACACCTGTTGACTTCTCTGAACCCATTTAAATAGGGCTCATGTGATGCAGTCATTAGACTCGGTTACAAATGCGAAAATGGGAAAGTCAAAGGAACTCCGCACTGATCTGAAAAAAATAATCATTGACTTGAACAAGTCAGGAAAGTCAGTTGAAGCCATTTCAAAGCAGCTTAAAGGCCTACTGAAATGAGATTTTCTTATTTAAACGGGGATAGCAGATCCATTCTATGTGTCATACTTGATCATTTCGGGGTATTGCCATATTTTTGCTGAAAGGATTAAGTAGAGAACATCGACGATAAAGTTCACAACTTTTGGTCGCTGATAAAAAAGCCTTGCCTGTACTGGAAGTAGCGTGACGTCACAGGTTGAAGAGCTTCTCGCATCTGCACATTGTTTACACCAGCAACGAGAGCAATTCGGACCGAGAAAGCGACGATTACCCCATTAATTTGAGCGAGGATGAAAGATTCGTGGATGAGGAAAGTGACAGTGAAGGATTAGAGTGCAGTGCAGGACGCCAGGGTGTATCTTTTTTCGCTCTGACCGTAACTTAGTACAAGGGCTCATTGGATTCCACACTTTCTCCTTTTTCTATTGTGGATCACGGATTTGTATTTTAAACCACCTGGGATACTATATCCTCTTGAAAATGAGAGTCGAGAACACGAAATGGACATTCACAGTGACTTTTATCTCCACGACAATACATCGGCGAAACACTTTAGCTTCGGAGCTAATGTGATAGCATCGTGCTTAACTGCGGATAGAAACAGAAGAAACATGCCCCTGACTGGAAGGATAGACAGGAGATCAACAATACTATTATTACTTCAACTATCAGGAGACACCGAACCAAACCCTGGACCTGTAACCACACGGTTAATGCTGTCCAGCCTGGCGAAGCCTAGCAATGCTGTTGCTAACGACGCCATTGAAGCTAACTTAGCTACGGGACCTCGACAGAGCTATGCTAAAAACATTAGCTCTCAACCAATGCAAGCCCTCATCTGCTCATCACCACCCGTGCTCACCTGCGTTCCAGCGATCGACGGTGCGACGAAGGACTTCACCCGATCATCGGTGCGGTCGGCGGCTAGCTATCCAACTCAAAGTCCTCCTGGTTGTGTTGCTGTAGCCAGCCGCTAATACACCGATCCCACCTACAGCTTTCTTCTTTGCTGTCTTCATTGTCCATTAAACAAATTGCAAAAGATTCACTAACACAGATGTCCAGAATACTGTGGAATTACGTGGTGAAAACAGACGACTTAAGCTGGTCACCGTGCTATTCCAAAATGTCTGCTTCAACCCGTGACGTCACGCGCAACTGTCATCATACCGAGAAGTTTTCAGCCGGATATTTTGCGGGAAATTTAAAATTGCACTTCATAAGTTAACCCGGCCGTATTGGCATGTGTTGCAATGTTAAGATTTCATCATTGATATATAAACTATCAGACTGCGTGGTCGGTAGTAGTGGGTTTCAGTAGGCCTTTAAAGGCCTACTGAAATGAATTTTTATTTATTTAAACGGGGATAGCAGATCCATTCTATGTGTCATACTTGATAATTTCGCGATATTGCCATATTTTTGCTGAAAGGATTTAGTAGAGAACAACGACGATAAAGATCGCAACTTTTGGTATCTGATAAAAAAAAGCCTTGCCCCTACCGGAAGTAGCGTGACGTAGTCAATTGAAAGGCTCCTCACATTTTCCTATTGTTTTCAACGCAGCTAGAGCAATTCGGACCGAGAAAGCGACGATTACCCCATTAATTTGAGCGAGGATGAAAGATTCGTGGATGAGGAACGTTCGAATGAAGTACTAGAATGCAGTGCAAGACATGTCTTTTTCGCTCTGACCGTAACTTAGGTACAAGCTGGCTCATTGGATTCCACACTCTCTCCTTTTTCTATTGTGGATCACGGATTTGTATTTTAAACCACCTCGGATACTATATCCTCTTGAAAATGAGAGTCGAGAATGCGAAATGGACATTCACAGTGACTTTTATCTCCACGACAATACATTGACGAAACACTTTAGCTACTGAGCTAACGTGATAGCATCGTGCTTAACTGCATATAGAAACAAAATAAATAAATCCCTGACTGGAAGGATAGACAGAAGGTCAACAATACTATTAAACCAGGGACATGTAAATACACGGTTAATGCTTTCCAGCCTGGCGAAGGTTAACAATGCTGTTGCTAACGACGCCATTGAAGCTAACTTAGCAACCGGACATCACAGAGCTATGCTATAAACATTAGCTATCCACCTACGCCAGCCAGCCCTCATCTGCTCATCAACACCCGTGCTCACCTGCGTTCCAGCGATCGACGGTGCGACGAAGGACTTCCCCCGATCACAGATGCGGTCAGCGAGACGGAGGAAGTTAAGGTGAGTTCGCCGGCTAACGCGTCTGCTATCCATCTCTGTCTTCCTGGTTGTGTTGCTGTAGTCTGCCGCTAATACACCGATCCCACCTACAACTTTCTTCTTTGCTGTCTCCATTGTTCATTAAACAAATTGCAAAAGATTCACCAACACAGATGTCCAGAATACTGTGGAATTTTGAAATGAAAACAGAGCTTTTTTGTATTGTATTCAATGGGGTTCCAATACTTCCGCATCAACTGATTCCGTCACGCGCATACGTCATATCTAGACGTTTTCAACCGGAAGTGTGGCGGGATGTATAAATTGCAATTTATAAGTTAACCCGGCCGTATTGGCATGTGTTGCAATGTTAAGATTTCATCATTGATATATAAACTATCAGACTGCGTGGTCGGTAGTAGTGGGTTTCAGTAGGCAAAAGCAACTGTGCAGACAATTGTTCGTAAGTATAAAGTGCATAGCACAGTTTTGTCCCTGCCACAATCAGGAAGAAAACGCAAGCTATCACCTGCTGCATCGACGTCCCACTGGGTTGTGAGTTTTTCCTTGCCCTTATGTGGGCTCTGAACCGAGGATGTCGTTGTGGCTTGTGCAGCCCTTTGAGACACTTGTGATTTAGGGCTATATAAATAAACATTGGTTGATTGATTGATTGACTGAGAGAAAATTGGTCAGGATTATCAAGAGTCAATTGAGAACCACCAAAAAGCAGGTCTGAAATGAATTGGAAGCTGCTGGAACACAAGTGTCAGTGTCCGCAGTCAAGCGTGTTTTGCATCGCCATGGACTAAGAGGCTACCATGCAAGAAGGAAGCCCTTGCTCCAGAAGCGACACCTTAAGGCTCTTCTAAAGTTTGCTGCTGATCACATGGACAAAGATAAGACCTTCTGGAGGAAAGTTCTGTGGTCAGATGAAACACAAATTGAGCTGTTTGGCCACAATACCCAGCAATATGTTTGGAGGAGAAAAGGTGAGGCCTTTAATCCCAGGAACCCCATGCCTACCTTCAAGCATGGTGGTGGTGGTATTATGCTCTTGGCCGGTTTTGCTGCCAATGGAACTGGTGCTTTACAGAGAGTAAATGGGACAATGAAAAGGAGGATTACCTCCAAATTCTTCAGGACAATCTAAAATCATCAGCCCAGAGGTTAGGTCTTGGGCGCAGTTGGGTGTTCCAACAGGACAATGACCCCAAACACACGTCAAAAGTGGTAAAGGAATGGCTAAATCAGGCTAGAATTAAGGTTTTAGAATTGCCTTCCCAAAGTCCTGACTTTTAAACCCCATTGAGAACATGTAGACCAGACCTGGGCATTGTGCGGCCCGCGGGCCGCATCCGGCCCTTTGTACGTCCCTGTCCGGCCCGCGTGAGGCCAATTATAAATTACAAAATAAATTTTAAAAAGCATCTATTTCGAGTGTGCAATACAACAGTGCTGCTTTTGTTTTGAAAAGCGTTATTTGTATTACTTCCGTGTGGACGTATGCTCGTGCGCGCAGCGGCAATCTCAAATTACAAAATAAATTTAAAAAAACATCTTTGTCGTGCGTGCAATACAACTGTGCTGCTTTTATTTTGAAAAGTGTTATATGTGCGTATGTCCTGTGAGGGAAGGCGCACAGCGACATGCCCGGTTATCCCCGAGACGCTAAAAAGAGAAAAGTTGATGACAAATGGCGTGTTTTCAACAAGACAAGTAAAGGTAAAGCTGTGTGCTTATTTGTGGTACACATGTTGCTGTGTTTAAAGAATATAGTGTAACGACCTGCTGAAGTAGATGTTGTCTTCTTGAGTTGCGGAAATGAGGAGTGAGGAGACGTGCGTGTGGAAGGAACGAGATATGTTGAGCTGTGTTAGTATAGCTTGCTCAATAAAAGTTTAAAAAGAGCGTCAGACTTCGTGTGCACTTCTTCTGGACGCTACAATTGGTGGCAGAAGTAAAACTTTGCGCATACTGCACTGTTTGTGTGCTACGTCATCGGGAGGTACGTGCCACGTGAGGAGCTCGCCGCAAAGAGAGAGAGAGAGAGAGAGAGAGAGAGAGAGAGAGAGAGAGAGAGAGCGTTTACAGGTGCAGCCACGCTGCTTGCCACGGGGGGAATTCCGCCCTCAATGAAGACTCCCAGGTTTGATGGCAAGGCGAACTGGGAGGCATTTCATCCCACTTCTGACATCAATTGTAGCGTCCAGAAGAAGTGCACACCAAGTCTGATGCACTTTATAAACTTTTATTGAGCATGCTATACTAACACAGCTCAACTTATCTCGTTCTTTCCAAAAGGAAAACCAATCCTCACTCCTCATTTCCGCAACAGCAACGCTTCCTCCTTCTTCGCCAATCACCTTACAGGCGTACGTGCTACGTTCACAACGTTTTCTTATCTGGTTAAATAAAGGTTTTACAACAAAGAGGATGCAGGATAAAGTGACAGAAATTGAAATTTTTGTATTGTAATATACATCAGGAAGTGTTGTGTAAGAAAGTGTTAAAAATAAAACCATCAAAAGCCATCTGCTTTTGTATAAAGATAAGTTAGGTTAAATGAAAATATTATTATTATTATTATCTATCTTACGGTATATCAAAAATAATTTGAGCAAAATTTAGTTGAAATATTGTCAGTGTGGCCCTCCAGCAGTGCTCAGGTTGCTCATGCGGCCCCCGGTAAAAATTAATTGCCCACCCCTGATGTAGACAATGCTGAAGAAACAAGTCCATGTCAGAAAACCAACATGTTTAGCTGTACTGCACCAATTTTGTCAAGAGGAGTGGTCAAAAATTCAACCAGAAGCTTGCCAAAAGCTTTATTGTAAAAGCGCTTTATTGCAGTGAAACTTGCCAAGGGACATGTAACCAAATACTAACATTGCTGCATGTATACTTTTGACCGAGCATTTTTCGTCACATTTTCAGTAGACACATAATAAATTCATAAAAGAACCAAACTTCATGAATGTTTTTTTGTGACGAACAAGTATGGGCTCCAATCACTCTATCACAATAAAAAAGTTGTAGAAACTATTGGAAACTAAAGACAGTCATGACATTATGATCTTTATAAGTATATGTAAACTTTTGACCACGACTGTATATACATATATATATACATACATATATATACACATACATATATATATACATATATATATATATACATATATATATACATATATATATATATATACATATATATATATATATATATATACATATATATATACATATATATATATATATATATATATATATATATATATATATATATATATATATATATATATATATACACACACATATATATATATATATATATATATATATACACACACATATATATACACTACCGTTCAAAAGTTTGGGGTCACATTAAAATGTCCTTATTTTTCAATGAAGATAACTTTAAACTAGTCTTAACTTTAAAGAAGTACACTCTATACATTGCTAATGTGGTAAATGACTATTCTAGCTGCAAATGTCTGGTTTTTGGTGCAATATCTACATAGGTGTATTGAGGCCCATTTCCAGCAACTATCACTCCAGTGTTCTAATGGTACAATGTGTTTGCTCATTGGCTCAGAAGGCTAATTGATGATTAGAAAACCCTTGTGCAATCATGTTCACACATCTGAAAACAGTTTAGCTCGTTACAGAAGCTACAAAACAGACCTTCCTTTGAGCAGATTGAGTTTCTGGAGCATCACATTTGTGGGGTCAATTAAACGCTCAAAATGGCCACAAAAAGAGAACTTTCATCTGAAACTCGACAGTCTATTCTTGTTCTTAGAAATGAAGGCTATTCCACAAAATTGTTTGGGTGACCCCAAACTTTTGAACGGTAGTGTGTATATATATATATATATATATATATATATATATATATATATATATATATATATATATATATATATATATATATATATATATATATATATATATATATATATATATATATATTGGTGGTACTTGGAGAACCAAGTGTTTTCTGAGGTGGTACGTGGTGAAAAAAGTTTGAGAACCTATGTTCTAGTGCTTTTAAGTGTTCTTTTTATTCGTTTTTCTTGTAACTGAGCTATTGTGAAAAAGGTATTGCCCTTGTGAATCATTAGTTTAAGTCTAAATCTAAAATTGAACATGAATAAAATCCTCCATCCATCTTTTTCCGCTGATCCGAGGTTGGGTCGCGGGGGCAGCAGCCTAAGCAGGGAAGCCCAGACTTCCCTCTCCTCAGCCACTTCGTCCAGCTCTTCCCGTGGGATCCCGACGCGTTCCCAGGCCAGCCGGGAGACATAGTCTTTCCAATGTGTCCTGGGTCTTCCCCGTGGCCTCCTACCGGTCGGACGTGCCCTAAACACCTCCCTAGGGAGGCGTTCGGGTGGCATCCTGACCAGATGCCCGAACCACCTCATCTGGCTCCTTTCCATGTGGAGGAGCAGCGGCTTTACTTTGAGCTCCCCCCGGATGGCAGAGCTTCTCACCCTATCTCTAAGGGAGAGCCCCGCCACCCGGTGGAGGAAACTAATTTCGGCCGCTTGTACCCGTGATCTTGTCCTTTCGGTCATAACCCAAAGCTCATGACCATAGGTGAGGATGGGAACGTAGATTGACCGGTAAATTGAGAGCTTTGCCTTCCGGCTCAGCTTCTTCTTCACCACAACGAAACGATACAGAGTCCGCATTACTGAAGACGCCGCACCGATCCGCCTGTCGATCTCACGATCCACTCTTCCCTCACTCGTGAACAAGACTCCGAGGTACTTGAAGTCCTCCACTTGGGGCAGGGTCTCCTCCGCAACCCGGAGAATAAAATCCTCTTAGGAAAAAATATTTCCATTCGGAGTAACACAACCAAAGTTATGGCAAAAATCATGCAAAAATTTACCTGTATGGATGAAGATGTCCACAATAAACTACGAGGGTTAAAATTGTTGTGTTAATTGATGACAATACGCCACATCGTTATGAAGCATGTTGTTCTTCATATTTGTGTTAAAGATTAGAAGGATCGAGGATGGACGAACTCTAACACAAATTTAAACTGGTGATTAACTTTCAGGTTAGGTATTGATCTGTCATGACATGGAATAGGCTCCCAATAATGATTAAAAGGTTGGATTACATTTTTGCAGGAGATATTTTTAATAATGTTCCTTCTTTTAAAAATCAGAGAAAAAACGATTGTGAATGATACAACCTAGTACTCCATACTTACATTGTGTTTAACTAGATGCAGAGTAACCTCATTCAGGGGCGCCGTATAGTGGGGGGAAAGTTACGACAATTCCAAAAAAATAAACAATTGACAAAAATTCAGTTGATAAGGGGCTCAAGGCGATTTTTTTCTCATGAAGCCCAGAATTCCTGGCAGCGCGCCTGATCTTACTGGCAAAATACAATGCTTCACTTTTTCCACATTTTGTTATTCCAAAACGGAATAAATCCATTTTTGTTCTCAAAATTCTGAACACAATACCCCATAATGACAATGTGAAATTCTTTATTTAAAAAATGCTTGCAAATTTTTATAAAAAAAAAAGTCACATGTACATAATTATTCACAGCCTTTTCTCAATACTTTGTTGATGCATCTTTGGCAGCCATTACAGCCTCAAGTCTGAACACTGCAATGTACAGAGACATCCTGGATAAACACCAGCTCTTCACATTCAATCTGATGGAGCTTGGTGCTGCAAAGACGAAAGGGCGAAACTGCCCAAAGATATCTGTGCCGAGCATGTGACATCGTATTCAAAAAGTCTTGAGGCTGGAATTGCTGTCAAAGGTGCATCAACGAAGTATTGCACAAATGCAGTGAATACTTATCTACATGTGATTTTTTTTTTTTTAATACATTTAATAAATTTGAAAAAAAACCCAACAACTTTTAAACTGTCATTGTGGGGTATTGTCTGTAAAATTCTGAGGACAAAATGAATGTATTTCATTTTGGAATAAGGCTGTAACATAACAAAATATGGAAAAAGTGAAGCATTCTGAATACTTTCCGGATCCGGACGACGGCAGAGTACCAGTTGACCGAATCACCCCCAAAAGCTGGCGGTCTCTAGGCTAGACTTGATGTTGTTTTCATTCTCTCTCCTGGACTGCGTCACCAAGTTGGCCTCTCCCTTCTGCAGACGTCTTCTCAGTGCCGACTTCTGTTGTTTGGTGAGCTGCCTCCGCACCTTCTGACGAACAACCTCCTGCAACACACACACAAAATATAACAGTGGGTGGTTACTACACAATGACATGGCGGGCACATGACAAACCTTCGCACAACTGACACCGTCAAGACAATTGGCCAGATTTGTGTGTGTCTACTTACTGGTGGGATGGAGGAGCAGCTGCCTGTGCTGCCCATTGTAGCCTCACTGTCTGTCCTCCTCCTCCTGTGCTCGGCCATGTGTAGAAGGCTGTCCGAGTCTCTGCAAATTGCAAACAAATGCACAAAAGATTACTATTGCAGCACATTGCAGATATCGTTTGTATTCCGACACGTGACTTCTTCTCCAAAGTGAAAACCAGTGGTGGTGTGCGCGAACTAGCTGAGTGCAAAAGAGGCTTAAATCTTCTCTCAGATACCGTCAAAAAAATCAAACTATGCAATAGAATAGATTAGAATAGTTCGCTTTTTTTTCAGGTATTGTTATGGACACAAAACGTGAACATACAGTATGTACAGTACAGGCCAAAAGCTTGGACACACCTTCACATTCAATGTGTTTTCATGTTTATTTACATCGTAAAAAAAACCTATGAAAACTATGAATGAACACGCGGAGTTATGTACTTAACAAAATAAGTGAAAACATGTTTTATATTCTAGTTTCTTCAAAATAGCCACCCTTTGCTCCGATTACTGCTTTGCAGACTCTTGGCATTCTCTCGATGAGCTTCAAGAGATAGTCACCTGAAATGGTTTCCACTTCACAGGTATTATAGTTTTGATGCCTTCAGTGACAATCTACAATGTAAATAGTCATGAAAACAAAGAAAACTCATTGAAATAAGAAAGTGTGTCCAAAATTTTGACCTGTATTGTATACGCCGGTAAACAAATACTGAGACATACAAAAATTAACATTCCATCATCATCATCATTACCTGAAAGGTTTGAACTCCTTGTTGGATGAAGAAAGTTCAGATAGTTCTGGAAAGTTATCTTCCCCCAAATCATTCACAGTCTTGTCATTGGTTCTCACTTCAACAGCCATGTCCTCATTGTCTTTACTGTTTTCAACCTCTTTTTCTGCTGTTTCACTCTCTTCCTCTTCCTCCTCCTGTATGTCAGTTTTTGTATTGCTAACTTTCAAGCCTTCAAGTTCCAGCACTGCATTATTGTATTCTGTTACATCCACACTCTGTTCTTTTTGTTCTACTTCTTCAAAGGTCTCCTCTTCGTTGCTATCCTCCTCATCATCATTCTCTCCCTCAGGTCCAGTCGGTTGTAGAAATGCAGCATCTTCTTCCAGATCTTTGGTGAAGCCACTTGCTGAGACCTCAACATCCAGAGAACATGAGCGTCTGCAAAAATAAAGAAATTGCTTTCATCTCAAGACTTTATACTTGTGGGGGGCGTGGGGACTTCTATTCATTAGTGAGTCAACATGTCCTTTGTAATAGTTTAGCAGCATCGCAGATGTGTCCATTGAAAAGCACAGAGATAATTGCTTAATTTAGTATGGCTTCGACCGCCATCATCGTGACAGCTTTATGTCAGTACTATATAAGTTTATATTGTAGCCTAACCCTTTTTCCTTAAGATATACCGTATTTTTCGGACTATAAGTCACTCCGGAGTATAAGTCGCACCGGCCGAAAATGCATAATAAAGAAGGAAAAAAACATATATAAGTCGCACTAGAGTATAAGTCGCATTTTTTGGGGAAATTTATTTGATAAAACCCAACACCAAGAATAGACTTTTGAAAGGCAATTTAAAATAAATAAAGAATAGTGAACAACAGGCTGAATAAGTGTATGTTATATGACGCATAAATAACAAACTGAGAACGTGCCTGGTATGTTAACGTAACATATTATGGTAAGAGTCATTCAAATAACTATAACACACAGAACATGCTATACGTTTACCAAAAAATCTGTCACTCCTAATCGCTAAATCCGATGAAATCTTATACGTCTAGTCTCTTACGTGAATGTGCTAAATAATATTATTTTATATTTTATGGTAATGTGTTAATAATTTCACACATAAGTCGCTCCGGAGTATAAGTCGCAACACCGGCCAAACTATAAAAAAAAACTGCGACTTATAGTCCGAAAAATACGGTAATGTCTAAAGAACGGTTGTTTTAAAAATATATATTTTTGCCCTTTTATTGAATTTTGTTTATTTTTTCAATTGATGCCAAAGCGGCATAACAGTTTTGAATTGGCTTCACTGTGTTAGGAAATATCGAACACTTTTCTTTCCTCTTGGACTTATCAAACTATTTTTTTACATTTTCATATAAACTTAAGTCATTACCTGGAATATAAACACATGATTATTAAACATATTTGATTGAATGTTTAATGTATTTGGGCTTCAATGTAGTGATGTAATGTAGAGCTTTTGTTTATTGCTCCTATTTGATTATTTATAGTAAATACAAATCGCTTCGTAAGTTGTAAAATATTAATACATAATCTTTCATATCCAATTATAAACATAAATGAACTGCATTTTTGTTGGTTGTATCTCTTATACACATTCCAATGGGCTAACCACCCAGAGAAA
Organism: Entelurus aequoreus; assembly: GCF_033978785.1. Classification (NCBI taxonomy): domain Eukaryota; kingdom Metazoa; phylum Chordata; class Actinopteri; order Syngnathiformes; family Syngnathidae; genus Entelurus; species Entelurus aequoreus. The sequence continues at coordinate 46,358,149 of NC_084736.1, forward strand.
GGGGCATCGAAGTCGGGTGCTCTGTGAGCTGGGCGGAAGCCGAAGGCAGGGACCCTAGCGGTCCGATCCTCGGCTACAGAAGCTAGCTCTTGGGACGTGGAACGTCACATCGCTGAGAGCGTAGGAGCCTGAGCCGGCGCGCGAGGTAGAGAAGTTCCGGCTGGATGGAGTCAGTCTCACTTCGACGCACAGCAAGGGATCTGCAGCCAGTCCTCTTGATAGTGGCTGGGCTCTCTTCCACTCTGGCGTTGCCATCAGTGAGAGGCGACATCAATACTTGTTGTCCCGCGGCTCAAAGCTTGCACCTTGGAGATTAACCCGGTGGATGAAAGGGTAGCTTCCCTCCGCCGCCGGGTGGGGGGACGGATCCTGACCGTTGTTTGTGCTTACATGCCAAACAGCAGTTCAGAGTACCCGCCCTTTTTGGAGTCCCAAGAGGGAGTACTGGAGAGTGCTCCCTCTGGTGATTCCCTTGTTCTACTGGGGGACTCCGAACCTTGAGGTGCAAATGGGGCGGTGCGCCATCTTGTTGAAAAACGAAGTCATTTGAATCTGCTTGAAGTGAAGCGAATAGCCAGTTTTAGAGCATTTACAGATAGGTTTGTCCTATAACGGTGTTTTCTTTAAAGAAAAGGGGACCGTAGACCCTGTTTTGAGACACAGCACAGAAGATGCTCACTTTAGGGGAATCTCTTGGATGTTCAATTGTTTCATGTGGGTGACTTGCTCCCCAAATGCGCACATTGTGACGATTGACTGTGCCACACAAATGGAAAGTCGCTTCATCGCAAAAAACTAGACGTTAAAAGAGAGTTTCATCATTTTCAATCATCCCAGCATTGGCTCACAGAATCTCTTTCACATCTCCTTGTCGTTATTAGTAAGTGCTCGGACAAGGCTAAGTTTGTATGGTTTCATATGTAATCGTCTTTTTAACACACGCCAGACAGTGGTTTGAGGGATCGCAAGCTTACAACTTGCTCGACGTGTAGACATGCGCGGGCTCCCCTCAAACGCATTGTGATTTTTCTCCACTTGCTCCTCTAAAACACATGGTCTTCCAGGACTCTTTCCTTTACACAAGCAGCCAGTCTCTTCGTTGTTGCCAACTGTTGAACCCACCGTCGAATGCTCTCACGATGGGGTGGATCAATGCCAAATTACGTTCTAAAAGCATACTGCACCGTGGCAATGGCATTTGTATTTGCAAACTTAAGCACACAAAATGCCTTCTGTTGAGGAGTCGCCATTTTGAGGGTAAATAAACACATGGTTTTCCTGCAATTTAACGGCGCCGAAAGGATTACATACCTACAACAGTGAAATTGTAACACAATAAAACCTATTTCAAATGACCATTGATTCAGTCTATTACAATGCTTTAGAACTGAATAAATGTGTGATGATTTGGGCGTATTATTTTTGAATCACCCTTTGCATCCCTAATTACAATACTCACTAGGCTGCAGTCAGCCATATATCCTCTAGAGCAGACCTGGGCATTCGGCGGCCTGCGGGCCACATCCGGCCCTTTGTGCGTCCCTGTCCGGCCCGCGTGAGGCCAATCATAAATTACAAAATACATTTAAAAAAGTATCTATGTCGAGTGTGCAATACAACGGTGCTACTTTTGTTTTGAAAAGCGTTATTTGTATTACTTCCGTGTGAATGATTGCTTGTGCGCGATTGTGAGTGAATGTGAACAGCGGCAATCACAAATTACAAAATAAATAAAAAAAAACATCTATGTCGTGCGTGCAATACAACTGTGCTGCTTTTATTTTGAAAAGTGTTATTTATGGGCGTATGTCCGTGTGTAACCTGTGAGTGAAGGTGCACAGCGACAAGTGATGCCCGGTTATCCCCGAGACGCTAAAAAGAGAAAAGTTGATGCCAAATTCAGTGTTTTCAACAAGACATGGACTGCCAAGTATTTCTTTACAGAAATTAAAGCTAAAGCTGTGTGCTTAATTTGTGGTACACAGGTTGCTGTGTTTAAAGAATATAATTTGAATCGCCACTACACGATGAAGCACGAGGAAAAATACCGGAATCTGTCTGATGAAGCGTGCGCAAGGGATGCTGATGCGTTGATGGTAAAACTGCAAACCCAACAAGGACTTTTTGCCAAATTTCACACCCCCAGAGATGCAGCCATCAGGACAAGTTTTGTCATTTCTCACAAAATCACCAGAAAAAGCAAGGCGTTTTCTGACAGAGAGTTTATTAAGAAGTGCTTATTGGACTCTGTTGCGCTGATATGCCCGGAGAAGAGGGGCACATTTGAGAAAGTGTCACTCTCCCGACACACTGTAACGAGGCGGGTTGAGACCATCGCTGGAAACTTGGAGCTTCAGCTGAAGAACAGAACGGCCGACTTTGACTGTTTTTCGCTGGCTTTGGATGAGAGCTGCAATGTACGTAACACCGCCCAGCTGCTCATCTTCTTACGTGGGATAACCGCTGACTTTCAAATCACGGAGGAGCTGGCAGCCATGCAGTCAATTAAAGAGACAACCACAGGTAATGACTTGTTCACATAGGTAAATGCGTGTTTGGACATGTTAGGACTGAAATGGGACAAGCTGGCAGGTGTGACAACAGATGGTTGTCCAAATCTGACGGGGAAAAATGTTGGACTTTTAAAGAGGATGCAGGATAAAGCGACAGCAATTGACATTTTTGCATTGTATTATACATCAGGAAGTGTTGTGTAAGACAGTGTTAAAAATAAAACCATCAAAAGCAATCTGCTTTTGTATAAAGTTAAGTTAGGCTAAATGAAATTATTATTATTATTATTTATCTTACGGTATATCCAAAATAATTTGAGCAAAATTTAATTGAAATATTGTCGGTGTGGCCCGCCAGCAGTGCTCAGGTTGCTCATGCGGCCCCCGGTAAAAATTAATTGCCCACCCCTGCTCTAGAGTGTTACACAAGTAATATTAACGACCGAAATCGGGGGAAACAAATAAAATCTTGTTTAGGGCAACAATAAGCCTATTGTTATTGAAAACAATTTGCTAAACTAAACACATCTTGTCACGCAACCACAATAAAAGGTTAAAACTTTTATTTTTTTTTAAAAAACACTATAAAGTGCTACATGGATAGCTATGTAATAGCAACATTATATAAGCACATACCAATATGACAGATGTATGTTTTAAAGGCTCTCCAAAATATGCTAGTTAATAATGTTGCATTTGTATTTAAAGCATTCGAGTCATATTTTATTTACCAGTGAGACATTACCTGATATCTTTGAAGGTTGGGAAGAGCTCGCTCTCGTAATGATATCGTTTGGCAAAGAAGTCTCTTATGCATTTCACATCACGGTCAAAATACCTACAGCCATGAAAAAAAGGTTTTACATAAGGTACATTTGAGATGTTTGCTAATTTTGTACATGCAGACACTGGCTCATACCATTCAGCATTAGCGTGAGAGGTGGACACCATCTGAGGGAAGTCAATCATAGTAATGTGGTCCTGGTCATCGAGCATCAGATTGAACTCATTAAAATCTCCATGAATCAGGCCGTGATTGGCCAGTTTGATGATGAGCTCCATGAACTCGCTGTACAAGGCCGCCGCATCTTGCAGTTCGTGCACCTGACACCTAAGGAGAAGGGAAATAACCAAAATCGAGAATATGTAAAGAGACTGACTTCAATTCAAGTAAGGAAATAGGATGATTTTTTACATACAGTGGATATCCATTGATGAGCTCCATCACTACTGCATGTCTGTTATAGTCCACAGGCTTTGGCACAGGGAAGCCTCTGTCGTAAAGTGCCTAGGGGAAGAGAACGCTGGTATATTAAACCACACTTACACTTGACACATATTTTTTATAAACTAAGAAAGCAAGCCTTGGTTTCTATTACCTTCATATAGGCAAACTCTTTCATGGCAGAGAGGCGAGAGAGATAGAGCCAAGACATGTTCTTCCTGTGCTTGTGGTAATCTCTCTTATTCTTTAGGTTCTTGAAGCAGGTACGACCCAATCTGTGAAGCTTCAGGGCATACTGTTCCCCATCTGGACTCGCCACAATATAAATATCTGAAAAAATTCAGATTGTTAGTGGCCACAAAAATGTTATGTTATAACCTTGTCTATAACAACCTCTTAAATGCGGCCAATGGCCACAGCTTATTTCGCCTGATTGTTGTGCTTTTAACATGGGTGTAGGGTTGTACAGTATACAGTAATTAAGTACCGCGATACTAATGAATTGAAATCGGTACTATACTGCCTTTGAAAAATACCGGTACAGTTCTTTCATCCAAATGCCGCTGTGCGGCGGTGACTACAGAGCCGAGGCGCTTGATGTTGAGGGTGTCAAAACGCACACACAAACTGCATACAAGCAATAACATTTTGGAGAGGAAGAATGGCAAAAAAATAAAATTCTACTGGTTAACAAAGGGGGTAAGTGAAACACTATATGAAGGTATTTGGGCTTCAAAACTAACTATGAAGCTGACACTTTAAACAGCGACGCGCCGCGCTGCAAGTGTGGCTTTAAAACACGCCTCGCAAAACGTGGCGATTAATATTACCACCTTTGCTTCAAACTTATGTATACATTTAAATAATAAGCATTCAGATCTGTACAAGGAGTTATAAGGAGTGACATGTAATAATGTAATTGTTACACCTGTCCTGCTGTTCAGCTCCCATGCAGACCGTAGTCGAGGAGCACAGGGCAGATGTTCCCTTCCAGGGCGAATGTTTTTGTCGGGGGTAGCACCCTTCACTTTACCCGACAATGGGTCTGCTAAGCTACGCTTTCGGGTTAGAATTCGAGACCACCGATTTGTGACAACCTGGTTGCTTTATTATTAGTTTTGCAGGACACAACGAGCCCCGTTCATCCTTATACTGCGCAGTGCATGCGCGCTCTCTCTCGCTCTTTATCCGCCTACTCACTCACTGACGTCACTCAGCCAACACGTCGTCATTCTCGCAAACACACATACTGTACGCTATTCTCATAAATTAACCAGCTCCTCTCCTGTGCACATGTAAATACGCAGACGGCTGCTTGGCTTGATGCCAAATATTAGCGGAGTTAATACCGCACAATTAACGTCAACAAGTGCAAGTGAAATGACTACATTTTGTAATAAATTCCTACCATTTGTGTTTTATCTTTAACAATGTGTGTTTTACCTGCTACATGGCTTATCTGTGTAGTTTTATCCATAGTTTAGTTATTTGTACTTATTAATAATTGTATTTTTCTTAAAGCACAGATCAGCAGTGGCAACCATAAATCATGAATAATTGAATATAATGTCAGTAAAACTTTCTGTTCTATTCCAACCTAATCCTTGATTATGGCAGATTATATGTAAAATGGAAAATTGTTCTTTGAGTGCAGCAGGAAAAGCCCAATGTGTTTAAAGGCCTACTGAAACCCACTACTACCGACCACGCAGTCTGATAGTTTATATATCAATGATGAAATCTTAACATTGCAACACATGCCAATATGAACGGGTTAACTTATAAAGTGCAATTTTAAATTTCCCGCCACACTTCCGCTTGAAAACGTCTCGGTATGATGACGTATGCGCGTGACGTAGCCAGTTTAACAGAGGTATGGCTTCCCCATTGAAGCCAATACGAAATAGCTCTGTTTTCATCTCAATATTCCACAGTATTCTGGACATCTGTGTTGGTGAATCTGTTGCAATTTGTTCATTGCATTATGGAGAAAGAAGCTGAGCAAGCAAAGAAGAAAGTTGTCGGTGCGAAGCGGATATTTTGCGAGGGAAGTCAGCAACACAACACAGCCGGTGTTTGTTTACATTCCCGAAAGATGCAGTCAAGATCGAAGAACTCGGACAACAGAGACTCTAACCAGGAGGACTTTGATTTGGATACACAGACGCGATACCGTGAGTACGTAGCTGCGCTTCCAAACATTTGATCGCTTGCTATAACTAGCTCGAGCTAGTAGCTAGGAGCTAGCATAACAAACACCTAGGTGTTTGTTATGCGGGATTAATTTGTGGCATATTAAATATAAGCCTGGTTGTGTTGTGGCTAATAGAGTATATATATGTCTTGTGTTTATTTACTGTTGTAGTCATTCCCAGCTGAATATAAGGTCCCACCCGCGCGCTTCCAAACATTTGATCGCTTGCCCGTACGTGCGTGTCACGTACGTAACTTTGGTTAAATATATAAGCTTTATGAACCTTGGGTTAGGTCAGGGGTCGGCAACCTTTACCACTCAAAGAGCCATTTTGGCAAGTTTCACAAATTAAAGAAAATAATGGGAGCCACAAAGAAAAATTTTAATTTAAAATGAAAAACACCGCATACAAAGCTTTAATTGCTTTGTGCTATGCTGACCAGGGGTCTCAGACACACGCACTGGCACGCACTTTAATATGGAAATTTGATGTCAGTGCGGCCCGCGAGATTTGAATCAATGGCGCTTGATAGCGTCATACTTGCCAACCCTCTCATTATTTCCGGAAGACTCCCGAATATCAGGGAGTGATGGCACTGCCTTTGGTGCCCTCTACAGCCTGCCCAAACAATGTATCTGCTCGGCCAAATGTAGAATGCAGCTTCAGCTTGCTCACGTAAGTGACAGCAAGGCGTACTAGTTCAGCAGCCACACAGCTTACACTGACGGTAGCCGTACCGTATAAAACAACTTTAACACTGTTACGTTACAAATATGCGCCACACTTTGAACCCACACCAAAAAAGAATGACAAACACATTTCTGGAGAACATCTGCACTGTAACACAACATAAACACAACACAATAAATACCCAGAATCCCATGCAGCACTAACTCTTCCGCTCAACCGACGCACGGGGGGGGGGGGGGGGGGGGGGGGTGTATAATCTAGACCGGAAGAGTTAGGGCTGCATGGGATTCTGGGTATTGGTTGTGTTGTGTTTATGTTGTGTTACAGTGGGATGTCCTCCAGAAATGTGTTTTTTATTCTTTTTTTGGTGTGGGTTCACAGTGTGGCGCATATTTGTAACGTAACAGTGTTAAAGTTGTTTTATACGGTACGGCTACCGTCAGTGTAAGCTGTGTGGCTGATGACTAAGTATGCTTTGCTGTCTCCTACGTGTGCAAGTAAAAGCTACATACAACATGTGGCCGGGCTGGCACGCTGTTTGTAAATGCTATAGGGTACAATTATTGCTGTGCAATTAGGGCACGCCCTTAATTTAGTAATTAGAGTGAAAATAGGATTATATTTGCCCTGGGAGTTATCTAGGAGAGGCACTGAGATCCATAAGTCTCCTGGTAAAATCGGGGGGGTCGGCAAGTATGCAGCTGAGCCGCATCAGAGTGGTCAAAGAGCCGCATGCGGCTCCGGAGCCGCGGGTTGCCGACCCCTGGGTTAGGTGAACGGTCCTTTGGGCTGAGTGAGTGTGTGTGTTGTGCAGGTGTTTGAATTGTATTGGCGGGTTATATATACGGGATCCTGTCCATATAACCCGCTCGAGCTATAACTAGCTCGAGCTAGTAGCTAGCATAACAACTAGGTGTTTGTTATGCGGGATTAATTTGTGGCATATTAAATATAAGCCTGGTTGTGTTGTGGCTAATAGAGTATTTATATGTCTTGTGTTTATTTACTGTTGTAGTCATTCCCAGCTGAATATCAGGTCCCACCCGCGTGCTTCCAAACATTTGATTGCTTGCCCGTACGTGCGTGTCATGTACATAACTTTGGTTAAATATATAAGCTTTATGAACCTTGGGTTAGTTGAACGGTTCTTTGGGCTGAGTGAGTGTGTGTGTTGTGCAGGTGTTTGAATTGTATTGGCGGGTTATATATACGGGATCCTGTCCATATAACCCGCTCGAGCTATAACTACCTCGAGCTAGTAGCTAGCATAACAACTAGGTGTTTGTTATGCGGGATTAATTTGTGGCATATTAAATATAAGCCTGGTTGTGTTGTGGCTAATAGAGTATGTATATGTCTTGTGTTTATTTACTGTTGTAGTCATTCCCAGCTGAATATCAGGTCACCCCCGGCTCTCACAGCATCTTCCCTATCTGAATCGCTTCCACTCCCCATAGTCCTTCAAATCTTTCATCCTCGCTCAAATTAATGGGGAAATCGTCGCTTTCTCGGTCCGAATCTCTCTCACTTCTGGCGGCCATCATTGTAAACAATAGGGAACTTTGCGGATATGTTCAATTGACTACGTCACGCTACTTCCGGTAGGGGCAAGCCTTTTTTTTTATCAGATACCAAAAGTTGCGATCTTTATCGTCGTTGTTTTACACTAAATCCTTTCAGCAAAAATATGGCAATATCGCGAAATGATCAAGTATGACACATAGAATAGATCTGCTATCCCCGTTTAAATAAAAAAAATTCATTTCAGTAGGCCTTTAATGCCTTTTAATTTATATTTTAACCTTCTAAAATTGTTCTTTGAGTGCAATAGAAAACATATGTTTAATGTATTGTAAGATTTTCTGTTAAAATTAAGCCAATATTGACATTTTTCGAGTTCCCTTTATTTAGAAAAGTGAGTGTAAAATGACAAAAATGTATTTAAAATAAATAATTTTGAGCTGAGCCATTGACTGCACATGTAATAAGTTTACCTGATTCTTTCCCTACTCCGATCTGATTTCCGATTGAAGTGATCACATCTCTGGAGGACAAGGTCTTCAAGGCTAGGTAGTCATATCCTCCATAAATCAACCTGTAGCCCTGCACAGCTGATTAAATAAGACAAAACAAGCACACAACACATTGAAGAAATATTACTCCTTCAATGTACCATCAATCATTCTTACAACTTGGACTGGAACGTGTTTTAACACCATTAAAGCTTACTCTTGGTGCGTTCGTAGGCCACAAGTTTATGTTTGACGAGCTCTCGAAGGATCTTGTTGCAGCCGCCATGTTTGAGGCTGGCAATCGAAGAGAGGAGGCTCACAGGAACAATCTCATGGTTCTTCATTCCCATCTCAACCTAAATGAACAGACATTACAAGATGGAGAAAAATGTTTTTATTTCGTAATTTGGTCAGGTAGAAATTAAACACTGAATTTTCTCAGGGCATTCAAATCGATTGCAACTGGACTGTTCGGTTTGTTTTAGAAGATGATTCGCCTCTC
>NC_084736.1:46372285-46549785 GCF_033978785.1 Entelurus aequoreus
TTGCATTGTGTTTTTGCACTCTCACTTATAATATTGTCCCGATACCAATATTTTGGTACCGGTACCGGTACCAAAATTATTTCGATACTTTTCGGTACTTTTCGATACTTTTCTAAATAAAGGGGACCACAAAAAAATTGCATTATCGGCTTTATTTTAACAAAAAATCTTACGTTACATTAAACATATGTTTCTTATTGCAAGTGTGTTCTTATATCAAATAGTGAACATACATGACAACTTCTCTTTTATTAGTAAGTAAGCAAACAAAGGCTCCTAATTTAGTCTGCTGACATATTCAGTAACATATTGTGTCATTTTCCATTCTATTATTTTGTCAAAATCATTAAGGTATCATGGTAGAAAATGAATTAGTAATCTACTTGTTCAATTACTGTTAATATCTGCTTACTTTCTATTTTAACATGTTCTATCTACACTTCTGTTAAAATGTAATAATCACTTATTCTTCTGTTGTTTGGATGCTTTCAGTGGTGTGCGGTGAGGTTAATGTCTGGTGAGGCACTGCATCATCACAGTCAGATTTACAAACATATGAACCCTAAATAGTATCTTATTCACCATGTGATTGGCAGCAGTTAACGGGTTATGTTTAAAAGCTCATACCAGCATTCTTTACACAACTGTAGCACACAAAAAAGCACATTTAATAAAAAAAACATTATTATGGTCTTACCTTTCTTGCTGGACAGCCTTTGCGTGTGTACCACGCCGTTTGAAAAGAACAGGTCTTCTGTCCCGAAGTCAAAAGCAAACCTTTTAGCTCCGGCGTTGGTATACCTTTAATTATTACCTCCTGCTTCGATTGAAAGTCCAGTTTAGAAAACCATTTTATTTTACATATGTAATCCTCCATGTTTTTAATAAAAGTCCAGGCGAGAGGAAATAAACAATCGCTTGCAAACTTTTTTTTTTTTTTTCTTCTGCGGCCGAGGAATGATCTCTGGGATCACTACCGCACTCTAACACCAGGAGGCCGGATTACTGCGAGCCTCAACCAGTACGTCTTTTGCAGCAGATTTATGAATGCTCAGCACAAGAAATATGTTACACACATACAGTTTTTGACAAAATACACTGTACATTATATACCTCAGCTAACTAAACTATGCCATAGTTTAGTTAGCTGATATAATTCATATAGCAATACAGTCTCACTGCACAGCAGCTCAGCAGTTAGCCGAGTCATTGTGCACAATCCATGTTGAGGCACAAATCAGTGACGTGCCTCATCTGGCTGCTGATCACCGCACCGTCTCTTCTCAGTATTTGAACGGCAAATGTGAAAATAAAAATAAAAATAATCTAAAACTGGTGAAGTTAAATGGAAAATAACTTTAGTATAATCACTGGATACATATAACAATTTAATAATTACTTTTTTTCTTTTTACATTTTTTTTCTTTCCATGACGGCAGGTGAGGCCCCGCCTCCCCTGCCTCTAGTGACTGCACGCCACTGGATGCTTTACATTAGTTTTGGATGATACCACAAATTGGGAATCAATCCGATACCAAGTCGTTACAGGATCATACATTGGTCATATTCAAAGTCCTCATGTGTCCAGGGACATATTTCCTAAGTAATACAAACTTTAAAAAAACGAAAGAAGATGTTGTGATGCCAAAAAATATCGACGTAATTATAGTAGTATCGATTAGATACGTTCCTGTACTTGATATTATTACAGTGGATGTTAGGTGTAGATCCACCAATGGTGTTTGTTTACATTTTGACACTGGTGAGCTACGGTGTGTAGTGAAACATGTTTAGCTATTCCTCGTCCTGCAGGGATGATACTTGTAAGAAACATACTTTATTTGTCGCCATGGAGGCAAGGATTAGTGATTTAGAAGTAGATAAAACACTGTTGACTGCGAATGGACGTTCGCCGCTAGCTAGCTAGCCATGTCTTAAAGCACCTCTTCCGGTGGGCGTTTCAGTGTTATAACTTCACCTTTATCGTTAGTTTTTAAGCCAAAATTCGTCCGTTGTCCCTTTTCTGTCTACACACTGTGTCTGCTTGTAAGTACTTCGGGATTGTGCGCTACGGAACATGCGCGTCTGCTCATAAACCAGCAATGACACGACGTGACGACGACAGGGGTGCAGGGGGGTGGGGGACCGGTACTTTTCAGAGGCGGCATAGTACCGAATATGATTCATTAGTATCGCGGTACTATACTACCATACAACCTTACTCACTTATGCTTTAAGCACATTTTCAATGTCTGCATATGTTATGTTCAAATAACAGACACAACAGCCTCGCTCAACTTCACAACAGCACTCTGCTTTATTTCAGTAACTTCCTCAAAAGGCCCAGCCCAACTACGGTGGCTTCAAGGTATCAAAAGGCACAACGTAAATAGCCTGAGTAAGACAGTAGAACACATTACCAATAGGCATTTAAGTAATAGAACAGTATTTAAGATTAACTTGAATGAACACAACATTTCCCCTCCTCTCTTAAAACTTCAAGTATGGAAGGTGGCCACAAAGTCCTGAAAACGCTCAGGGCGTGCACGGGCCCTAACAGGCCGAGGCTCAGGAGCAAGGGGGACCGGCAGTGGGGCCGGTGCTGGAGCAGGGCACTGCGCGACCGGCACAGCCTGGGCGAGGGGTGCTGCCACTGGATCGGGCACCGGAGGGCGTGGCCCCAATGCGGGAATGTTCGGTGCCACCCCTGTGACGTGAGGCTGGTGAGGAGGGGCAGGTACCTTGCGCAGGCAGCTAGCGTGCCAACGGGATCCATCGGTTAACTGAAATGAAGCTGGGCCCAGCTGGCGGCTGACCTGGTATGGAGCAGACCAGAATGTTGACAGTTTGTTGGCGCGGTGGGGCCGGCGCGCTCTGACCCAGTCCGACACTCTGACAGCTGGCCATTTAGCCCTGTGCTTCTGATCGAACCTTTGCTTCATGGAAGTTTGTTGTCCCTTGACGCGAGACTTGACTGCTGCTGAGCATGGTCGCGGGCTCGCGGCCATCGGTGGGCGGAGTCTCGACAGGGAAAGCACAAACTCTCGACCCACCATGAGGCTGGTAGGAGAGACCCCTGTTGTAGAGTGGACAGTCGCCCTGTAGTGGAGGAGGGTCTGATTCAGTGCAGCCTCCAGCGAGTATCCCTCGGACATGTGAGCACGCAGTCCATTCTTCAGTGATTGGTTGTACCTTTCCACCCCCCCGTTTGCCTGGGGGTGGTAGACGGAGGTTCTGATGTGAGTAACACCCTTGCTGGCAAGGTAGGCGGTGAACTCCGAGGACAGGAACTGAGGACCGTTGTCCGTGGTGATGGCTCGGGGTAAACCCCAACGGGAAAACAGGCGGTCCAGGAAGGCGACGACGGCAGCAGAGGTGACCGTTCCCATGGGAGCCACCTCAGGCCACTTGGAATGCAGGTCGTAGACCACCACAAGAAACCTCTGGTGGTGTGGCACATTATGCAGCTCACCACAGATATCAAGCTGGAGATGGTCCCACGGTTTAGTTGGCCAGTCCAGGGGCTGGAGTGGAGGCGAAGCGGGTGGCCCAGTCTTCCCACTGGTGAGGCACGCTGCACAGGAGCGGATGAGTCCCTCCAGGTCTCGATCGATGGCGGGCCACCACACTGTGTCACGGCACCTTTGCTTGGCTTTGACTATGCCAAGGTGACCCTGGTGTGCCATCTGTAAGACACACCCTCTGAGGGCTACTGGGATAACAGCGCAGTGTCCCCGGGCGATGCAGGCCTCACCCCAGCATGACAGTTCGTTCTTCATACGGGAATACGGCTCTAGCTCAGGTGGGACACGGGAAGGCCAACCGTGTCTGATGTAGTCACGCAGCATGGTGAAGACAGGCTCGGCTGCTGAGGCCGTCTCCAAATCACGAAGGGAGACAGTGTCCTTCAATGGTGAGTGGACCAGGTGGACCACGTCTTCTTCGTCCTCCGGGGAGACAGCGGGGCCCTGGGTGGTGGCAGGACGGGACAGGTAGTCTGCCACCACGTTATTCCTGCCAGGGGTGAATTGTAGCTGAAAGTCATACTGCTGCAGACGGTCTGACCATCTGTGAAGACGGAGGGGCCTGTGCCCCACACCAGAGGTAGACATCAGGGTCGTCAGGGCCTGGTGGTCCGTCCGTAAAGTAAAGGACCTTCCGTATAAGTAGAGATGCCAACGCTCACATGCCCATATACAGGCGAGTGCCTCCCGTTCGCCCACTGAATATTTCTGCTCAGTGGGGCTGAGCGCCCGAGAGGCAAACGCTACCGGTCTCTCTACGCCATCATGGATCTGTGACAGAACGGCACCTAGAGCCACTGCGGAAGCATCACAGGTCACGAATGTGGGGCTGTCCAGTTGGAAGTGCGCCAGGATCGGAGACGTGGTGAGGAGCCGCTTCAACTCGTCGAAACCAACCTGGCACTTGGGAGTCCAAGACCATGGTGTCTCCTGCCTGAGCAGCATCCTGAGCGGGGCCGTAATGGAGGAGTACTGAGGCAGGAACCGCATGTAGTAGGCTGTCATCCCCAAAAATGATGCCACCTGGGAGGCCGTCGCAGGAGTGGGGACGTCGATGATGGCATCCACGTTCGACTGGAGAGGCGAGATGCCGTCGGCGGAGACACGGAACCCAACAAAGTCTATGGCGGGTGCAGCGAAAACACACTTCTCTGTGTTCAGCGTGGCATGGTGGCGCTTGAGTGCGGTGAAAACCTGTTCCAGGCGGGCATCGTGTGTGGCAGCATCTGGCCCATGCACCACAATATCATCCAGATACACCACAGTCCCAGTGCAGCTAGCGAGGATTGTGGACATGATTTTCTGGAAACAACTCGGCGCTGAATTGAGCCCAAAAGGCATCCTCGTGTAGCGGTACAGGCCAGTGTGGGTGATAAACGCTGTCAAGTCCCTACTCTCCTTATGTAAAGGGACTTGTAAATAGCCCTGGCGCAAGTCCAATTTACTGAAAACTCGGGAGCCGTGGAAGTGTGTAGTGAGTTCCTCCGTCGTAGGAAGAGGATATTTGTCAGGCACCACTGCCTTGTTCACTTGGCGGAGGTCGACGCAGACTCTCAGTCCGCCCGACTTCTTCTTGGCGATGACAATGTTGGACACCCATGGGGAAGCGTCGATGGGCTCTATGATTCCACCAGCCTGGAGGCGTTGAAGCTCCTGCGTAACGCCGTCCCGCAAAGCCAGGGGAACACGGCGAAGGGGCTGGACCACGGGAGGCACGCTTTGGTCCAGGAGTGGCTTGTGTGTAAATGAGCTGAGGCAGCCCAGGCCGTTAAACAGCTCCGGCTGGTCGTGTTGCCTCGGAGACGCTACGTGTAGAATCCGCATACCGCTGTTGTCCTGCAGGGTAAAACCCAGGCTAGTGAAGAGGTCGAGGCCCATGATGTTCTCGCCGCGGCGCGTGATGTGGAACGGGAAACGGTCCACAGCTGTAGAGGTGTAGCGAACCGGGAGGTAGAGAAGGCCGACGACATCGATTTTGCTGCGGCCGTAGCCACAGAGGGCAGTGGACGGGGGCTGTAGCTGTCTGTTCGGGAAGAGCAGGTTGCAGGTGTCGACATTCAGTAGTGACACTTTGGCCCCAGTGTCGAGGAGGAGAGGGACACAGCAGTCATCCAGGTAAACAGGGCACCTCGAGAAAGTCGCTGAGTGGGGGCCTACAGTGCGCACAGGCACCGCCGGGTCATGTGACTGTGCATCAGGGTAATCGGCCGGAGCGGACCGGCACCACCTGGCAAAGTGGTTAGGCTTCTGACAACGGCGACAAGTTTGGCCCCTAGCAGGGCAGTCCTGGGCCCTTGTTGCATGGCGGTTGGAGCCACAATTCCCACACCGTCTCTGTTGACGTGTTGGCTGGGGACGCGCTACCTGTATAGCAGCATCAGGGTCTGAGGTTGATAGCTGTTGCACTGACTGTTCAATAACAGGGGTAGGCCTATGAGGCTTATTTTCCGCAATTTTGGCCGCACATTCAGTAGCCGATTCCACTTGTATTGCGATTATTAGTGCGTCATCAAGTGTCAAAGTTGCATCCTTGAGTAACAACTCCTCCTGCACTCTGGGATTAGACGTTTTCTCAATGAGCTGGTCTCGAATGAGTTCATCAGTGAGGTTGCCGAAATTACAGTTCTGTGATAGGGCTCTTAAATCTGCTACATACTGCCTGGCAGACTCACCCGGGCGCTGACATCTTCGTCTGAACTCCAACCGGCGGAGTAGGATATTCTGTGATTTTACAAAATGTCCGCTCAAAGCTGTTATGACTGCATCATAAGTGTCCAGCGTACCGCTGAGAGAATTGAAAATTCTGTTCCCCTCCGCTCCAAGCAGGTGTAGGAGAATGGCGCGCTTCCTCGCGCTAGTGGCATTGTCCAAACCTGTGGCCAAAAGATACGTCTCAAAAGACGATTTCCACTGATTCCAGGGAATGACAGGATCGCCCGGGAGGGGTAGAAACGGGTCCGGAGGTGGCAGGGAGAATATAGGTGTGTCAGCCATCCTCGTTCGCCAAATGTTATGTTCAAATAACAGACACAACAGCCTCGCTCAACTTCACAACAGCACTCTGCTTTATTTCAGTAACTTCCTCAAAAGGCCCAGCCCAACTACGGTGGCTTCAAGGTATCAAAAGGCACAACGTAAATAGCCTGAGTAAGACAGTAGAACACATTACCAATAGGCATTCAAGTAATAGAACAGTATTTAAGATTAACTTGAATGAACACAACAGCATACTCTATTAAATATAACTTAAAAGCACTCAAAGAGCTCCGACCCCGCCAGGCTCTATCTCTCAATAGTAAAAATAATGTTTTACATAGGCTAAAACGCCAAAAAGTCACCATAAAGCACTAAGCAAAGTTAGCAATATGCTTAGCCAAGTGCAGTGAGCGGGCAACTCTCCTCCACAAAACGGCTGCAATGAGTGGCGAGAGTGATGCACAATACGGCGTTGCGAGGCACAACATGGTCAGGTGAACCAGATAAGCCCCAAAACTCAGACTCTTGTTCCTAATCACTTTTCTGATACTTCTTGAAAGTTTCATCAAAATCCGCCCATAGCTCATTGAGTTATGTTGCTAACAGAGAGACAAACCACAGCAGAGGTATTTAGGCCAGAACAGGCAGAATTATTTAATGTAGGAAAAAATAGATTATTTCAAAAAAAAAATTCACAATGGATGTGCAAAGTGTTTCCTTATAGCAGGGGTCTCCAACAGGCAGCTTGCCACCTGATTTTGATTTGGTCACCATAGAGCCAAATAATATTTTGGTAAACTCAGTTTGCTTTATAAGTGTTTGATTTGGACATTATGTTTATATTTAAAGACAAAATAGCTTAAAGGCCTACTGAAACCCACTACTACCGACCACGCAGTCTGATAGTTTATATATCAATGATGAAATCTTAACATTGCAACACATGCTAATACGGCCGGGTTACCCACACAGCAAAAACACTCCGCGGCGGATCCCCCGCGTAGGTATCGCGCTTTCCGGAACGGAACCGCGAAACGGACCAGCATCGGCGTCCATTTGCACTCAGGAACGTATCCGCCACGGCGGCAGGTAGCGGATCCGCCGTGGCGGCGCGCTGAGTGCGTTCCGCACCCATGATCAAAGCCTTATTTCCGCGGCGGGTGCGCCGTGACGGCGCACTGCATCCGCTCCGCACCCAAGATCAAAGCCTAACCTACCGCCGCGGACCAGCAACGGACTCATAAAAACCCTGGCTCATCTGGCCGTTTTGGACCCCTTTATCTTATTTTCAAAATCCCTTCTGTTCTTGCTGTAGGATAAAATAGGAAACTAAAAAATTCACTAAGCCCTACTACAGCAATATAGGCTTACATATGCATTGCCTTGTATTTTTAAACTAACAATATTGTCAATAGGCAGAAACAGAAAATGGTCAATTCACTCTATAAAGTAAATATATATAATATATATTTAAAAAGTAAATATACATATTTAATCTATTAGGCTACAACTTGAAGGAAACGCTGCTCCATGCACAGCTAACATATCAGAAAATGAATAACTGGTGTATGACAAGAAGTCCAATAAAAGGTTGTTTATTTATACATATACATCTCTATTCCTCCTGAGGAGGTGGAAGCGGGACTCGTCTCCTCGTTGCCCGATCCCCCGCCAAGTTGAACCACCTGATGGCGTGTTTGGTAACCTCAGCGTCCGTGGCTGACCTTGTCAACACATTTTTACTCACAGCACCTGTAATCAAACAAGATTACAAGACAGATACGTTTATGTTTATGGTAGGAAGCATCCAAAGCCAAGTATGCTTACACAATACAAAATATGTGATAGGTTTTAAGGAGATTACATTTGAAAAAAAAAACATGACTTAAAATTACTGGAGGTGGTTAAAATAAGGTGCGTAAACTATGAATTTGTGATCAGGGTATAGGTGTGCAAGACATCCAAAATGTTTAAACAATATCGTTATTTGGTTCCTTGATCAGAGTACTTGTTTGGCTCTGTTGGATGACGGCGGCGGGGGGTTGGGGGTGGGGGGCATAAATAAATATCCATAACCCAACTTTGGGAGGTTGACATTGTTTTCTTATTATATTTGTACTATCATTCTATGTTTGTATTCGTGTAGGCCAGGGGTGTCCAAAGTGCGGCCCGGGGGCCATTTGCGGCCTGCAGGTCATTTTTTAACGGCCCCAGGGCACATTTTTAAAAAATATGATCGAAATAAATAAAAAACATTAAAAGTGGTATTTAAAGAGCAAACAGGTGAAATGTAACAAGAAAATGTAGCAATGTTTACTCTAATCACACAAAGCTGCCATGTAGGCTGTTTCTTTCTTTAAAAAATAATAATGAATCAAAATCAATGTCATTATGAATTATTGACCTATTCAAGGCTTAAGAAGTTTACCTTCGCAATCAGCTGGTCTTGGTTGTGCTTAATAGTTTCCAGCAGGCTAAGGATGTGGATTACCTCAGGCGCTGTTGACAAACAGCAGTATAAAATTAACATGTTTCAGTGTTTATCCTCATTACTCATAATCCTGACATTAGCTATTGACCTTAGTTAATGACAAAAGTTATTGACAAAGTTTGAAGAAAATATGTGATTGCTTGTGAATTTGAATTTTTTCCAAAATTTGTGGCACAGAATGACCATCCGGTATTTGTCAGTTATTGCTCACCAGAGCAGGAAATGTTGTCGGCCATTCTTTCTCCTCGCCATGTTGGCCTGTAGGCCAGGCTGGATCCAGACTCCTCTGTCTGCCACATGTTGAGGGCTGCTGGTGAGGGGGGTGGAGGGAGTCGAGGAGGGACTGCCGTTCCTAGTGAGGTGGGCATTGTGAGAGAGCCATCAGTTAACCATGACTGGTAATACCCAAGGGGCCTATCTATACACTAATATTTCAGAGATCAGTCCCTACCTTGTGTAACTCTCTGCATGTTTAATGCAGGTGCTGGTGAAGGCATATGAATGCGTCCTTCCCCATGGTGAGGTGCTAAGGGAGATACATTGGTATTAAATGGTTGAGATCTGTTAACCATGGTTACTGGATGCTGAGATATTATTTTGGAGATCAGTCTTTACCTAGAAAGTTATCTCCAGTTGAGGAGTCGAGTTGACAAGTACTCATGACTCTTGCTGGCACTCGGCGAGACGGTGGAGCTGGGAGAAGGGATACAAGGAGAGGGGAATATCTTTAGCACTAAGAATGTTAACCATATCTTTAATATTAATGTGGTGGTTTTGTTGTTTTCGATGTTAAGAGATTATTCCTTACTCTGCCTGTGCAATTGGCTTGCCAACCCCAGAGATGTGAGGTCACTATTTCCCGGGTCTTCTTCGCTATCATCTGAGTCTCCGAGACGATGGCTGTTGGGTAACCATATCATTAGGATTATTGCAATACCAAAATTGCCAAATATACATATAGTACAAGCATCTCTGGTCTATTTTTGAATGCTACCGGAAATAACCTTCCTATTACTGTAGAAACATGACAAAAACAAGACGGAACACACTTACACTGGCTTCCTGTTCCTTTTTTCTGGCAGCTCCTCGTTCTCTGCCTCAGATTGCAGGTCTGAGGTGTTGCAGCCCTTTCCATATTGTTGCATTATTTTTAATGCGTCTTTGTAGTTGTCTAAAATTGAATATGTTAAAATGAACATGAGTTTCAAATTAGCTGTAGAGCTGAACAGAATATTATTATTATTGATGATGATAAATCAGGTCTCTCTCTTACAAGAGACCTGGTCAGAACATAGACACAATAGGTTATTCCAAGCATAAAGAGAAGCAACTATGACGTTATTTTTAAACAAGAAGATTATGAATTTGCATACCACAAGTTCGGACAACAGAAACGTCAAATCTTGGCCAGTTTGGCTCATGCTGCTCCTCATTTAAAGCGGCCCTTTCAATTCTGTCGGTGTTTTTATAGCTGGGCCAGAAAACCATCCTATCATCATACCATCCACTTGGGACAACCGCAATGTCCCTGTTCATTATAAATTTAATCAGATGAAAAGGCACCCTTAATGTAGAAAGAAAGAAAAGGGGTATTTATTCATCGTCAAAGGAACAACGTGGACAAAAGCATGCACAGGTGTTAGTGTATACAAATAAGCAAATAAGATGAGCTGAGATTTTACCTGAATGGTGCCCCAAGGTGGTAAGAACTATAAGAAAGGTAAAAGTACAGGTCATAATAGTCAGAACTTCAGCTCAATCGTAAAGTAGGGTTTGAAATTATGGGTGTAGTGTATACAGAGATCAGTCCCTACCTTGTGTAACTCTCTGCATGTTTAATGCATGTGCTGGTGAAGGCATATGAATACATGCTTCCCCATGGTGAGGTGCTAAGGGAGATACATTGGTATTAAATGGTTGTGATCTGTTAACCATGGTTACTGGATGCTGAGATATTATTTTGGAGATCAGTCTTTACATAGAAAGTTATCTCCAGTTTAGGAGTCGAGTTGACAAGTACTCATGACTCTTGCTGGCACTCGGCGAGACGGTGGAGCTGGGAGAAGGGATACAAGGAGAGGGGAATATCTTTAGCACTAAGAATGTTAACCATATCTTTAATATTAATGTGGTGGTTTCGTCTACAACGCTAAATATATCCTGTGGTGTACCTCAGGGATCAATATAGGACCTAAATTATTCAATGTCTAGATAAATGACATTAGTAAAGTTACAAAAGATTTAAAGTTAGTATTATTTGCGGATGATACAACAGCGTTTTGTTCAGGAGAGAACACACAGAAGATAATACAAATAATAACAGAAGAAATTAACAAATTAAAAAGATGGTTTGACAAAAACAGACTATCTTTGAATCTCAGTAAAACTAAAATAATGCTATTTGGTAACAGTAGAAAAGAAAGTCAAACACAAATACAAATAGACGGAATATAAATTGAAAGAGTAAATGAAACCAAATTGCTAGGTATAATGATTGATGATAAATTGAACTGGAAATCTCAAGTAAAAAAATACAACATAAAGTAGCAAGAAACACGTCAATAATGAATAAAGCAAAACATGTTCTAGACAAAAAATCACTTCATATTCTCTACTGTTCACTAGTGTTACATATCTGAGTTATTGTGTAGAAATATGGGGAAATAATTACAAAAGTACACTTCATTCATTAACGGTGTTACAAAAAAGATCAGTTAGAATAATATATAATGTTGGATATAGAGAACACACAAATCCTTTATTTATTGAATCAAAGATACTGAAATTCCACGACATAGTGAATTTGCAAACAGCTAAAATTATAAACAAAGCAAACTATAACCTGCTACCCAAGAATATACAACAATTCTTCTCAAAAAAAGAGGAGAAAAATAATCTTAGAGAGAAATGTAATTTAAAACATTTGTACGCACGTATAACACTTAAGACCTTCAGTATATCAGTATGTGGAATTAAATTATAGAATGCATTAAGCAAAGCAATCGAACAATGTACTAATATGATCAATTATTTATGCTTACATGTGGAAATAATAATAATAATAGTAAATAAAATAATAATAATAAAAAAAGGTAAATAAAGCATAAAATAGTCTCTAATAAATTAATTAAATAAAAAACAGCATATAAAATATATACATCAGCAAATAACAAAAATATAGATCAAGAAAAAGGATCCTTAATATGTGCAGCAATTTTTCCCACTCACATCACCTCATTTTATATTTTTTTCTACAATTAACTATGCCAAAAAACACATAGACATACCTTTTTTTTGTAATGGAAACAAAAACAACATGGCGTCACACACAGCTAGTCCACAGTAAACAGGATCTCGAGCTCCACTAAAGAACAAAGAAATAAATAATACACACTCATATTAATGGCAAAGAACGGCTGTTTCCACTCCGTTAACGTTACGTTGTTGACTAACGCAGTAACGTTAGCGACCTGGGCCTAAACAACACTGACAATAAAGTAATACGCTTTCGTTTCAAGCAGTTGGAAATATGTGGAATATCGTAGCATGTAACCTACACACATTCACAGCGTCTAACAAAAGATGGCCTAATTTAACTGTATTGAACTTTTTACTCACCGGCTTCACGCGGGAAACTTTCACATTCTGGAGTCGGGGTCCCCCGGAACACAAAACACAGATAAAAGACAATTTTACAATAGCACGGCGAAAAAATGACCGTCGTTGTGTGGGTTTTTTGACGAATAACACTCTTTTTCACTTTTCTTCGCTAGGGCCTCACCTACCGCGTGCAGCCATTTTGAATTTTCTGTATACGTGACGTCAGACGCACGTCCCCATGCAAAGCATTCTGGGAGGCGGCGCTGGAAATAAAATAGCCTTTTTTTTACAGAATATAAAGTTTTACTGCTAGTCCTAATATCAAACAACGTCATTACAATCATACATAAATGATGATGGAAACACAAAGGCTGATCTTTACTGCGAATGTAGCAATAAATCAATAAATCTATACTTACGTTCGTGTTCCAGCAAAGAAAGTCCAGAGATCTTGGCTCATGCGCGTACACGCTAGTAGGCGCGTCCACGTCTGCGGGTGCAGACATTGGTCGGCTCAGCGCGCGTAGGCGGAGCCTATAACTCTAGGCGGCGCGCACCGGTTTGGTTTGTCGCGTCCGCGTATGCGAATCAGACACAAGTCCGCTCAGGATCAGCTGTCTGACCGTACAATTTTCAGAGGCGGAGCTGTATCCTCTAGGCGGAGCCAAAACGAATGTGACAGTAACGCGGGTTGGGCGACTTGAAGGCGGATCCGTATAGCAGTCTTCTGCTCTGTGGGTAACTTATAAAGTGCAATTTTAAATTTCCCGCTAAACTTCCGGTTGAAAACGCCTTTGGATGATGTCGTATGCGCGTGACGTAGCCAGTGAAACAGGAGTATCGGTAGCCCATTGAAGCCAATACAAAAAGCTCTGTTTTCATCACAAAATTCCACAGTATTCTGGACATCTGTGTTGGTGAATCTTTTGCAATTTGTTTAATGAACAATGGAGACTGCAAAGAAGAACGTTGTAGGTGGGATCGGTGTATTAGCGGCTGGCTGTAGCAACACAACAAGGAGGACTTACTTGGATAGCAGATGCGCTAGCCAACGCTAGCCGCCAACCGCATCTGTGATCGGGTGAAGTCCTTCGTCGCGCCGTCGATCGCTGGAACGCAGGTGAGCACGGGTGTTGATGAACAGATGAGGGCTGGCTGGCGTAGGTGGAGCGCTAATGTTTTATCATAGCTCTGTGAGGTCCGGTTGCTAAGTTGCTAAGTTAGCTTCAGCGTCGTTAGCAACAGCATTGTTAAGCTTTGCCAAGCTGAGAATTATTAACTGTGTAGTTACATGTACATGGTTTAATAGTATTGTCGATCTTCTGTCTATCCTTCCAGCCAGGGATTTATTTATTTTGTTTCTATCTGCATTTGAGCCAGATGCTATCACGTTAGCTCAGTAGCTAAAGAGCTTCGCCGATGTATTGTCGTGGAGATAAAAGTCACTGTGAATGTCCATTTCGCGTTCTCGACTCTCATTTTCAAGAGGATATAGTATCCGAGGTGGTTTAAAATACAAATCCGTGATCCACAATAGAAAAAGGAGAGAGTGTGGAATCCAATGAGCCAGCTTGTACCTAAGTTACGGTCAGAGCGAAAAAAGATATGTTTTGCACTGCATTCTAGTCCGTCACTCTAACGTTCCTCATCCACGAATCTTTCATCCTCGCTCAAATTAATGGGGTAATCGTCGCTTTCTCTGCCCGAATCGCTCTAGCTGCGTTGAAAACAATAGGAAAATATGAGGAAGCGAACAACTGACTACGTCACGCTACTTCCGGTAGGGGCAAGGCTTTTTTTAATCAGAGACCAAAAGTTGCGAATTTTATCGTCGTTGTTCTATACTAAATACTTTCAGCAAAAATATGGCAATATCGCGAAATGATCAAGTATGACACATAGAATGGATCTGCTATCCCCGTTTAAATAAAAAAAAAATCATTTCAGAAGGCCTTTAAATAGAAAACTGTACTGTTTGAGTGGAGATCTGCTTTTTAAACAAAATGATGGCGACTTGTCCAGGGTGTACCCCACCTTCCGCCCGAATGCAGCTGAGATAGGCTCCAGCAACCCCCGCGACCCCGAAAGGGACAAGCAGTAGAAAATGGATGGATAATTGAAATGTTGCCAGTCATATCACTAAAAGACAAATATCTGACCTCTCCTTTCTTCTTGTTGTCAAAGTAGCTGTAATAGTGACAAACTGGAGAACCTGCCCTAGAGCAAGAAGGTCTGCATAAAATGTTTGTCAAGTCAGTTGCTGTTTACTTCTGAAAAATATATTTTGACTGTATTTTGTTTCTCTGACAAGACACCGACTCAGAAAAAAACCTTAGCAAAAGAATGAAGATGGGAATCTTGACAGTTATTGAGGATGACAATGCCACCGTTCAGTCAAACCCAACTATTTTTATTTCTCCGCTGTTGTACTTGAAGAACTTGTTCTAGACTAAGTACGTGACTTTCCAACTGCTATGGCACCCTTCTTTGGTTTGATGTATGCTCTCAGCAGGGACTAACCTAAAGAACTAAAATACACATATTCAAAAAGTGTATTCAGGAAGAGCCCAGTCTTAAAAAAACAAATTGTAAAGTATCAATATGTGCAATATTTACATTTAATTGTGAAATATTTAAGTTAAATAAATAAATAACATCTCACAGTAAATTATGTAATGACTTTTGTTTCCAACTTTAATTAATTACATTTAGTAAAATATTTTTGTTTTTATTTATGTAATTTTTTCCCCGTTTAGGGCTCTATATATAGTTTCAGGCATTTGTGGGGTAATGTGTTTTATTGTTATTGTATGTTCAATTTGTTATAATGGCATATTTTGTATTTCTCGCTTAGACAACTTCTACGATCATTTCACTATGGTATAACATGCAGCTCTTTTAACACTTGAAGATACAGTAAGTTTGTGGTAGCTAATATTTCGTATGCAAGCATGTTTTGTCACGATACATTTTGACACCTGACATTGTTTTGCAACTGCATGCAATTTAAGGCACTTTGATGTCTGTGACATTTTTTTTTTGCTGTACTTTTACATACTCTGCAGGCACTGATTTGTACCATATAACTTTATACTTTTTTGTACCTTAAAATGTGCCGAAGTTAATAAATGACAAACATGGTAAAACTTGAATGTTTACTTTGGTGTACTGCATGCCGGTATTTTTGTAGAGGACACTTATCAATTTGTATTTAAGGTTTAAAACAATGAATTGAAAGTTAAATCAACTTTTAAGTTGAATAAATTGATTCTAATTAAAAAAAAGTTTAAAGCAACTGGCTGCAAGGCTTGTTCTAGTTTAGTCAACTTGAGCAGGAGGTAGTTGTGCCAACTTAAGTCCGGCCCTTGGCTCAATTTATTTTTCCCATTTTAGGAACGTTGTAATTCTTATTTGCAGTACCTTTTAATTTCTATTTCACCCAGCTCCTTATTTTTAGTCCCAGAAAGTTATTATTCTCAGTTGTACAAATTCAAAGTTTGTAGTTAGTTGAATATACTAATAAAAGTAGACAGAACAAAAATCCATTAGTTTAAACAACTTTCATTTACGACTTGGCACTAGATAAACTATAAAAGTTGAATAAACTAGAAAATGCTTTGCAGCCGGTTGCTTAACTTTTTAAAGTTGATACATTTTTTATTTTTTTTTACAGTGTAGGAGTTCTCACCTCGTGACACAATAACGTCGTTCACTCCTACTCAAATTACGGCTGAAATACGCTACTACTCTTTCGCCGTCTGGCCCCTTTTGTAACAGCACTGCTCCCAGCCCCACATTGCTGGCATCTAGGGATGGGAATCAAAAAATGGTTCTTGTAAAGAACTGGTTTCGCAGTGTAATAATTCCTTTCAACCGCTTGCCATTTTGTCTAGCGTTTCTCTTAACGTTTTTTCTGGATGGGGACGATGTCATTACGCAACGTGCTTAGTTACGTCAGATCGCAAAATGGCGGCGCCCAGTCGGAACAAACACTAACTGTTAGAATAATTGTTTCTAAGTTATCACAAAAACTTTGTGTTACATTGAGTGCCCGGTGAGAAGCAAATGCTGTCTTTGAAACCTACCAAGAAGAAGGCTCGTAAAACTCCACTGTGTAGGGGGGAAAGCAAAATGAAGGTGTTCTGTTTTCTTTCATGTATTGTAATCAAACAGAAAGATATTGTCTGACCCAAGAACTATAAAAGCGAAGAGGAAGCAGACTCCCCTCCAGGCGACCTTTTTTTGAACCTCCTTTTACAACTGTTTTACGAACCTCTTTTTGAACTGTTTTACGAACCACTTTTTGGACTCTTTTACGACCTTTTCTGTGAACTGTTTACGACCTTTTCTTTTGAACTGTTGTAATCAAAGGCGATTTCTGTTAGAAGCAGCTGTTGTCATGTGGTCAGAGAAAGTCCAAATAAAGGGGCAGGCGTACAATCTTTTGGCAGAGCGTAATGACACTGTTCAAGGGTACAGATGTCCAAGCGTCTCTCCTCAAATTGAGTCCAAATTGAATTCTGTCTCTGTTTAATTCTTTGCTTCTTGTCTTGTTTAATAGATGTCATCAGTGTTTGAACCTGACACTAACATTTTACAAGAAAATATTGCAATGGCGCTACTTGTGATAATTAAAAGGCTGCTATTTCATCAAGAGCAGGACATATGAGCAATACTGAAACATTTGAACACATGGCATGCAGTAGTTATAAATAAAAGTCACGCTTTATTTGCTCCTATCTCGTCCCAGGCAGCATTAACGCTAGCACGCCATCTGATTACAACAGGTACTAATCCCCTCCTATCATGTTAGCGCTAATATTTGTTTGAATTGTAAAGAATTGCCTTCTCATTTAGCTGATCATGATGAAAGACAGATTTCAAGGTGGGCAATACTTGCCCTAGTTCACGTCTGCCGCTAGACAAATGTCACCAAGCAGAGACTAAGTTTGTGGTCAAAAGCTTGCATCTATTTGCTACAGTGACACTCCTAATTTTTGGTAGGGGAATGTTTAATTGTAGACAGAGAAAAGTTGATTTTTTTCCTCCCACCAGATTTTCTCCCAGTGAATATCTCTCTTGAATATCGTGTACAGGTCCATTCATGTCAGCAATTGACTTCAAATGCGAAACTAAAATGTGATATTAACTTATTACATGTAAAGTGAGTTAGAGATGCTACCTAGGAAGCAAATTAGAACCTGGTAACTACCGACCTGTTTCTATTCTCAGTTCCATTTCGAAAGTAATGGAAAAAATAATTTAAGAACGGGTCGATACATACCTTGCCACTAAAAAAGTAATGTACAAATTCCAATCCGGCTTCAGAACTAACCACTACATGCCTTCTCTATCTGACCGACCACATCAAACATGAGGTGGACGCGGGCAAATACTGCGGCATGGTCATGCTGGACCTTCAGAAGGCCTTTGACACCGTTAACCACGCTATACTGCTAGATAAGCTCAGAGCAATCGGATTTGATAAAACCTCATCGAGCTGGATGCAATCTTACTTGGAGGGGAGGAAACAGGTGGTAGAGGTGAACGGCACCGTGTCCCCCCCCACTCTCAGTAAGCTGTGGAGTCCCCCAAGGCAGTATATTAGGGCCTTTACCGTTCCTAATATACATAAACGACATGTCATCAGCATGTGACTGTGAATTGTTCCTGTTTGCCGATGACTCGGCCCTGCTGGTATCAGACAAGGACAAGTCACAGGTGAAAAAAATCCTCAGTGCCGAATTCTGTAGTATTTGCACCTAGCTCGCTGACTATAAGCTATCCATACACTTGGGTAAAACGGAATCCATCCTATTTGGGTCCCAAATCAACCTTAAGAAAGTCAGTGACTTCACTATTAAAGTGGGTGACATTGTTATCACCAGGAAAGATGAGGTCACCTACAGAGGTTCCATTCTAGAGGCTAATCTTTCCTGTGATAAAATGGCAACCAAGGTAATCAAAAAGGTCAACCAACGAAGAAGTTTTCTCTACAGAATCTCCTCTCTGGTCAACAAAAGCACCATGAAGATTCTAGCGGGAACTCTCATCCAACCCTTTTTCGATTATGCATGCACATCCTGGTACCCCAGCACCTCCAAAACCCTCAAATCTAGACTCCAAACATCCCAGAACAAGCGAGTTAGGTTACTTCTAGACCTCCACCCCGGATCACACTTCTCTCCTACCCACTTCTCCAAAGTGGGCTGGCTCAGGGTGGAGGACAGAATAAAACAACTTGCACTGAGCCTAGTCTATAAAATTTGCTACACCTCCCTGATACCGAAGTACTTGTCAAACTACTTCCATAACGTAAATGACCGCCATAACCTCAACACCAGAGGGAGCTCCACAAACCATGTTAAACCCAGATTCTGAAGTAACAAAGGTCTTAAAGGCCTACTGAAATGAAGTTTTTTTATTTAAACGGGGATAGCAGATCCATTCTATGTGTCATACTTGATCATTTTGCGATATTGCCATATTTTTGCTGAAAGGATTTAGTATAGAACAACGTCGATAAAGTTTGCAACTTTTGGTCTCTGATAAAAAAAAACCTTGCCCCTACCGGAAGTAGCGTGACGTTGTCAGTTGTTATCTCCCTCATATTTTCCTATTGTTTTCAACGCAGCTAGAGCTATTCGGACCGAGAAAGCGACGATTACCCCATTAATTTGAGCGAGGATGAAAGATTCGTGGACGAGGAACGTTAGAGTGACGGACTAGAATGCAGTGAAATACATATTTTTTTCCGCTCTGACCGTAACTTAGGTACAAGCTGGCTCATTGGATTCCACACTCTCTCCTTTTTCTATTGTGAATCACGGATTTGTATTTTAAACCACCTCGGATACTATATCCTCTTGAAAATGAGAGTCGAGAACACGAAATGGACATTCACAGTGCCTTTTATCTCCACGACAATACATCGACGAAGCTCTTTAGCATGAGCTAACGTGATAGCATCTGTCTCAAATGCAGATAGAAACAAAATAAATAAATCCCTGACTGGAAGGATAGACAGAAGATCAACAATACTATTAAACCATGTACATGTAACTACACGGTTAATAGATCTCAGCCTGGCAAAGCTTAACAATGCTGTTGCTAACGACGCTAAGGCTGACTTAGCAACCGGACCTCACAGAGCTATGATAAAAACATTAGCGCTCCACCTACGCCAGCCAGCCCTCATCTGCTCTGCTCATCAACACCCGTGCTCACCTGCGTTCCAGCGATCGACGGCGCGACGAAGGACTTCACCCGATCATCCGTGCGGTGGCCGGTGGGCGGCTAGCATCGGCTAGCGCGTCTGCTATCCAAGTAAGTAGTCCTTGTTGTGTTGCTACAGCCAGCCGCTATACACCGATCCCACCTACAACGTTCTTCTTTGCAGCCTCCATTGGTCATTAAACAAATTGCAAAAGATTCACCAACACAGATGTCCAGAATACTGTGGAATTATGAAATGAAAACAGAGCTTTTTTGTATTGTATTCAATGGGTAAGGCATACCTCTGTTCCCCGGGCTACATCACGCGCATACGTCATCCTCCGAAGGCTTTTTCAACCGGAAGTGTGGCGGGAAATTTAAAATTGCACTTTATAAGTTTACCCAGCCGTATTGGCATGTGTTGCAATGTTAAGATTTCATCATTGATATATAAACTATCAGACTGCGTGGTCGGTAGTAGTGGGTTTCAGTAGGCCT
Source organism: Entelurus aequoreus (assembly GCF_033978785.1). NCBI lineage: Eukaryota > Metazoa > Chordata > Actinopteri > Syngnathiformes > Syngnathidae > Entelurus > Entelurus aequoreus. The sequence goes on from NC_084736.1 coordinate 46,392,590, forward strand.
TTAACTCATTCTCCTTCTATGCCACATCAATATGGAATGCACTCCCAACAGGTGTAAAAGAAAGTGCATCTCTACCCTCCTTCAAAACCGCACTAAAAGAACACCTCCAGGCAACTACAACCCTAGACTAACGCCCTCCCCTCACCACATCCCACCTCCCTTAATTGTAAATAATCACATGTAAATAATCAAATGTATATAGTTGTTCTTATGCTTTCTGAGCTCACTATGTTCACTGCTCGCTGTACATATCCTACGAAGTCAGACCTACACTGTTTCAATGTCCATTTCTCAGATGATATTATTGTTGATGACTGAAGTGCTGATATCAACTAAACCTAACCCCCCCGCCCTAACCCCCTCCACATCCCACCCCCCGGATTGTAAATAATGTAAATAATTCAATGTATATACTGTGATGATGATTAACTTGTGTGATGACTGTATTATGCTAATAGTATATACTGTATTTATATCACAAATTGATTAACGTGGACCCCGACTTAAACAAGTTGAAAAACTTATTCGGGTGTTACCATTTAGTGGTCAATTGTACGGAATATGTACTGTACTGTGCAATCTACTAATACAAGTCTGAATCAATCAATCAAACCTCAGTAGAAGCATTTAAGTCCCATCTTAAAACTCATTTGTATACTCTAGCCTTTAAATAGACCCCCCTTTTAGACCAGTTGATCTGCCGTTTCTTTTTTGCTATTCTCCCCTCTCCTTCTTGGAGAGGGGGGGCACAGATTCGGTGACCACAGATGCTGCGCTAGCTGTCCAAAGTCGGGACCCAAAGGTGGACCACTCATCTCTGCATCAGTTGGGGACGTCTCTGCGCTGCTGACCTGTCTCCACTCAAGATGATCTCCTACTGGCCTCACTATGGACTGGAATCTCACACTATTATGTTAGATCCACTATGGACTGGACTCTCACAATATTATGCTAGATCCACTCGATGCCCATTGCACCGGTCCCCTCCAAGGTTTCTCAATATCATCCCATTGGGTTGAGTTTTTTCTTGCCCTGATGTGGGATTTGAGCCGAGGATGTCGTTGTGGCTTGTGCAGCCCTTTGAGACACTCGTCATTTAGGGCTATATAAGTAAACATTGATTGATTGATGATTGGTACGTCAAGCCTTCATTATCATTTTGATGGTCCTGGTGAACACTTTTTGAAACCCCACATTTCCTGTGATTTTCAATTTGAGGTTTTCATAAACTGTAAGCCATAATCATCAAAATTATAACAAGTCAATGTTTGACATATCTCATTGAGTATGTAATGCGTTAATATCACATGTTACTAAATTCTTGTGTAAGTTCCACATGATTTATTTTGTTAAATTCTAGAACAATATTTATTTTTCTTCATTTTTTTCTTCTATGCTACTTATGTGACCTCACTTTGGGCTTTGTGAGGTCAAGTTACCTCTAAACTAAACACAATTGAGGCTAATCCATCTTTTTTTCAGTTTTTTCCAAATAAGAAACGATAAGAAAATCGTTAAGTAACCGAATGGTTAAGCAGAATCGAAAGTGGAATTGGAACCGGTAAAATCTTATCAATTCCCATGTCCATGTCCAAGATAGAGAGCAGTGCTGGGTTGACATTCTTTATTCCAGTTGAAGTTACAATCTTTCCGCAACAGGTTGAAGAGGGTTTCGCAACAGAAAAAAGTCCTCTCACAAACCTCCTCTAATAGTCGGCAGCTGTGGGCCAGCTCTTGACATAATGGATAATTTCTTCAAGCGTGCTGAAGAAAAAAACCTTCCACTTCTCTCCTCATGAAGTGGCACTTGTCAGGAAGGAGCTTCAGGCCTGCGGTTGCCGCTCTCCACAACACTTCCTATAGTGCATCCAGGCTGGCAGACTGACAGGTCGTCGAGGTAGACCAAGCACCCTAGAACACTGTCCATCAACCTCTCAAATGTGGCTGGGGCATTACACAGGCCAAAGCTCATTACTTTAAACTAACACAGTTCTCCAGTGGCGCAGAAGGCAGTGTTTGGCTTGGACTCAGGTGAGAGTGGGACCTGCCAGTACCTACTCCTGAGGTCAAGTGAGGAAAACCATGCAGACCCTGCCACCAAGTCCAAGGACTCGTCAATCCTGGGGAGGGGGTATAAGTCCTTTCTGGTAACTTTGTTCAGTGGTCTGGAGTCGGCACAAAAACATATCTTCGAGCTGTTCTTTTAGGGCACCATCACCACAGCAGAGGCCCAGGGGCTATCAGAGGGTTCTATTATGCTGGCTTTTAGCATCTCGTCCAGCTCCCTGTCAGCAGCCTCCTGGCGAGCAAGGAGAAGGGCTGAGCCTCCCCAGTGTTTATGGTGTGTTGCACCAAATGAGTCAAGCCCACTTCACTTTCTTCCAGAGCAAAAATGTCCTTAAACTCCAAAAGCAACTGCCCTGGTCTCTCCTGCTGTTGGTGATTAGACCCTCACAGTTCTTTACCCAGATGTCTTTCATTGCAAAAGTTTGCTTCTCCTCATCCGTCTGCCGTTCCACTGCTGGCTGTCACTGCAGTAGATGTCGAACACTCTGTGGTGGATGACAACTGCACCACTTCCCCCCGGGAGAAACGGGGAACTCTTGCCTAGGTCCAGAATGGCTCCTCTTAAGAAGTCTACAACATGGATGCAGAGACCGCATGGCCACCCACCACAAACTGGAACAGTGCTTTCCCTCTCATGGGTGCCAGCGCGTCAGTCACAGTTCTCAGCTGCACCACTGTAGCCTACAGCAAAGTTCCTGCAGAAACAATATCATGCCTCACCAGGACCCAGTGTCCAAGAGGGCAGTGCACTTCTTGCCTGCCACTGATGACACCAAGTGTTTGATACAGGATACACATTCCAAGAACTCAGATAAAAAGTGAAACTCTTTGAAAGAGCGATACAGTTAAATATCATCTGCATAGAAATAAAAAACACATTTTCAAAACCACAAATCAACCGACCAAGATGCATCAGGTACAACAAAATAATACAGGCCCCAGAACAGAGTGCTGGGTAATTCCACATGACAGTTTGGACACATTGGACATTACATCATGATTTAGAATGTATCAATACCTTCATGACAAATGCTATGATAGTGCGCCAGCAAAAAGATAATGCGTTGTAAATGAACAAAACTTTGGTCGCATTAGCATGTAGCATATAGCTAATGCTGCGTTCAATATACCTCGGAAGTTGGAAGTCGGCGCTCGGAATGACGTCACAACCGAGTTGTGAGCGTTCCAGTTACGAGGTCGGAAATCAAGATGGCCACGTCCACGAAAGCTATTTTTGCGCTTGCCTTGTCTGAATATAAACAACTTATGGAAAAATATGCATTATTTCTGCAGCATTCAAACACGGTGGATGAAGAGGAAACACAGACGCTATTGCTAGAAATGTAAAACTTATAAGCCACATGAAATACATTTAATTTACGCTACAGTAACGTTACCATATATACTGTAAACGTTCAACAGTACATCGTATATGGAATCAGGAGTGCTAATAACGGATATTGTAGAAACTAATATTATTGTTTACATTCAGAGCAACCATCTTTGAAATCAACTCAGGGGTGGTGAGAGAGTTTTCCCACTTTGCAAGTTGGAAATCCGACCTTGAGGGGAATTTCAATTGAAATTCCGACTACGAACTTAGAATTTCCGACATTCCCGTACAAATGGAACGCACCACTAATATATCAATAGTTATGTTATGGTTTTATTTTTTTATCAGTTGTGCGTCACCTCCCTACCCTGATTGCCCTTCCCTGACTCATCATGATGAAATATAAAGAAAACTAATCATAAAAACATTATGTAAATATTAATAGTTGTCCATTAAACTGGGTTATGCTGTGAACTGTTATACTGTAAATGCATTTTCTGTACGATTACAATTTTTTCAAACATTAATTTGAGTAAAAATCATTATATTTGCACAAACAACACTTTTACACCATGATTTTGTAGTTTGTACTCTGTCGAATCTACAGCTTGTTTAATGTTTTTTTTAATGTAAGTGTGACATTAATAGTCTTGATAATCAAACTTGAAATACAGAAAAGAGGCACTGTACTACAGCGCCTTGTGTGGTACTCTGACTTGCCAAACTGTGAGTCAATATGAAGTGGGGGCAATCATGAGCTAACAGATGTACAGTTTGTCCCATCAGCAAGAAAGCCAACGTTTGTATTGTTTTTATAGTCAGATGCAAGGAAGTTGTTTTGATGCTCTGCTGAATGAATGAATGAATGAATGAATGAATGAATGTGGCTGCCAATACAGAGGATTACATATCCAAGATCAACTACTTTTTTAACTATAGACTTTTAGACAAAACAGAGGTAGGTACACAGATACAAAGTAGGTTTTCATGGAGGATAGTGCATGCAATTTAAATTCAAATACAGGGAGGTAAGACACCAAATGTTTATTTTAATTTTTATCAAATCAAATAATTTGGACAAGGAAGTATATTGATATTTTTTTGTGAATGACTTACTTATTTTTTCTGTAATCTCAAGGAGCAACTTGTCCCTTCTCCTCAACCTCTGTAACACTTATTATTATTTTTATTTGTATTTTATTTTAATTAATTAATTAATTTTATTTTATTTTTTTCCCCCTCCCTCAGGGGAGGATTCGACGGAGCGGTTGCTTGTTGTTCCATCTCCATCGTTGGGGTCTCTGCCGGTGGGGTTAGTGGTTCCCGTGGCCCCGTGCTGGGCAGTCCTGCGACGGCCGACTTGGGTGGAGTGTCCTGGGGCTGGCTGCGCCTCGCTCTCCGGGGGTGGGGGGTGGGCTCGTGGGGGCCCGGTTGCTGGTAGGGCGGGGGCGGTCTTCCCGTCCGGTCGCGGGGAGTCTCTGGGCCCCTCGGGCGGGGCGTCCCGCCTTTCTGCCCGTGTGTGTGGTCAATCGCTGGCTTGAGGGCTGGCTGTCCCCTGCTTCTCCCGTGTCTTGTCCTCTGCCGGGCGCGTCTGTCTGTGGCCTGCTACTGGCTCTTCCGGGCGGCACGGTAGGCTGGGCTCTGGGGTTCCTGTAGCTGGCCGGCCTGGCTGCGTGGGGCCGGTGGTCCCTTGTTTCCTGGGCGCCACACCTGCTGTTTGTGGGTTGGGCTCTCTGGGTGGCTGGGGCCGTACTCTGGCTCCCACACACACTGGGAGTCAAATATATTGTACATACAAATACACATATACTCACATACACACCGTTATTCATACATACATACATAGGTACCTATGCTCCCACATACATACACAAATACAGTACATACCTACATACTCAAAGTTTGTACACCCACACGCACATTTACTGTACAAACATACCTTACCGTTCAAAAGTTTGGGGTCACCCAAACAATTTTGTGGAATAGCCTTCATTTCTAAGAACAAGAATAGACTGTCGAGTTTCAGATGAAAGTTCTCTTTTTGTGGCCATTTTGAGCGTTTAATTGACCCCACAAATGTGATGCTCCAGAAACTCAATCTGCTCAAAGGAAGGTCAGTTTTGTAGCTTCTGTAACGAGCTAAACTGTTTTTAGATGTGTGAACATGATTGCACAAGGGTTTTCTAATCATCAATTAGCCTTCTGAGCCAATGAGCAAACACATTGTACCGTTAGAACACTGGAGTGATAGTTGCTGGAAATGGGCCTCTATACACCTATGTAGATATTGCACCAAAAACCAGACATTTGCAGCTAGAATAGTCATTTACCACATTAGCAATGTATAGAGTGTATTTCTGTAAAGTTAAGACTAGTTTAAAGTTATCTTCATTGAAAAGTACAGTGCTTTTCCTTCAAAAATAAGGACATTTCAATGTGACCCCAAACTTTTGAACGGTAGTGTACATATACACATACTGTACATATACATTCACTGTACAAACAAACACATACACATACTATACATATACATTCACTGTACAAACACAGATATACACATACTGTACATATACATCCACTGTACAAACATACATATACACATACTGTACATATACAAGTACATATACATACATACACTCATGCATATAATCATGTTTCATCAAACATAAATCAACGTTGTTACCCTAGGGTAAACTGGGTAACACATGGCACACTGACAAAGCTTAACCTATTGTTACTATAACAATCTAACAAGGTTAATATAGCTGGCTTCTCTTTCTTCCCCACCATTTTTCTGCTTTCTTTTGTATCTTTAGTTATCATTACATATATGTATTGTTGCATTTGAACAACTGTATTGTTGATAATAGAGGTAAATTATTGGTATTATTCATTATCAATAGTGCTATTTCTATTGGTATTTGTATTGCTACATTTGCAGTGTAATAATTAATGCTCATTGTCATGTCTGTATTATTAATATTTATTTCACTAATTGCTTCTTTGCTATCACTTTTACCATCATATTTGTACATATCCTATTTGCTGATGTTGCTCTGTTGTTGTTGTTGTTGCTGTTGTTGTTATTGTTGTGTTTGTTGTTGTTGTTTTTGTCTCTCTGTCTTATCCCCCTCTTGTCCCCACAATTTCCCCCTCTGTCTTCCTTTTTTTCTCTTTCTATCCCCTCCTGCTCTGGCCCGGCTGCACCAAATGATAGTATAAATACATTTAAAGGCCTACTGAAACCCACTACTACCGACCACGCAGTCTGATAGTTTATACATCAATGATGAAATCTTAACATTGCAACACATGCCAATATGGCCGGGTTAACTTATAAAGTGCAATTTTAAATTTCCCGCTAAACTTCCGGTTGAAAAACTCCTTTGGATATGACGTATGCGTGTGACGTCACGGCGGCAACGGAAGTATTCGGAGCCTGTTGAATCCAATACAAAACAGCTCTGTTTTCATCTCATAATTCCACAGTATTCTGGACGTCTGTGTTGGTGAATCTTTTGCAATTTGTTTAATGAACAATGGAGGCTGCAAAGAAGAACGTTGTAGGTGGGATCGCCGTCGATCGCTGGAACGCAGGTGAGCACGGGTGTTGATGAGCAGATGAGGGCTGGCTGGCGTAGGTGGAGCGCCAATGTTTTTATCATAGCTCTGTGAGGTCCGGTTGCTAAGTTGCTAAGTTAGCTTCAGCGCCGTTAGCAAAAGCATTGTTAAGCTTTTCCAGGCTGAGAATTATTAACCGTGTAGTTACATGTCCATGGTTTAATAGTATTGTTGATCTTCTGTCTATCCTTCCAGTCAGGGATTTATGTATTTTGTTTCTATCTGCATTTGAGAACGATGCTATCACGTTAGCTCAGTAGCTAAGTGTTTCACCGATGTATTGTCGTGGAGATAAAAGTCACTGTGAATGTCCATTTCGCGTTGTCGACTCTCAAATTTCAAGAGGATATAGTATCCGAGGTGGTTTGAAATACAAATCCGTGATCCACAATAGAAAAAGGAGAGCGTGTGGAATACAATGAGCCAGCTTGTACCTAAGTTACGGTCAGAGCGAAAAAAGATACGTCCTTCACTGCCTCTCTAGTCATTCACTCTAACGTTCCTCATCCACGAATCTTTCATCCTCGCTCAAATTAATGGGGTAATCGTCGCTTTGTCGCTCCGAATCTCTCTCGCTCCATTGTAAATAACGGGGAATTGTGAGGAATACTACCTCATGTGACGTCACGCTACTTCCGGTACAGGCAAGGCTTTTTTTATCAGCGAGCAAAAGTTGCGAACTTTATCGTAGATTATCTCTACTAAATCCTTTCAGCAAAAATATGGCAATATCGCGAAATGATCAAGTATGACACATAGAATGGATCTGCTATTACCGTTTAAATAAATAAAAAATCATTTCAGTAGGCCTTTAATACAGTCAAATACATATAAGGCAACAAGAGAAGTATCCCACACTTCTCTTTTGTAAAGTAAATTTGTACAGCCGATATGGGCATCTACATCAACAATATGATTTTCCTAAGAAGCTGGACAGGACAAAAAAAAAAAAACACTGCATAACAGTGCATGATAATGATTAAGACACCACGCCCATAGTGACACCCACAGCCTGGGTCTGCTCAATGTTCACGTGACCCATTACCTGCACAGCACATTTCAGGGAGAGAACAGGTACATCAAGTCTCTGTGAGTTATGTCTTGTATTACTTTGTAGTCAATATGTTGTTTTTTCATTATTTGTTGTTCCGTATTTAATATATTTGAACAATAATTTGGCTTCCTCCAGTTCTCCTTTTATTTGATGTAGATTTTGCAGTTGGCACTCCATGTGGTAATTTTGAGTGCAATTTGTATTTAGTTTTAGTCACACTGTGTTGGCTAAAATGTATTTTAGGTTAGTCATATAGTCATCGAAATTGCTTTGGTTTGAGGCAGTTCAATTTGACAACATTATAGTCAAATAAAATTACAGCGAAAGTAAAAAAAAATGTCAATAATAAATAAGTTCATTATTTTACACTAACCTTCAATTTATTATTTAACCTAAAATAAAAAAATAAAAAATGTAATATTTTGTCTGATGTTGAATAATATGTATAAATGATATGACAACTTATGTGAATGTGAGTATGAATGCTGTCTGTCTATCTGTGTTGGCACTGTAATGAGGTGGCGACTTGTCCCCACCTTCCACCCGAATGCAGCTGAGATAGGCTCCAGCACCCCCCGTGACCCCAAAAGGGGCAAGCGGTAGAAAATGGATGGATGGATGGATGTAAAACGTCATAAATCAACTCGGTATAGCACACTAGTCATCTATAGTATTATGCAACGCTGCTCTTTCTATTAGAATATCAAATTAATGACAATTATTGTGCAAACAGTCACACATTTCAATTGGCAGGACGACACACCTGCAGATGCTTATTCAAGTTAGTTGTGTGCTAGCGGTGATAACCAATGATCCCGCTAATTTTTAATCTGTCTGGGCAAGAACACACATTATTACAGAAGCAATTTCCATTACATTGATTATAATATAAATTATTTGGTCCACTTACAACCAAAATAACACAAATTCTGTTTTTCATGTAGTGGGTTGTGTATTAGGGTGTGTGTATTAGGGTGAGGGTGCTGTTCAGGTTTTGGTTGCCAGATAGGAAATATCAAATTATCATACTGATAGCTTAAATGTATCATTGTTTGAGAAGAAATATTGTAAATAATAAAGGACATTTCTCTGTGTAGTATAGCTTTTAATGTGGTTTTACACTTAAATAAACCAACAGCACTGTTGGAAAAAAGCATCCACTGGCAGAATAGTACCGCCCCAAAATGCACAATAACAGGTGCAGTGCAGGATGTGTCTCCTTTATGTTTGCTAATATTATCCTACATATGGTATTTTTGTCTCATAAATACAATGATTACTGCATTCATGGCAAATGCTGGTGGTAGTACAGTCAGGTCAAATTTTTGTCTTTATTATTTTTTATTTATTATTACTATTATTAGACTATGGATGTGTACAGGCATTTTTATGGGGGCCAGACACTCCCTAAAATATCCTTAAACGAATGAACCATTTTCATTTTTACAATTATCTTTTTGTTGCATGAAATTGAAAAAACACAAGGTTCAAAATATTACTGTAATTGATTTATCTAAATTAACGCCACCATTTGACATCCCTATGTGTGGCTTCATTTCGTTAGGCACGCCTCGTATTTTCCCTCGGGCTGCTGCTGTTGTGGCAAGTTGGAGCATACTTTGTGTGTGTGCGTGCGTGTGCGTGTTTGTGTGTGTCCGTCGTGTTTGGCAGATTAGCCGTTTAAAGTACTGACACAGTAGTGGTTTTACTTGTAGTTGTTTTTCTGCAGACACACCTGAATCTCCCGACCGTTCAACTGTCTTTTGAAAAACAGAATTGTCCCATATCGAGAACCTAAAGTACGCCATTCCTATGCTCCTCCAGGCTGTTGACTAAGTAGCACATAAGGCACTGCAAATAAAAAATTAAATATAACTTACTTAAATGGTACTTACACAAGCGCTAAGAAAACATAGTAAGTATGGGGATCTTGTACTGGTGCTTTGCAAAATTTGCGCCTGAATAAAAATGAAAACCAAAAACAATAAAATCGACTCTGTGTACTAAATACTAAACTATAAAACCATACACAAACAAAACATTAAATACAACGGCTTATCAAGTTCCAACAAACAACATTGCACTTCAATAGAAATTGAGCATCTAAAAGTGCAGTGTTTTTGTCTTTTTTTGTTTCCATCACTTTCCAATGAAATCATCCATGTTGATAGACTCATCTTGATCATTCGGTTTGAATCCGAAATATTCCCATTCACCCCCCCAATTTCTATTACAGTACCTTGTGGTACTTTTCACTAGGAACTAGCAAGGCTCTGTGGTAAACTAGCAGTTGAGTAAATAAATGAAAAAAATAAATAAAAATGGTGATCTTATTTAATTTGCTTTTTCTACTTTGCATGTTAATACTAAATCTCGAGTTGCTTTGGTTTTAAGTACAGCTGCTTTAAAATTGTCAGGTTAAAACCTATATAAAAATGTGAAAACAATTGAGATGATATGAACATTTGTATTGTGATCATTTTTTGTTGTATCGCCTGGCAATATGTAACAATGTGTGACAAAATATGACAAAAACAAAAGCAAGCAACAAATAAATTACCATGATTGTCCAATCAAATACACTGTCCTTGATTTTCCCTTAAATTTGTATCTGTCTCTTGTATCGGAAGTAGCTAAAAAGCAGCAATGTTCAATACAATTCCTATAAAATGCATTTATTAATAGAACAAGCAGGGGAATAAAATTAATTGTTGTATAAAAAATATGAGCCATTGTTATTATCATCCATAATGACCAAGGCTCACACTTTCCATACAGCCTCATCCTGCCCGTTGCCATGGTCAACTGGAAGATCATGTGCTTCTTTATGGTTGTGGTCATCACATCGGGTCTTTCAGTGCTGCAGTTCTGGGATGACTTCCAGAAGGGGTTCACCTACCGCAAGAAGGACAACGTAGGGACATCAGGACAAAACCACACTACAGCCAAAATGCCTACTGAAGGCCACGTAGATGCTAACCCTAAACTGTCCGATGGTAAAAACAAAGAGGTGCTTCCTTTGTGTCCCATGACCTCCCCTCTTATAGGTGAGTGTAAAAAACACATTGTGTGTAAGTTTTGGCGTTGATTTTTTGTGTATTCTTTAATTTTTGGTCTGGCCCAACTGCTACGAACTGGAAACATCCTATTGTTGCATTTAAGCTTTGTCTCTTTATTCCTCGTGTTTTATATTACCTTAAACTAGGAATTTAATTATATAAAAATGTCCTATCACAGTTATTGTGACCAAAATGATCACGGCTATCATAATTATCGCGGTATTGTGGAATATGTTCAAAAAGTATTTATACAAACACTAAAATCTTTTTACCAAGTTTTTTTAAAATAACTATAATGAGTAAACTGTTAGAAAGCCAACTATTTTGCATGATTTGTGTTTCTTATGTCTCACTGCTAGTGTTCTGGCGGACGTTGTGGCGCCCTACTCTGTTCAGGGGCACTTGAACGTACCATAAAAACACTTCTGTCTCGTATTCCTCCGAGTTGAGATCAATCCCTTTGTCTCAAGAGAGTACCGCTTGTAGGTTCATCGTTCACAATTAAATAGCTTAGCCGCTCAGACAGCAATGTGTTTAGATTTGGGTAAAATGGAGACAGACGTTAATGTCTTGTTTTAATGTTGGCATTTAAGCTAGCAAGCTAGTGCTAGTCAGTCCATGAGTTTATGAAAGTATAGTTAAAGGCCTACTGAAACCCACTACTACCGACCACGCAGTCTGATAGTTTATATATCAATGATGAAATCTTAACATTATAACACATGCCAATACGGCCGGGTTAACTTATAAAGTGACATTTTAAATTTGCCGCTAAACTTCCGGTTCGAAACGCCTCTGAGGATGACGTATGCGCGTGACGTAGACCGGCGAACACGGGTATGCCTTCCACATTGAAGCCAATACGAAAAAGCTCTGTTTTCATTTCATAATTCCACAGTATTCTGGACATCTGTGTTCGTGAATCTGTTTCAATCATGTTCATTGCATTATAGAGAAGGAAGCTGAGCAAGCAAAGAAGAAAGTTGTCGGTGCGAAATGGACGTATTTTTCGAACGTAGTCAGCCACAACAGTACACAGCCGGCGCTTCTTTGTTTACATTCCCGAAAGATACAGTCAAGATGGAAGAACTCGGATAACAGAGACTCTAACCAGGAGGACTTTTGACTTCGATACACAGACGCCTGTAGAGAACTGGGACAACACAGACTCTTACCAGGATTACTTTGATTTGGATGACAAAGACGCAGACGTGCTACTGTGAGTATGCAGCTTTGGCTTCTAAACATTTGATCGCTTGACCGCATGTACGTAACTTTTTAAAAATATATAAGCTTTATGAACCTTGGGTTAGGTGAACGGTCTTTTGGGCTGAGTGATTGTGTGTGTTGATCAGGTGTTTGAATTGTATTGGCGTGTTCTATGGAGCTAGGAGCTAGCATAGGAGCTAGGAGCTAGCATAACACGTACCGTACCGTACATGCGCGTCACGTACGTAACTTTTTAAAAATATATAAGCTTTATGAACATTGGGTTAGGTGAACGGTCTTTTGGGCTGAGTGATTGTGTGTGTTGATCAGGTGTTTGAATTGTATTGGCGTGTTCTATGGAGCTAGGAGCTAGCAGAGGAGCTAGGAGCTAGCATAACAAACACGCAGGTGTTATTATGCAGGATTAATTTGTGGCATATTAAATATAAGCCTGGTTGTGTTGTGGCTAATAGAGTATATATATGTCTTGTGTTTATTTACTGTTGTAGTCATTCCCAGCTGAATATCAGGTACCGTGAGTATGCAGCCTTGGCTGCTAAACATTTGATAACTTGACCGTATGTGCGCGTCACGTACGTAACTTTTTAAAAATATATAAGCTTTATGAACCTTAGGTTAGGTGAACGGTCTTTTGGGCTGAGTGATTGTGTGTGTTGATCAGGTGTTTGAATTGTATTGGCGTGTTCTATGGAGCTAGGAGCTAGCATAGGAGCTAGGAGCTAGCATAACAAACACGCAGGTGTTTTTATGCAGGATTAATTTGTGGCATGTTAAATATAAGCCTGGTTGTGTTGTGGCTAATAGAGTATATATATGTCTTGTGTTTATTTACTGTTGTAGTCATTCCCAGCTGAATATCAGGTCACCCCCGGCTCTCACAGCATCTTCCCTATCTGAATTGCTTCAACTCCCCACTAGTCCTTCACTTGCACTTTACTCATCCACAAATCTTTCATCCTCGCTCAAATTAATGGGGAAATTGTCGCTTTCTCGGTCCGAATCTCTCTCACTTCATGCGGCCATCATTGTAAACAATAGGGAACTTTGCGTATATGTTCAACTGACTACGTCACGCTACTTCCGGTAGGGGCAAGCCTTTTTTTTATCAGATACCAAAAGTTGCGATCTTTATCGTCGTTGTTCTATACTAAATCCTTTCAGCAAAAATATGGCAATATCGCGAAATGATCAAGTATGACACATAGAATAGATCTGCTATCCCCGTTTAAATAAAAAAAATTCATTTCAGTAGGCCTTTAATAATCATGGTTTTTGATCATTTTAATTTAAAACTTAAATGTTAACCGTCTGGAGTTTTACCACTGTTTTAATGAATACCATTTATCGTTACATCCCTACTTTAAAGTACTTTGTTTTTTATTATCAATGTATTATCTTAAGTTAAGTTTATTTATATAGAGCCAACTCACAACAGAAGTTATCTCAAGACATAGAGTTTTAAATACTATACTGTATATATTTACATTCATATTATGCAAGTGCATGCTGATCACACATTCTAGCTGTGTCCCACAAATTTGACAGATACATGCGAATGGAAGCACAACATCAACGCAAGGTAGCGCCCTCGCCAGCGAGCAATAAACTGCATTTCTTACAAACCCCGTTTCCATATGAGTTGGGAAATTGTGTTAGATGTAAATATAAACAGAATACAATGATTTGCAAATCCTTTTCAACCCATATTCAATTGAATGCACTACAAAGACAAGATATTTGATGTTCAAACTCATAAATTGTATTTTTTTTTGCAAATAATAATTAACTTAGAATTTCATGGCTGCAACACGTGCCAAAGTAGTTGGGAAAAGGCATGTTCACCACTGTGTTACATCACCTTTTCTTTTAACAACCCTCAATAAACGATTGGGAACTGAGGAAACTAATTGTTGAAGCTTTGAAAGTGGAATTCTTTCCCATTCTTGTTTTATGTAGAGCTTCAGTCGTTCAACAGTCCGGGGTCTCCGCTGTCGTATTTTACGCTTCATAATGCGGCACACATTTTCGATGGGAGACAGGTCTGGACTGCAGGCGGGCCAAGAAAGTACCCGCACTCTGTTTTTACGAAGCCACGCTGTTGTAACACGTGCTGAATGTGGCTTGGCATTGTCTTGCTGAAATAAGCAGGGGCGTCCATGAAAAAGACGGCGCTTAGATGGCAGCATATGTTGTTCCAAAACCTGTATGTACCTTTCAGCGTTAATGGTGCCTTCACAGATGTGTAAGTTACCCATGCCTTGGGCACTAATGCACCCCCATACCATCACAGATGCTGGCTTTTCAACTTTGCGTCGATAACAGTCTGGATGGTTCGCTTCCCCTTTGGTCCGGATGAAACGATGTCGAATATTTCCAAAAACAGTTTGAAATGTGGACTCGTCAGACCACAGAACACTTTTCCACTTTGCATGAGTCCATCTTAGATGATCTCGGGCCCAGAGAAGCCGGCTGTGTTTCTGGATGTTGTTGATAAATGGCTTTCGCTTTGCATAGTAGAGCTTTAACTTGCACTTACAGATGTAGCGACAAACTGTATTTAGTGACAGTGGTTTTCTGAAGTGTTCCTGAGCCCATGTGGTGATATCCTTTAGAGATTGATGTCGGTTTTTGATACAGTGCCGTCTGAGGGATCGAAGGTCAAGGTCATTCAATGTTGGTTTCCGGCCATGCCGCTTACGTGGAGTGATTTCTCCAGATTCTCTGAACATTTTGATGGTATTATGGACCGTAGATGTTGAAATCCCTAAATTTCTTGCAATTGCACTTTGAGAAACGTTCTTCTTAAACAGTTTGACTATTTGCTCACGCAGTTGTGGACAAAGGGGTGTACCTCACCCCATCCTTTCTTGTAAAAGACTGAGCATTTTTTGGGAAGCTGTTTTTATACCCAATCATGGCACCCACCTGTTCCCAATTAGCCTGCACAACTGTGGGATGTTCCAAATAAGTGTTCGATGAGCATTCCTCAACTTTATCAGTATTTGTTGCCACCTTTCCCAACTTCTTTGTCACGTGTTGCTGGCATCAAATTCTAAAGTTAATGATTATTTGCAAAAACATTTTTTTTTATCAGTTTGAACATCAATTATGTTGTCTTTGTAGCATATTCAAATGAATATGGGTTGAAAATGATTTGCAAATCATTGTATTCCGTTTATATTTACATCTAACACAATTTCCCAACTCATATGGAAACGGGGTTTGTACAAGAAAAGGATGAAGAACAGCTAAACATGCTACACTTCACACCATAGGAAGGTACAAAAAAACTTACCTAACTGCTAAGCTAAAGCTAAAGCTCTGTAATGTAAAACGGGTCGGGGGATCGATAGAAATATTGTCAGTAACAATACCAACCATAGTATACGGTTGATACAGTAATTACACTACCGTTCAAAAGTTTGGGGTCACATTGAAATGTCCTTATTTTTGAAGGAAAAGCACTGTACTTTTCAATGAAGATAACTTTAAACTAGTCTTAACTTTAAAGACATACACTCTATACATTGCTAATGTGGTAAATGACTATTCTAGCTGCAAATGTCTGGTTTTTAGTGCAATATCTACATAGGTGCATAGAGGCCCATTTCCAGCAACTATCACTCCAGTGTTCTAATGGTACAATGTGTTTGCTCATTGGCTCAGAAGGCTAATTGATGATTAGAAAACCCTTGTGCAATCATGTTCACACATCTGAAAACAGTTTAGCTCGTTACAGAAGCTACAAAACTGACCTTCCTTTGAGCAGATTGAGTTTCTGGAGCATCACATTTGTGGGGTCAATTAAACGCTCAAAATGGCCAGAAAAAGATAACTTTCATCTGAAACTCGACAGTCTATTCTTGTTCTTAGAAATGAAGGCTATTCCACAAAATTGTTTGGGTAACCCCAAACTTTTGAACGGTAGTGTATATTCCTACTTATACTGTCACAAAACAGTTTTGTCTTTTTTGTTGTTGATTACAAACTCACGAAATAGGAGCCAATGTAGTTTTTGCTTTTGTTGAGTTATTTTGCGCAATTTGCTTTATCATACATTTTACAGGTAAACAAAAAAGGAAAAATTAAATAATTAAAATATTAATTTATATTGTTACATTGTCATGCTGTGTTTTTGTAGGATTAGAGTTGTATTAAAAAAACAATCATTGAAAAATTAGTATTATTAAGTATGAACATTGATATACCGGTATGACCAATATTGTAACTATTTGGTATTGGATTGATACCTAAATTTGTAAAACCCCAACAAACCAATGTAAAGTATCCAAACAACATACGTAAGCATTAGTGCTTGTTACATGTGAAAAGAAGTGAAGATATACTGAACAAAAATACAAATGCAACACTTTTGGTTTTGTGCTTATTTTTCATGAGTTCAAAGATCCAATGTGTACACAAAAGACTTATTCCTCTCAAATATTATTCACAAATCCAGTGTTAGTTAAGGATGGTGTCTCTCCAGGGGGAAGGGGGCGGGTGGGTGTAAGGAACAGTGTAATTTGGCCTGTCGCCACCATCACGTCTCCATCTCATCGCTGCCTGGGTTGGTGAGACTGTGGTGAAGTAGGCCGGCTTCGTCGCGTGAAGAAGCCTACAAATTTTGGTTGTGTTTTCCGTTTGCTGAATGGCAATATACGATATATATCTCAGAATTTTATCCCTGCAAGCATGCAGATGAGATTCCCTGAGATGGTTTCTAATTATTTGGTTATGCAAACCTATTGTTGCAGCAGCTGTACAGGTGGCTGGTCTCAGACGATCATGGAGGTGCACCTGCTGGATGTGGAGGTCCTGGGCTGATGTAATTACCCGCGGTCTGCAGTTGTGAGGCCGGTTGGATGTTCTGCCAAATTCTCTTGAACGCCTTTGGGGACGGCTTATGGTAGAGCAATGAACATTCACTTAACTTGCAACAGCTCTAGTGGACATTCCTGCAGTCAGCATGCCAACTGCTCCCTGCATTGTGCTGTGTGATAAAACTGCACATTTCAGAGTGGACTTTTATTGTGGACAGCCCAAGGCACACCTGTGCAATAATCATGCTGTCTAATCAGCATCTTGATATGCCACACCTGTGAGGTGGGATGGATTATCTTGGCAAAGAAGAAATGCTCACTAACACAGATTTAGACGGATGTGTGAACTATATTTGAGAGGAATAGGTCTTTTGTGTATACAGTCTGGTAAAAGTTTGAGATCTTTGAGTTCAACTCATGAAAAATGGGAGCAAAAACAAAAGTGTTGCATTTATATTTTTTTCCAGTGTAGAAACATGTTACATCAGAAACTGACCAGCTATTAACAGTAAATTCACAAGTAGATTAATAATAGTTTTGAGAAAATAATAGAACTCGAAATGATATGATAATTCACCGCATACGTCAGCAGCCAAATTAGGAGCCTTTGTTATCTGTTTTAAAATGTTCTGTTATCATTCATATGCCAAATAATATAATCCATGTATTCCACGGATTCCAGGTCACATCCACACAGAATCTCTGATGATTAATTGATTATTATTATTATATATATTGATTAAAAATTATTTTTGCATTTGATTGTCGATTAACCACACCCTAAAACACTGGAGGCAAAATGAAGCGTGCACCACTTGGCTACAACCAGCAGAGGCACTGTTGATTCAACTAGTTTGCCTTCTAAAGAAGGACAACATGTTGAGCTATAGTACATCTATGCCCAACAGCTCGTAGGACAGTGTTTCTATACTTCAGTAGACGGCATGTACAGCTTAGAAACAGGAGTTCAGAACATTGAGAGACAGAGAGGGAGAAATGCTATGTAGAAAAGCAACAACAAGTCAATGGATCATTAATTTTTCCTATCGTCAACTAAATGCACTTCCTTGTTTGCTTCTGTTTATTCAAGTGTTTACTTCTGTTTGTCTGTATTTACCTCTGCCAGGAAGTTATGTATTTGCCGGTGTCAGTCAGTTAGTTACTGTAGTTAGTTAGCAACATCACTCAAAAAGCTATAATGTCTGTGGATTTTGATGGTTTTGTTTAGAAAATGTCAGGAATAAGGAAAAAGGGATTACAAACCCCGTTTCCATATGAGTTTGGAAATTATGTTAGATGTAAATATAAACGGAATACAATGATTTGCAAATCATTTTCAACCCATATTCAGTTGAATATGCTACAAAGACAACATATTTGATGTTCAAACTGATAAAAAATTTTTGTTTTGCAAATAATCATTAACTTTAAAATTTGATGCCAGCAGCACTTGACAAAAAAGTTGGGAAAGGTGGAAATAAATACTGATAAAGTTGAGGAATGCTCATCAAACACTTATTTGGAACATCCCACAGGTGTGCAGGCAAATTGGGAACAGGTGGGTGCCATGATTGGGTATAAAAGTAGATTCCATGAAATGCTCAGTCATTCACAAACAAGAATGGGGCGAGGGTCACCACTTTGTCGACAAATGCGCGAGCAAATTGTTGAACAGTTTAAGAAAAACCTTTCTCAACCAGCTATTGCAAGGAATTGAGGGATTTCACCATCTACGGTCCGTAATATCATCAAAGGGTTCAGAGAATCTGGAGAAATCACTGCACGTAAGCAGCTAAGCCCGTGACCTTCGATCCCTCAGGCTGTACTGCATCAACAAGCGACATCAGTGTGTAAAGGATATCACCACATGGGCTCAGGAACACTTCCGAAACCCACTGTCAGTAACTACAGTTGGTCGCTACATCTGTAAGTGCAAGTTAAAACTCTCCTATGCAAGGCGAAAACCGTTTATCAACAACACCCAGAAACGCCGTCGGCTTCGCTGGGCCTGAGCTCATCTAAGATGGACTGATACAAAGTGGAAAAGTGTTCTGTGGTCTGACGAATCCACAATTCAAATTGTTTTTGGAAACTGTGGACGTCGTGTCCTTCGGACCAAAGAGGAAAAGAACCATCCGGATTGTTATAGGCGCAAAGTTGAAAAGCCAGCATCTGAGATGGTATGGGGGTGTATTAGTGCCCAAGACATGGGTAACTTACACATCTGTGAAGGCGCCATTAATGCTGAAAGGTACATACAGGTTTTGGAGCAACATATGTTGCCATCCAAGCAACGTTACCATGGACGCCCCTGCTTATTTCAGCAAGACAATGCCAAGCCACGTGTTACATCAACGTGGCTTCATAGTATAAGAGTGCGGGTACTAGACTGGCCTGCCTGTAGTCCAGACCTGTCTCCCATTGAAAATGTGTGGCGCATTATGAAGTCTAGAATACCACAACGGAGACCCCCGGACTGTTGAACAACTTAAGCTGTACATCAAGCAAGAATGGGATAGAATTCCACCTGAGAAGCTTAAAAAATGTGTCTCCTCAGTTCCCAAACGTTTACTGAGTGTTGTTAAAAGGAAAGGCCATGTAACACAGTGGTGAACATGCCCTTTCCCAACTACTTTTGCATGTGTTGCAGCCATGAAATTCTAAGTTAATTATTATTTGCAAAAGAAAAATAAAGTTTATGAGTTTGAACATCAAATATCTTGTCTTTGTAGTGCATTCAATTGAATATGACTTGAAAAGGATTTGCAAATCATTGTATTCCGTTTATATTTACATCTAACACAATTTCCCAACTCATATGGAAACGGGGTTTGTATATTTGGGGGGTGATAGGGATAATTTCTACTGTTATCTTACTGAATTTTTCTGTATGATTGACTGACCAAAGGGTTCACTCTGTTTATTATATTCATGTTGTTCAATTGCTCACAGGCGGGGCGATCAACGTGAGCTTCCCGTCAGAACTCACCCTCGACCAAGTGGAGCAGAAATACCCACATGTGGAACTCGGTGGACGTTACCGCCCGCATGACTGCCAGGCGAGGCACCGCACGGCCATCATCATCCCACACAGGGACCGCGAGCACCACCTAAAGATCTTGCTTTACTACCTGCATCCTTTCCTGCAGCGGCAGCAGCTTGAGTACAGCATCTATGTCATTCACCAGGTCTGACGCGTACATATACTGTAGGGTTATACTGTATAAGGTACCGCGTTACTAATCAATTGGAAACGGTACGATTCCAAAAAAAACGGTACCATTTATGCTGCTGTGCGGCGGTGACTACATAGCCGAGACGATTGATGTTGAGGGCATACAAGCAATAACATCGTGGAGACGAAAAATGGCAAAAACTAAATTTCTACTGGGTAATAAAGAGGGTGCGTGAAGTGCAATATGAAGGTATTTCTTCAAAACTAACAATAACGGTGACGTTTTAAACAGGGAGGCGCTGCGCTGCAAGTGTGGCTTTAAAACATGCCTCGCCAAATGTGGCGATTAGTATTACCACCTTTGTGTCAAATGTAGGTAAACGTTTAAATAATAAGCAGTCAGATCTGCACAAGGAGTCATAAAGAATGACATGTAATAATGTAGTTGTTACACCTGTCTTGCTGTTCGTCTCCCATGCAGAACGTAGTCGAGGAGCGCAGGGCAGATGTTTCCTTCCAGGGCCAATGTTTTCGTCGGGGGGTAACACCCTTCACTTTAACCGGCAATGGGTCTGCGAAGCTATGCTTTCGGGTCAGACTGACGAGGCCGCCGAGTCGTGACAATCGCTTTATTATTACTTCTGCAAGACACAACCTGACACGTTCATCACTCTACTGCGCAGTGCACACACTCCTTCTCTCTCTCTTTGCTCGCCCACTCACTCACCGACGTCACCCAGCCAACACGTTGACATTCTCGCAAACACACATACTGTACGCTACTCCCATAAGTTAACCAGCTCTCCTGCTGCGCACATGTAGATACGTAGATGCGCACACAGCTGGTTGGCTAAATATTAGCACAGCTGATACTGCCTAATTAGCGTCAACTAATGTGAAGTAAAATGCCAAAATTTTGTAACAAATTTGTACTATTTGTGTTTTTTGTTTTACCTGCTACATAGCTTATCTGTGTACTTTTATCCATAGTTTTGTTTTTAGTGTTTACTAATAATTTAATTTTTCTTAAAGCACAGATCAGGATAGGCAACCAAAAATTATGAAGTATTTAAAATAATGTCAATAAAGCTTTTTATTCTATTCTAACCTAATCCTTGATTATGGCAGACTATACGTAATACGGAAAATTGTGAATTGTTCTTTGAGTGCAACAAGAAAAGCCAATTGGGTTGAATGCCTTTTAATCTGTATTTTAACCGTCTATAATTGTTATTTGAGTGCAATAGGAAACATATGTTTAATGTATTGTAAGATTTTCTGTTAAAATAAAGCCAATGTAAACACTTGTCGTAGTTCCCGTAATACCGGTACCAAATTATTGAAATCGGGACACCCCTAATATACTGTTGTTTTTTATATGTATCTTTATCTTGTCTTTGTACATATGCATAAAAAAAACAAAAGCAATATGAAGTCAGAATATCGCTATATGCGGAATGTTATTATTACCGTATTGTTGGTCCTAGCGTTACAGGTTAGAGTTTTGTTCCTAGACTGTAATGTAAGAATTTTACCTAAGTCATAACTCAATTAAATCACTCACAATGTACACAGAATTCATGAAGGACATAAAAGACACAAAACACAATCATTAAATGAACCATTAGTAAAAATAAAGCCAAAGCACAACCAAACATAACCCTAAAGGGTACCTATGATGATTTTAATTAACATTCCAAAACATTTCGTTGTTGTCAAGATAATATATATTGGATATGTTTTGGTTAAAATTTTACATACATTTTACTCCACAGTCACGTTTATAACCGTTTTTTTTTTGAGTCTGTCTGCAAAATGATCGTTTCTGTAGGCGTTCCTAGATTGGAAATAAAGCCACGACCAACTTTCTTAAAAAATATCATAATATACCTTTTAAAAATGTACACTGTTTAAATATATACCTGGAAGTCATCACTGCTATGTTTTTCTGGAATACGGACGAGATTAAACTTCAAGAAAATTGTACAGATTCACCCGGTCACAACATCAGTTATACCTGCACATTCTCCGATTGATTTAGACTGCATAATTGAAGTTGCTAGAAATTATGTGCCTCCATACTTTTGGACTTCTGTTCCTTGCGAACAGAACATTTCATCACGTTCAGCAATTTTTTTATGCTATCTGGTTTGAATATTTCCGACTAAACCTTGAAAATATACTCACATCTGCGCTACTAAAGGTAAAAAACTGTCGATATATTTAATGTTTGCCTTCTATCTGAGATGTTGGCTGCCTGTAGGTGACATGGTTGCAACCCAGCAATACACTATGGAGGCCGTTACCTGACAAGTAAGCTGAAAAATATAGATTTAAAAAAATGCATTCTTGAAAACTTTGACTGGAGTCATAATGGTAATAAGAACTGCGATTCAGACATGAATCGATTTTTCCTCTTGATTCCTGTGCTAAACCCTATCCCTCAGTTGGAACCTCACTTATTAATGTTGCACACGTTCAAACGTGGTTCTGTAAAACGTTGGTTCTGTTGTATGGATCGCACTGGGGAAGCGTTTCTATATTGCCCATAAAGGTGATGCAAACTGTAGTTGTCTGCTGCATGTTCCTCAACAAAGCAAAATGCCATTTGTTGGAGCATAATGACACAGATGGGGAGAAAAATGGCTGTCTCCATGGCACATTATTTAAATAAGGCAGTGCGCACCATTTCTGCAATTTTTATCAATTGTACACGCAGTCTTACTAGATCACCCGCAACACATCCAATAATAGTACCTGCACTATTTGTATTTTACACACTCTATTTAGCACTTGTTATTTGGGATCTTAGTAGATCAGGCCTGTGTATTATTATGGTTGTAGTTTTCAGTAATGTACCACTGTAGAATTAAATGCAAAATATCATAGTTGTTTTCTCCAACGTACTGTTCCTAATGCAGGCTGGGAACTACACATTTAACAAGGCCAGGCTGATGAACGCCGGCGTCCGGGAGGCCATGCAAGAGGAGAAATGGGAGTGTCTCTTTTTCCACGACGTGGACCTGATTCCAGAGGATGACCGCAACAACTATGTGTGCGAATCAAACCCCAAACACGCCGCCATCGCCATCAACAAGTTTGGCTACAGGTGTGTTGTTACGTAACCCAAGTACATTGTTGACTGGGTAATATCTGTTTAACTGTGTTGCTCCTCAAGGCTTCCATACCGGAGGTACTTTGGAGGAGTGACTGCTTTCACGCCTCTCCAATACAGCAAAATTAACGGTTTTCCCAACAACTACTGGGGCTGGGGTTGCGAGGACGATGACATTGGGCTCAGGTGAGACGTTTGACAAAGACAACTTAGAGGCCTACTGAAATTAATTTTTTAAATTTAAACGGGGATAGCAGATCCATTCTATGTGTCATACTTGATCATTTCGCGATATTGCCATATTTTTGCTGAAAGGATTTAGTAGAGAACATCGACGATAAAGTTTGCAACTTTTGGTCGCTGATAAAAAAAGCCTTGCCTTTACCGGAAGTAGCGTGACGTCGCAGGTTGAAGGGCTCCTCACATTTCCCCATTGTTTACACCAGCAGCGAGAGCGATTCAGACCGAGAAAGCGACGATTACCCCATTCATTTGAGCGAAGATGAAAGATTCGTGGATGAGGAACGTGAGAGTGAAGGACTAGAGTGCAGTGCAGGACGTATCTTTTTTCGCTCTGACCGTAACTTAGGTACAAGGGTTCATTGGATTCCACACTTTCTCCTTTTTCTATTGTGGATCACGGATTTGTATTTTAAACCACCTCGGATACTATATCCTCTTGAAAATGAGAGTCGAAAACGCGAAATGGACATTCACAGTGACTTTTATCTCCACGACAATACATTGGTGAAGCACTTTAGCTACGGAGCTAACGTGATAGCATCGTGCTTAAATGCAATTAGAAACAAAAGAAATAAGCCCCTGACTGGAAGGATAGACAGAAGATCAACAATACTACTATCAGGAGACACCAAACCAAACACTGGACCTGTGACTACACGGTTAATGCTGTGCCGCCTGTCGAAGCCTAGCAATGCTGTTGCTAACGATGCCATTGAAGCTAACTTAGCTACGGGACCTCGTCAGAGCTATGATAAAAAACATTAGCGCTCCACCTACGCCAGCCCTCATCTGTTCATCAACACCCGTGCTCACCTGCGTTCCAGCGATCGACGGCGCGACGAAGGACTTCACCTGATCATCGATGCGGTCGGCGGCTAGCGTCGGATAGCGCGTCTGCTATCCATCTCAAAGTCCTCCTGGTTGTGTTGCTGCAGCCAGCCGCTAATACACCGATCCCACCTACAGCTTTCTTCTTTGCAGTCTCCTTTGTTCATTAAACAAATTGCAAAAGATTCACCAACACAGATGTCCAGAATACTGTGGAATTTTGCGATGAAAACAGAGCTGTTTGTATTGTGATACAATGTGTCCGAATACTTCCGTTTCAACCATTGACGTCACGCGCAAACGTCATCATACATAGACGTTTTCAACCGGAAGTTCCCCGGGAAATTTAAAATTGCACTTTATAAGTTGACCCGGCCGTATTGGCATGTGTTGCAATGTTAAGATTTCATCATTGATATATAAACTATCAGACTGCGTGGTCGGTAGTAGTGGGTTTCAGTAGGCCTTTAGACTCTGACAAACTGTCAAACCACACTCCTCGTAAGATTTCCATTTTTGCCTTGACACTTCTGACTCTTGTCTTCTCAGGGTCTCTTTGGCGGGAATGCGCGTAATACGTCCGTCCATGGAGGTGGGACGCTACAAAATGATTAGACATGGTCGGGACAAAGGCAACACTGCCAACCGGCTGAGGTAGACTGTTTGGTTTCTTTGATAGAGATTAGGGATATCCTGATATAACTTTTTTACTTCCAATACGATACTAATATTAGACCCTTGAGTATTGGCTAACACTGATATAAATCCTAAACAAGGCTTGATTAAGTGAAATTAGTAACAACGTTAGATATAAAAAACACTAAACTTATGACAGTCCTATGCTGTCGTGAACATAAAGTGGTGTGGTAATAATTCAGTTTCGCTCATGACCCAGTAAATTGAATGATGCGGACACATTTGTTACTGGATAATTACTAATACGTTTCTGCTTTTGTACAGTATTTTGTATGTGGAAGTAATATGCAACTATAATTATTTGATACTTGTTGAGATCAACACATGTGGTGTTTAAAACTGCAATATTATTCAATTAAGAATGTTTAGCTTGTGTGTTATTTTGTGCTTAGCTGTTGTGTAGCTGCTTGCTTAGTAGCCTATAGCCTACCATATTCATCTTTTGTAAATGACTTGCATAAAATACAAGAAAAGACCAGCCTTTTGTGCTAATTGGAGGACATTTTGACGCTAACTGAATGTCCAGCTTTGCACAAGTAAACAGTCTGCAGGACTGCTTGTGTCAGTCCTGCTTATAGCGGAGATTTGCGATGCAAATAGATATATTGTAATAGTTGTTTTTTGCTGATATCGGACCGATATCCAATATCCAATATCAATATCGGATGATGACCCCCCCTGTTTAAGTACACTATGTGGACAAACGCATTTGAAAGTGTACTATGTTATACTTACAAGAGGTGATACGGCTCACACTGAAAGTGTGTGTGCCAAACAAAAGTTAAAAATACAAAATAAGAGTCCAAAATAGGAAACCCAAATTCCTGTCATGTTGTTAATGACAAGGTATCGGACAAAAATGTATGTAATGAGCTTCAGTTTGGTTCAACCCATCGGAACAAGCGTCTTTAGAATCAAAACAAAACAGTTGTAATGTTTTTATTATACTTAATATGGTGAAATGACATTTCAATTTAAACAATGCAGTGTAAGGATTAGAATAGAATAATTATTTTTGTATATATTCAATTCATATCATATGTGCATATATATATATCTATCTATCTATCTATCTATCTATCTATCTATCTATCTATCTATCTATCTATCTATCTATCTATCTATCTATCTATATATATATATATATATATATATATATATATATATATACTGTATATATGGGAATGAAACAACAAGGATTCAGATTTCCCTTGCCCGGACGCGGGTCACCGGGGCCCCCCTCTGGAGCCAGGCCCGGAGTTGGGGCACGATGGCGAGCGCCTGGTGGCCGGGCCTGTCCCCATGGGGCCCGGCCGGGCACAGCCCGAAGAGGCAACGTGGGTCCCCCCTCCAATGGGCTCACCACTCATGGGAGGGGCCATAGAGGTCGGGTGCATTGTGAGCTGGGCGGCAGCCAAATGCAGGGCACTTGGCGGTCCGATCCTCGGCTACATAAGCTAGCTCTTGGGACGTGGAACGTCACCTCGCTGGGGGGGAAGGAGCCTGAGCTTGTGCACGAGGTAGAGAAGTTCCGGCTGGATGTAGTCGGACTCACCTCGACGCACAACAAGGGCTCTGGAACCAGTTCTCTCGAGAGGGGCTGGACTCTCTTCCACTCTGGCGTTGAAAGCAGTGAGAGGCGACGAGCTGGGGTAGCAATTCTTGTTGCCCCCCAGCTCAAAGCCTGCACGTTGGAGTTCAACCCGGTGGACGAAAGGGTAGCTTCCCTCCGCCTTCGGGTGGGGGGACGGGTCCTGACTGTTGTTTGTGCTTACGCACCAAACAGCAGTTCAGAGTACCCACCCTTTTTGGATACACTCGAGGGAGTACTGGAAAGTGCTCCCCCGGGTGATTCCCTTGTCCTACTGGGGGACTTCAACGCTCATGTTGGCAACGACAGTGAAACCTGGAGAGGCGTGATTGGGAAGAATGGCCGCCCGGATCTGAACCCGAGTGGTGTTTTGTTATTGGTCTTTTGTGCTCGTCACAGATTGTCCATAACAAACACCATGTTCAAGCATAAGGGTGTCCATATGTGCACTTGGCACCAGGACACCCTAGGCCGCAGTTCCATGATCAACTTTGTAGTTGCGTCATCGGATTTACGGCCTTATGTTTTGGACACTCGGGTGAAGACAGGGGCGGAGTTTTCTACCGACCACCACCTGGTGGTGGGTTGGCTGCGATGGTGGGGGAGGATGCCGGACAGACCTGGCAGGCCCAAACGCATTGTGAGGGTCTGCTGGGAACGTCTGGCAGAGTCTCCTGTCAGAGAGAGTTTCAATTCCCACCTCCGGAAGAACTTTGAACATGTCACGAGGGAGGTGCTGGACATTGAGTCCGAGTGGACCAGGTTCCGCACCTCTTATTGTCGAGGCGGCTGATTGGAGCTGTGGCTGCAAGGTGGTTGGTGCCTGTCGTGGCGGTAATCCTAGAACCCGTTGGTGGACACCGGCGGTGAGGGATGCCGTCAAACTGAAGAAGGAGTCCTATCGGGTTCTTTTGGCTCATAGGACTCCGGAGGCAGCGGACAGGTACCGACAGGCCAAGCGGTGTGCGGCTTCAGCGGTCGCGGAGGCAAAAACTTGGACATGGGAGGAGTTCGGCGAGGCCATGGAAAACGACTTCCGGACGGCTTCGAAGCGATTCTGGACCACCATCCGCCGCCTCAGGAAGGGGAAGCAGTGCACTGTCAACACAGTGTATGATGAGGATGGTGTTCTGCTGACCTCGACTGCGGATGTTGTGGATCGGTGGAGGGAATGCTTCGAAGACCTCCTCAATCCCACCGACACGTCTTCCTATGAGGAAGCAGTGCCTGGGGAATCTGTAGTGGGCTCTCCTATTTCTGGGGCTGAGGTTGCTGAGGTAGTTAAAAAGCTCCTCGGTGGCAAGGCCCCGGGGGTGGATGAGATCTGGCCGGAGTTCCTTAAGGCTCTGGATGTTGTGGGGCTGTCTTGGTTGACAAGACTCTGCAGCATCGCATGGACATCGGGGGCGGTACCTCTGGATTGGCAGACCGGGGGGGTGGTTCCTCTCTTTAAGAAGGGGAACCGGAGGGTGTGTTCCAACTATCGTGGGATCACACTCCTCAGCCTTCCCGGTAAGGTCTATTCAGGTGTACTGGAGAGGAGGCTACGCCGGATAGTCGAACCTCAGATTCAGGAGGAACAGTGTGGTTTTCGTCCTGGTCGTGGAACTGTGGACCAGCTCTATACTCTCGGCAGGGTCCTTGAGGGTGCATGGGAGTTTGCCCAACCAGTCTACATGTGCTTTGTGGACTTGGAGAAGGCATTCGACCGTGTCCCTCGGGAGGTCCTGTGGGGAGTGCTCAGAGAGTATGGGGTATCGGACTGTCTGATTGTGGCTGTCCGCTCCCTGTACGATCAGTGTCAGAGCTTGGTCCGCATTGCCGGCAGTAAGTCGGACACGTTTCCAGTGAGGGTTGGACTCCGCCAAGGCTGCCCT
Source organism: Entelurus aequoreus (assembly GCF_033978785.1). Lineage (NCBI taxonomy): Eukaryota > Metazoa > Chordata > Actinopteri > Syngnathiformes > Syngnathidae > Entelurus > Entelurus aequoreus. Next base: position 46,421,299 of record NC_084736.1, read on the forward strand.
TTGTCACCGATTCTGTTCATAACTTTTATGGACAGAATTTCTAGGCGCAGTCAAGGCGTTGAGGGGATCCGGTTTGGTGGCTGCAGGATTAGGTCTCAGCTTTTTGCAGATGATGTGGTCCTGATGGCTTCATCTGGCCAGGATCTACAGCTCTCACTGGATCGGTTTTCAGCCGAGTGTGAAGCGACTGGAATGAGAATCAGCACCTCCAAGTCCGAGTCCATGGTTCTCGCCCGGAAAAGGGTGGAATGCCATCTCCGGGTTGGGGAGGAGACCCTGCCCCAAGTGGAGGAGTTCAAGTACCTAGGAGTCTTGTTCACGAGTGAGGGAAAAGTGGATCGTGAGATCGACAGGCGGATCGGTGCGGCATCTTCAGTAATGCGGACGCTGTATCGATCCGTTGTGGTGAAGAAGGAGCTGAGCCGGAAGGCAAAGCTCTCAATTTACCGGTCGATCTACGTTCCCATCCTCACCTATGGTCATGAGCTTTGGGTTATGACCGAAAGGACAAGATCACGGGTACAGGCGGCCGAAATGAGTTTCCTCCGCCGGGTGTCGGGGCTCTCCCTTAGAGATAGGGTGAGAAGCTCTGCCATCCGGGGGGAGCTCAAAGTAAAGCCACTGCTCCTCCACATCGAGAGGAGCCAGATGAGGTGGTTCGGGCATCTGGTCAGGATGCCACCCGAACGCCTCCCTCGGGAGGTGTTTAGGGCACGTCCAACCGGTAGGAGGCCACGGGGAAGACCCAGGACACGTTGGGAAGATTGTGTCTCCCGGCTGGCCTGGGAACGCCTCGGGATCCCCCGGGAGGAGCTGGACGAAGTGGCTGGGGAGAGGAAAGTCTGGGCTTCCCTGCTTAGGCTGCTGCCCCCGCGACCCGACCTCGGATAAGCGGAAGAAGATGGATGGATGGATGGATATATATATATATATATATATATATATATATATATATATATATATATATATATATATATATATATATATATATATATATACACTACCGTTCAAAAGTTTGGGGTCACATTGAAATGTCCTTATTTTTTAAGGAAAAGCACTGTACTTTTCAATGAAGATAACTTTAAACTAGTCTTAACCTAAAGAAATACACTCTATACATTGCTAATGTGGTAAATGACTATTCTAGCCGCAAATGTCTGGTTTTTGGTGCAATGTCTACATAGGTGTATAGAGGCCCATTTCTAGCAACTATCACTCCAGTGTTCTAATGGTACAATCACAATGGATCACAAATCACTCCACATTCTTTACTGTTCATTAGTTTTACCATATTTAACCTACTGTGTGGAAGTCTGGGGGAATAATTATAAAAGCTCATTAAATTCAATAACTATACTTCAGAAAAGAGCTGTACGCATCATCAACAAGGTTGGATATCTGGACCATACTCACTCACTATTCTTACAGTCAAAAATATTTAAATTTAATGATATTATTTTGTATCAAACTGCACAAATAATGTATAAAGCCAAAATAAATAAACTCCCAGGAAGCATTCAAAAATTGTTCAGCACACGATAGGGCGGTTATAATTTAAGGGGGAATTTAAATTTCAAAATGCTTAGTTATAGAACGACCATTAAAAGTTTTTGTATTTCAATTTGTGGAGTGAAATTATGGAATGGTTTGAATGATGAGTTAAAGCAATGTCCAAACATAAACCAGTTTAAAAAGAAGTATAAGTACATGGTATTCCAGAGGTACAGAGATGAAGAAGGGCTTTGATATTGGGTTGTTTGTGTTACAGAAGAGTGTGGGGCTGCCCATTGAGGCAGTGGTGTTGTTGTGGTGGCATGATACCATTTCCATGATCACTAGGGGTAATGATGTGGCTATGTATGTGTGTGGTGTGCATATGTATGTATATATCTATGATGTATGTACAGTATATACAAGTTCATTAAGTTTGTACATTGAGTGAATAGGTAGTTCTAGTTCAGAGTAATTTATGATTTAAAGAAAAGGGGTGGGATTAAATAAGTGTAAACTTCTTCTCACTCCTTTTCAAATATGTAAAAAAAAAAGGAAAAAAAGAAAAAGAAAGTCCAATGCTCATTTGTTTTTTTTTTTTAGTCTCCATTGTTTTCATTTTGTTATAATGGCTGTTAAGGCTATAGCACTGTATTGGATCAGGCTTGCTCTTGTTTTTATGCATATTTGAAATAAAAATATATCAATCAACCAATCAATCAATCAATCAATGTATTTGCTCATTGGCTCAGAAGGCTAATTGATGATTAGAAACCCCTTGTGCAATCATGTTCACACATCTGAAAACAGTTTAGCTCGTTACAGAAGCTACAAAACTGACCTTCCTTTGAGCAGATTGAGTTTCTGAAGGATCACATTTGTGGGGTCAATTAAACGCTCAAATGGCCAGAAAAAGATAACTTTCAGCTGAAACTCGACAGTCTATTCTTGTTCTTAGAAATGAAGGCTATTCCACAAAATTGTTTGGGTGACCCCAAACTTTTGAACGGTAGTATATATATATATATATATATATATATATATATATATATATATATATATATATATATATATATATATATATATATGTGTGTGTATATATATGTTTATATATTTGTATATATGTGTATATATATGTGAACATCATGCCTACCGTCAAGCATGGTGGTAGTAGTATTTAGCTCTGGGCCTGTTTTGCTGCCAATAGAACTGGTGCTTTACATAGAGTAAATGGAACAATGAAAAAAGAGGATTACCTCCAAATTCTTCAGGACAACCTAAAATCATCAGCCAGGAGATTGGGTCTTGGGCGCAGTTGGGTGTTCCAACAGGACAATGACCCCAAACACACGTCAAAAGTGGTAAAGGAATGGCTAAATCAGGCTAGAATTAAGGTTTTAGAATGGCCTTCCCAAAGTCCTGACTTAAACGTGTGGATAATGCTGAAGGAACAAGTCCATGTCAGAAAACGAACAAATTTAGCTGAACTGCACCAATTTTGTCAAGAGGAGTGGTCAAAAATTCAACCAGAAGCTTGCCAGAAGCTTGTGGATGGCTTCCAAAAGTACCTTATTGCAGTGAAACTTGCCAAGGGACATGTAACCAAATATTAACATTGCTGTATGTATACTTTTGACCCAGCAGATTTGGTCACATTTTCAGTAGACCCATAATAAATTCATTAAAAAAAAAAACGTCATGAATGTTTTTTGTGACAAACAGTATGTGCTCCAATCACTCTATCACAAAAAAATACGATTTGTCGTAGTCAGGTCAGGTTGTAGTAGTTGTAGTAGATATTGGAAGTATTCAATATGGGAAACTCAAGACAGCCATGACATTATGTTCTTTAAAGGTGTATGTCAATTTTTGACCACGACTGTATATATACATTCTGACATTGGGGTTTGTTTTTCTACCCTGTGCCTCATAAAGATACAGATATCTGGCAGAGACACCTGTGGCGTGGAAGAAGGACGGGATGAACACAACAGAGTATGAGGTTCTCTCCCGGAAGCGCCTTCCCCTCTACACCAACATCACAGTCAATGTCGGCACAGAGGCCGGCCTGCATCTGCCGCCTTAGTAGACGCCACCACCGGACTCTCAAGTCACAGAGGCCAGCCGTGTTACCAAACCTGTGAAATCATAAAAGAAGCTAAATTAAGGGCCACAAAGACATGTTGTAAATATAAAAGACGTTTTGACTAGAAGAGAGTGTGTTGTTTTTGTTTCAGTTTTGTTGAATACACCAATGTATGTATTACAACAGATGCAAATGTTGACATGAGACAGGGGACGGACAGACAACGTGAAGTTGGGAAAGTGGCCGTGCCAGCAATCTGAGGGTTACTGGTTCAATCCCCACCTTCTACCATCCTAGTCACGTCCGTTGTGTCCTTGAGCAAGACACTTCACCATTGCTCCTGATGGGCCTGGTTAGCGACGTGCATGGCAACTCCCACCATCAGTGTGTGAATGTGTGTGTGTTAATGTGGAAATAGTGTCAAAGCGCATTGAGTTCCTTAAAAAGGTAGAAAAGCGCTATACAAGTACAACCCATTTACCATTTACCATGATTGCATTTGCATCTGTGCAGCTAAAACATGAAAAAAACCATCTACAATTTACCGCAACATGTTTTCTCTAGTTGTACATGAACTTTTTCAAGGCTGAAATGTAAAAAAATTCACTGACACAGGCAAGATGAGACTCTAAATCCTGGGTGTCAATCGTGTTTTTATTGAGGAACACATCACAAATATGGCTGCCCTCAGAGGGCCACAGTGAATATTTATGGATACACTGTGTTCCAAATGATTATACAAATTGGATTTAAAAGTCGGGCAGCACGGTGGAAGAGGGGTTAGTGCGTCTGCCTCACAATACGAAGGTCCTGAGTAGTCGTGAGTTCAATCCCGGCCTCGGGATCTTTCTGTGTGGAGTTTGCATGTTCTCCCCGTGACTGCGTGGGTTCCCTCCGGGTACTCCGGCTTCCTCCCACCTCCAAAGACATGCATCTGGGGATAGGTTGATTGGCAACACTAAATTGGCCCTAGTGTGTGAATGTGAGTGTGAATGTTGTCTGTCTACCTGTGTTGGCCTTGCGATGAGGTGGCAACTTGTCCAGGGTGTACCCCGCCTTCTGCCCGATTGTAGCTGAGATAGGCTCCAGCGCCCCCCGCTACCCCGAAGGGAATAAGCGGTAGAAAATGGATGGATGGATGGATGGATTTAAAAGTCAAAAACATTTTTTATTTTTTTTGTTTTTCCATTAAACTCATGGATGGTATTGTGTCTCAAGGCTCTGTAGATCATTGACATCAATCTCAGACACCTGTGATAAATAGTCTCCCAGGTGAGCCCGATCAAAGGAAAACTGCTTAAAAGTGGTCACATTATTAAGCAGGCCACAGGTTTCAAGGGCTCTGGAGAAAAAAATGTATCTCTCTGCTGCTGAAAAGCGTAAGATAGTACACTACCTTGTTTAGGGTATGAAAAATTGGATATTTCCAAAAAACGTATGCGTGATCATCGAACTGTAAAGAAATGTGTTGTGAATTCGGAGCACAGGCGAGTTTGTGCAGATAAAGGCAAAATAAAAAAGTCTCTGCCAGACAAATTCATCAGATTAAGGGAGGAGCTGCTAAAAGGCCATTGCTGTCATGATCCGTGGTCCGGATCATGTTTTGTTTGGTTATGTTCTGTTACTTTTGGACTTCTTTAGTTCCCGTTTAGGCTTCCTTGTTTGCTTTTGTCACCATGGTGACTTATTGTGTTCACCTGTCTCTGGTTAGTGCTCGCCCGCTCACCTGCTTCCCGAGCACTAATCGAAGGCATTATTTAAGTTGCCTTTGCCAGTCAGTCGGCCTGGCTTCATTGATTATGTCACACTGTTTACGTCACGTTCTGACCAAGTAAGTGTTTATGTTCAATGCCATAGCTTCTGCTAAATAGTAGCTTCATGTGTTTTAGGCACGCTTGCCTTTTTGTTGTGTTGTTCGTGTTTTTGGTAGTTGGGTGATTTATGTTAATAAATCCAATCCTACCTTTACGCCTTCGTCCGGAGCCGTCTTTTGCATTGGGAGAACGAACCGCAGCAAGCTGCACCCCCACACGTGACAATTGCAAAGCAGCCAAGAGGTATTTGAAGCCGCTGGTGACTCTGGAGCAGTAGTGTTGGGACTAATAAAGTAACTAGTAACTGTAACTAGTTACTGGTTTTCAGTAACTAACCCAACACTGCTCTGGAGTCCCACAAACCTCAAGGTGTAGGATCCTCAAGAAGTTTGCAAGTAAATAAATAAATGATAAATGGGTTATACCGCTTTTCTACCTTCAAGGTACTCAAAGCGCTTTAACAGTATTTCCACATTCACCCATTCACACACAAATTCACGAGGGAAGTGCGGTTAAAGCTAATATTCGGCCACCCGTAAACAATGCTCACACGCAGAAACGCTTGCAGTGGGTTCAGGAATACATGAAGACTAATTTTCGAACAGTTTTGTTTAGCGATGAGTGCCGTGCGACCCTAGTTGGCCCAGATCAGCGGATGGTTGGTGAATGGCCACAATGTCCCAACAAGTCTGAGATGGCAGCAAGGGGGTGGGGGGTGTCATGTTTTGGGCTGGAATCATTGAGACAGAGCTGGTAGGTCCCTTTAGGGTCCCTGAGGGTGTGAAAATGACCTCTGAAAAGTATGTACAGTTTCTGACTTCCATGGTACAAAAAGAAGAACCGTACCTTCCAACAAAAAATCATCTTCATGCATGACAATGACCCATCTCATTCTGCAAATAACACTACTGAGTCCCTGGCTGCTATGGGCATAAGAGGAGAGAAAGTGATGGTGTGGCCACCATCCTCTACTGACCTCAACCCTATTGAGAACCTCTGGAACATCATCAAGCAAAAGATCTATGAGGGTAGCAGACGGTTCATATCCAAGCAGCAGCTCTGGGATGCTATTCTAACATCCTGCAAATAAATTAAAGCTGAAACTGTCCAAGAAGTCACAAGTTCAATGGATGCAAGGCTTATGAAAGGGATATAAAGCAAGGGGTCCTATATTAACATGTAACTCAGCCTGTTTCATCAAAAGTTATTTCAATCAAAAATAGTTTAATTTATATTGTCTTATAAAGCTACAAATTCAACATGTGACCATTTTGAGTTCTTTACACCCAATAAAATGTCTTGAAACGCTGTTGTGCTTAATAATTTGGAACAGTGGACTTTGAGTTATTTATTGTATTTATTTATTGTAAAAATACTGTTATCATTTCGAGTTACCAGCCTAGCGCCGTTGTCCCAGATTACAAATATTAGGTCTGTAATGGCTATGTTGATGTTAAATAGCAGACAGCATCAAGAAATGATCTTAGATTGCACCACGAACATGACGCTACCAAGAATGCATCGGAGCAGATGCAGCTCCGAAGCAAAGAAAGACCGGCGAGAGAGTTTTTTCGAAGGAATTTTGGGAAGGAGAATCATGGAAACAAAACTTTTGAGTGTCTCAGAGTTAATTCATAAGGCTCTGTAGATTGATGGAAGGAGTTTTAAATCCAAATGAAAAGACCGTTTGTGCCCTGGCACATACTGTTCCAGATAAAGGTTGCTATCTATCTGGATTATCTTGTCACTCAGCCCGGTGAAAGGTTTAGAAAAGATGGGCGTGTAGGGGAGGGACCAATAAGTTAATTTTCGTGCTGTGATTGGGCGGCCAAAAGATGGCGCTGACGTCACTAGTGGGACTTCACAAATGGGGAAAATTCCAAACGGCTCCTTTGGAGTAAGGATGAAGGAAGACAAGATTATTTTTTATAAATATTCCTGTTGTGACCTGTTGTGACGGGTCATTCTTTGTTTAGCTTTTCGGGTGTTTTTCTGTATTTCGGTTCTATTCCTGTCTTGAGCTCTTATTTTGTGTCCACGTCCTGTTCTGTTCGCGTTGCTCCTGCAGTGGCTTCACCCCTGCTGCTTAGCGCTGTCTTCTTCACCTGGGGGTGATTAGTGATTATGTTTTACAGCTGCTAGCATCATTGCATGAGGTCAGGGGGCGGGGCAAGGGGGCGGGGTTAAGGGGGAGGAGTATATTTATAGCTAGAATTCACTTAAATTCAAGTATTTCTTATATATATATATATATATATATATATATATATATATATATATATATATATATATATAAATAAAAGAAATACTTGACTTTCAGTGAATTTTAACTATATATAAATATGTATTTCATTATATATATATATACATATAAATAAATAATGATAAATGGGTTATACTTGTATAGCGCTTTTCTACCTTCAAGGTACTCAAAGCGCTTTGACAGTATTTCCACATTCACCCATTCACACACACATTCACACACTGATGGCGGGAGCTGCCATGCAAGGCGCTAACCAGCAGCCATCAGGAGCAAGGGTGAAGTGTCTTGCCCAAGGACACAACGGACGTGACTAGGATGGTAGAAGGTGGGGATTGAACCCCAGTAACCAGCAACCCTCCGATTGCTGGCACGGCCACTCTACCAACTTCGCCACCCCGCCCACAATATATAAATGTAAATATATAAATAAAATAAATACTTGAATTTCAGTGTTCATTTATTTACACATATACACACATACCACTCCTCTCTACTCATTGTTGTATTTGAAAGTGCAATGCTTTTCAGCCAGTAGCACAGCCTTTGAAGGAGCATAGGTATGTGCAGTGCAATATTTTGGGTTGGAGTCAATAACCAGGCGAGGTGACGAAGTTACGTCTCTTTAATTCATACTTCACAACGGACTCCCACACTTGCCGTCAGGGTGCGCAATACAACGTAAACCGTTGGCCAACAAAAAAGTAACCACAGAACACTATAGTGTTCTGTGGTTACTTTTTAAACCGTTGGCCAACCAAAAAGTAACTTTTTGGTTGGCCAACGGTTTACGTTGTATTGCGCACCCTGGCGGCAAGTGTGGGAGTCGGTTCTGAAGTATGAAGTAAAGAGCGGACGTGATGACAGGCTGTCCCCACTCAGGTCCGCACGGACCTGGAGGGGTTGTGCCTTAAGTCCGTCTGGAAATCGGGAGAAATTCGGGAGAATGGTTGTCCCGGGAGATTTTCGGGAGAGGCACTGAAATTCAGGAGTCTCCCGCAAAATTCGGGAGGGTTGGCAAGTATGTCCTTCTTGTACATGTACAGATGCTTTTGGAAATCACACATCAATACCTTAAGAGAAGGAAACCAGCGATGGCAGCTATTTCGGATACAACACATCTCAGACGGCAACATGGCAATGTTGAGCGACAGTTTTGGATAAGGCCTGGAAGAACGTCAGCCTGGTGGGATATGCTTGTCACCGAGTGTGCTGTGTCAGAGGAACGTCAAGAGAACTTTCTAATGTCCAGGTCAGCTGTGATTCTACTCAGTGAAAAACTTTGTCCATTTGTCAAAGAGGAGACAACAACAATGCGGGCTCTCGTGGACAAGGGAAGACTACGAAAAATAGCGAATACTGTAACGTTTTATTTTCGGGCCTCCCTATGTCTAGCATTAAAATATTACAGATGGTACAAAATGCGGCTGCTAGACTTTTGACAAAAACAAGAAAGTTTGATCATATTACGCCTATACTGGCTCACTTGCACTGGCTTCCTGTGCACCTAAGATGCGACTTTAAGGTTTTACTACTTACGTATAAAATACTACACGGTCAAGCTCCTGCCTATCTTGCCGATTGTATTGTACCATATGTCCCGGCAAGAAATCTGCGTTCAAAGAACTCCGGCTTATTAGTGATTCCCAGAGCCCAAAAAAAGTCTGCGGGCTATAGAGCGTTTTCTATTCGGGCTCCAATATTATGGAATGCCCTCCCGGTAAAAGTTAGAGATGCTACCTCAGTAGAAGCATTTAAGTCTCATCTTAAAACTCATTTGTATACTCTAGCCTTTAAATAGACTCCCTTTTTAGACCAGTTGATCTGCCGTTTCTTTTCTTTTCTTTTTTACTCTGCTCCGGGGTGGACCGCTAGCCTGTTCATCGGATGGGGACATCTCTACGCTGCTGACCCGTCTCCGCTCGGGATGGTTCCTGCTGGCCCCACCATGGACTGGACTTTCGCTGATGTGTTGGACTTTCACAATATTATGTCAGACCCACTCGACATCCATTGCTTTCGGTCTCCCCTAGAGGGGGGGGGGGGGGGGGGGGTTACCCACATATGCGGTCCTCTCCAAGGGTTCTCATAGTCATTCACATTGACGTCCCACTGGGGTGAGTTTTCCTTGCCCGTATGTGGGCTCTGTACCGAGGATGTCGTTGTGGCTTGTACAGCCCTTTGAGACACTTGTGATTTAGGGCTATATAAATAAACATTGATTGATTGAATACATTTGGACTGGCAAAGCAGACTATCAGTTATTGTCCATCCATCCATCCATCTTCAACAGCTTTCCCGGAATCGGGTCGCGGGGACAACAGCTCCAGCAGAGACCCCCAGACTTCCCTCTCCAGAGCAACATTTGCGACTTCTTCCTGGGGAATCCCGAAGCGTTCCCAGGCCAGAGAAGAGATGTAATCCCCCCATCTGGTCCTTGGCCTGCCGCAGGGTCTCCTCCCGGTGGGACGTGCAATGAGGACCTCCCTAGGGAGACGCTCGTGAGGCATCCGCACGAGATGCCCGAACCACCTAAGCTGGCTCCTTTCCAAGCGAAGGAGCAGCGGCTCTACTCCGAGTCTCTCTCGGGTGACTGAACTTCTCACCCTATCTCTAAGGGAGATGCCAGCCACCCTTCTGAGGAAACTAATTTCGGCCGCTTGTATCCGCAATCTTATTCTTTCGGTCATTACCCACACTTCATGACCATAGGTGAGAGTAGGAATGTAGATAGCTCGGTAGACCGAGAGCTTTGCCTTCTGGCTCAGCTCTCGTTTCGTCACAACAGTGCGGCAGAGAGACTGCAATACTGCCCCAGCTGCTCCGATTCTCCGGCTGATTTCCTTCTCCATCTTTCCCTCACTCGTGAACAAGACCCCGAGATACTTAAACTCCTCCACCTGGGACAGAGTCTCGTCCCCTACGCGGACTGTACAAACCATCGGTTTCCTGCTGAGAACCATGGCCTCAGATTTGGAGATGCTGATCCTCATTCCAGCCGCTGAACACTCGGCTGCGAACCGATCCAGTGAGAGCTGAAGGTCACGAACCGAAGGTGCCATCAGGACCACATCATCTGCAAACAGCAGTGACGCAACCCTTAGCCCCTCGAGACGTATACCCTCTCCGCCATGGCCACGACTCTGCCTAGAAATCCTGTCCGTGAAAATCACAAACAGGATAGGTGACAGAGCGCAGCCCTGGCGGAGACCAACCCCCACTGGAAACGGATCCGACTTACATCCAAGCACCCAGACACAACTCTCGCTTTGGTTGTACAGAGATTGGATGGCCCTCATCAGGGTTCCCCTCACTCCGTACTCCCTCAGCACCTCCCACACGATCTCTCGGGGGACCCGATCATACGCCTTCTCCAAATCCACAAAGCACATGTAGACTGGATAGGCATACTCCCTGGCCTTCTCCAGGATTCCCACAAGAGTAAAGAGTTGGTCAGTTGTTCCACGACCAGGACGGAATCCATATTGCTCCTCTTGAATCTGAGGTTCGACTATCGGCCGGACCCTCCTTTCCAGTACCTTGGCGTAAACTTTCCCAGGGAGGCTGAGTAGTGTGATACCCCTGTGATTAGCACACACCCTCTGGTCCCCCTTTTTGAAAAGGGGAACCACCACCCCAGTCTGCCACTCCCTCGGCACTGTCCCAGACTTCCACGCAATGTTGAAAAGGCATATCAACCAAGACAGCCCATCAACACCCAGAGCCTTCAGCATTTCTGGACGGATCCCGTCAACCCCCGGAGCTTTGCCACTGTGGAGTTGTCTAACTACCTCAGTGACTTCACTCCGAGAGATCGACGTCGATCCCCCATCATCCTCAGGCCCTGCTCCTATCAGGGAGGGTGTGTCTGATGTATTTGGGTTCAGGAGTTCCTCAAAGTGCTCTTTCCAACGCCCTATGACTTCCTCACTTGAAGTCAGCAAAGTCCCATCCTTGCCGTACACAGCTTGGATGGTTCCCCGCTTCCCCCTCCTGAGGTGCCGTATGGTCTTCCAGAACAGCTTTGGTGCCGCCCGATAGTCCTTCTCCATGGATTCCCCGAACTGCTCCCACACCCTCTGCTTAGCCTCATCCACAGCCCTTCAGGCCCGTCGGTACCTTGCAACTGCCTCCGGAGTCCCCTGGGATAACATACCCCGGTAGGACTCCTTCTTCAGTCGGACGGCTTCCCTGACCACCACTGTCCACCAGGGTGTTCGAGGGTTACCGCCCCTTGAGGCACCTAAGACCTTCTGGCCACAGCTCGCAGCTGCAGCTTTAGCAATAGAGGCTTTGAACATTGCCCATTCTTGTTCAATGTCCCCAACCTCCACAGGGATGGCAGGGAAGTCCCGCCGGAGGTGGGAGTTGAAGTCCTTCCGGACAGAGGACTCCTCCAAACGTTCCCAGTTCACCCGCACTACACGCTTGGGTTTGCCAGGTCTGTCCAGAGGTTTCTCCTGCCATCTAACCCAACTCACCACCAGATGGTGATCAGTTGACAGTTCCGCCCCTCTCTTCACCCAAGTGTCCAAAACATACGGCCTCAGATCAGCTGATACGATTACAAAATCGATCATTGATCTTTAGCCTAGGGTGCTCTGGTACCAGGTACACCTATGAGCATCCTTATGCTTGAACATGGTGTTTGTTATCGCAAGTCCGTGACTAGCACAGAAGTCCAATAACAATCCACCACTCAGGTTCAGATCAGGGAGACCGTTCCTCCCAATCAAGCCAGTCCAAGTATCACTGTCATTGCCCACGTGCGCATTGAAGTCCCCCAGCAAGACTATGGAATCCCCTGCTGGCGCCCCATACAGGACCCCATGCAAGGTATCCAAGAAGGCCGAATACTCTGAACTCCTGTTTGGTGTGTACGCACAAACAACAGTCAGAGTTTTCCCCCCTCCCACCCTAAGGCGAAGGGAGGCAACCCTCTTGTCCACCGGGGTGAACTCCAACGTACAGGCACTCAGCCGGGGACTTGTGAGTATCCCCACACCCGCCTGTGCCCTCACACCCTGAGCAACTCCAGAAGTGAACAAGGTCCATCCCTTGTCCAGGAGTGTGGTTTCAGAGCCCTTGCTATGCGTAGAGGTAAGCCCCACCAGATCCAACCGGTAGCGCTCCACCTCTCGCACCAGCTCAGGCTCCTTCCCCACCAGCCTAGAGACGTTCCACGTCCCGAAAGTCAGCCTCTGCTGCCCCGAATTGGTCCATCTGGAGCCTCCACTTTCACTGCCATCCACTTGGCAGCGCACCCGACCCCACTGGTTCCGACCGCGGGTGGTGGGCCCACGTGGTGGAGAAGATGGTGTGTCCACGTAGCTTCTTCGGGCGGTGCCCGGCCGGGCTCTGTGGCTCGCCCGGCCACCAGGCGCTCGCTGACGAGCCCTACCTCCGGGCCTAGCTCCGGAGGAGGGCCCCGGGCTTCCTCCGGGCCGGGTAACGCATCCTCTTTTAGTTTGGTTCATGGGGGGTATCGTAACCCTGATGGGGGGGGGGCATTCGGGTGCTACACCTTGCCTAAGGGTGACCCGGAACTATGTAAGGCAGGGCCGTTCAACTCCCTGAGCCTTAATACAAGCCCACATACCCATGCTGGGGGCTCGCCTACTCCCGCTTCACCGGGTAAGTGAAAAAACGATATCAGTTATTGTACGCGATGTATTTTGAGCGATTACTCAACGTCTAGTTTTGTACTCCATAACTATTGTGAAGCCATGAAGTGGTTGCGGCCGTCAAGTACGACAATTTCAGCTTACAAGCACAGTGTCCTGTTGTTGGTTGTTGTAAAATGTTTTTTATCACATCGTTTACTTTCACACGTACTTTACTTTACTGTACTTTCACTACAATAGTCTAACAGCTGCTGATGGTGAGGCAATTGTCTACATTGAAACACAGAGTAAGGATACACTTCCAGGTCAGAGGTGACTATTCTTTCGCGCATGCGTACTAGGTTGCGTAGCGCTGGCGGACGGAGGGGGGGGGTCTTATTCGATGGCATTGTGTGTGTGTGTGGACAAGGATAAGGTTAGGTGAGATTTACCCTGGATAACCTTATCAGACTTAGTGTAGAAAGGACCTCAGTAGTGGGATCATTGTATAGGTTTGATGGTATTTTGGAGGAATACAAACAGTATGTGGACTTTGCTATTTTTTCACCTTGGATTGTGTTTTGTTTGTTGGCTCACCAATCCATCTTGCCTTTTTTGATGCACAGCTTTCCCTATGCATTTTTGTGTGCGTGTTCCTTCCAAACTCTGTTTGTTTTGTACATGTGGACATTCAATTCTCATTTACCTGCATGTGGCCTGCTGTCTCCTTTGTTTTGGGGCCACGACCTCCATTACAAAGAGCATCATAACAGAATGATTTCCCAAAAAGCTACACAAAGAATCCACTGGCGCGAGCAGGTCTTAACAATTGCAGCACATTTTCAGGACTTTTGCAGATCCCAAATAGTCAACATGTACCAATAGGTAAGAAAAGGTGGTTTTGCGTAATAGGTCCCTAAAAAGCCGGGGGGACTAAACTGAGGCTAAACATATTTCTGTTGTGGCTATAGTCCTCCTGCGCGATGTGAGACAGTCAAATGTGACACAAACACCTCAGGCATGCATAACATTAACGTTGAGCATTGCTTAGAGACACTTGTTTAAGTTTTGGGGACATGTCAATGTGTGTACAAGAATGAGTACAGTTACATTACAGTCCAATAATCAGTCATATTCAAAATAAGTCACCTGCTCCTATGCAACCTTGTGTGTATATGGGCCGTATTGCTGTCACAAATAGCACTGTACAAAATAGTTATTTTATTTGTTGCAGTATATATAATATAAATAAATGAGGCTTCAGTCTGTATACAGTATGGTACTTAAAAGCTCCTTGTAGTTCTTCAATTTGAGGCTAGATGGCACTGTGACACAATGTGATACCTGCTACTGCCTTTGTCTCATAAGGACTATTGTCCCCAGTTTTTTTTTGTGGAATGATTGTTTTGTGATCATACACCTTTTGTTTCACTAATATCCCAGATGGTCTTTGACAGATTTGGCAGTGATGCATCTCATAAAACTGTCTGTTTTTTGGAGAGCGTTCTTGAACCATTTGGTCAAATGCTTAATTAAACCTGAGGAGAAAAAAACAAACTTGAATTGACTGAGATTTGGATTACTGTATATCACATAACTGCGTTTCTCATAGAACGCCAGTTAAGAGTCTGATGCTACTAATCAACAACTAATTTCCAGGATTTATAAGTCATTGCTGCTAAAAGTAATTAACGAGAATGTTTTTTGTGAAAAAACATGACTCCTCTTGCATTAAAGCAAACAAACCTGACACAGAGAAGTGCGTCTATGCGTGTTATGGTAAAAATACCATTCCTGCATAAGAACCAGCTCCCTTCCTTTCATTTTTCCTGCTTTCACTTTGCGGTGTAACATTAAATTCACCTGATTATACTGCAGCCTGGGACCGAGTCACTTCTTTAACATGTTTAAAAACGCTCTCGTGTGCCCTTTGTACCTCACATATATTGTTTAAGCATGTTGACCCCATCCCCATCCTTTTTTGATCTATAGGGGCGAAGAATATCCACCGTGCAGCTTCACTTCTCTTTGATGAGAAATTAATGAGTCCCACGTTATTTGCAGATGAAAGTGCGAGCTGGATAGGTCAAAGTGATGAAAGGGCTTTTGGAGATTTAACTGAAGTCAAGTGGTCTCAGTATTTGATGACTGATCGACCCATCTCCACCTTATTTCATTGACATCTTGAAATAAATTACTGTACATAATGTTCATACTGCATGAAAGCTGACGAATCTTAGACAGGTCCTGTATATATGTGCTTGGAATAAAATCAGTTGCTCGCCTCATATTTCTTCATTCAAAGTGACTTAAGATATGCAGTGTGGGTTATGTAGTGTTCAAACAGTTATTAAATGTCCTATACCAGTCATTCTCAAACTGTGGTACGTGTCCCGTTAGTTGAATGCCAAATTATCAATTAAGTGATTACTGTTTTATTTCCCAATATTCAAACATTGTTACTGTTCAAACTGTGTGTAATGTTACAGCGGCAAACATATCAATTATTATACTTGTATATACTATACTATACTTGCATTATACTTATAAAACCTCAGCCTTGATTTTCATGAACATTTAGGCCTAGTACGCTTCTGTATTTTAATTATGGTGGTACTTCGTTTAAAAAAAATAAAGTTTGAAAACCACTGTCCCATATAGAAAGTCCACATTTTCATTTTTAAATATTTTTTCTATGAAAAAAAAGAGACCACTTTTAATGTCAATACTTTATGTCAAAAAAGATACCCCAACTGACACCCTTAGTTCAAAACAATGGAAACTACTGTATAAGAAATGTACAATAAACTGGTTGTGTATGCACAACCTAGAGCTAAAACTGTACTGTATTAAACCATACTAGTACCAAATCGATACTTTAAAAATGGTGCCCAGACCAGTACTTAAAGAATTGAAAGTGTGCACATTTTTGTGAAACCCCCCCCCCACCAAAACTATACTTTTTTTAATATATTTTTAAAAATTTTGTGACATTAAAGTTGAACAAACTTGTAATTTCAATATTTCATTGATATTAATTAAATGATAACTTAGTAATACATTAAAAAAATAGAAGTAAAAGCTACAACACATTTTAGTAATAATTGCAGCAATATAGGACATAGAGAATCTGCAAAAAACGACTTGAGTTGTAATGTTTGGCGCTCAAAATTCCAGGTGTTCACGAATGCAACCTTACTCGCCGTAACTGTCATTATTAGAGGCCTACTGAAATGAATTTTTTTTATTCAAACGGGGATAGCAGATCCATTCTATGTGTCATACTTGATCATTTCACGATATTGCCATATTTTTGCTGAAAGGATTTAGTATAGAACAACGACGATAATGTTCGCAACTTTTGGTCTCTGATAAAAAAAAAGCCTTGCCCCTACCGGAAGTAGCGTGACGTAGTCAGTTGTTCACCTCCTCATATTTTCCTATTGTTTTCAACGCAGCTAGAGCGATTCGGACCGAGAAAGCGACGATTATCCCATTAATTTGAGCGAGGATGAAAGATTCGTGGATGAGCAACGTTAGAGTGACGGACTAGAATGCAGTGAAAGACATATCTTTTTTCGCTCTGACCGTAACTTAGGTACAAGCTGGCTCATTGGATTCCACACTCTCTCCTTTTTCTATTGTGGATCACGGATTTGTATTTTAAACAACCTCGGATACTATATCCTCTTGAAAATGAGAGTCGAGAACGCGAAATGGACATTCACAGTGACTTTTATCTCCACGACAATACATCGGCGAAGCTCTTTAGCTACTGAGCTAACGTGATAGCATCTGGCTCAAATGCAGATAGAAACAAAATAAATAAATCCCTGACTGGAAGGATAGACAGAAGATCAACAATACTATTAAACCATGGACATGTAACTACACGGTTAATAATTCTCAGCCTGGCAAAGCTTAACAATGCTGTTGCTAACGACGCTGAAGCAAACTTAGTAACTTAGCAACCGGACCTCACAGAGCTATGATAAAAACATTAGCGCTCCACCTACGCCAGCCAGCCCTCATCTGCTCATCAACACCCGTGCTCACCTGCGTTCCAGCGATCGACGGCGAGACGAAGGACTTCACCCGATCACAGATGCGGTTGGCGGCTAGCATCGGCTAGCGCGTCTGCTATCCAAGTAAGTCCTCCTTGTTGTGTTGCTACAACCAGCCGCTAATACACCGAACCCACCTACAACTTTCTTCTTTGCAGTCTCCATTGTTCATTAAACAAATTGCAAAAGATTCACCAACACAGATGTCCAGAATACGGTGGAATTATGAAATGAAAACAGAGCTTTTTGTATTGGCCTCAATGGGGGAGCCATACCTCTGTTCTACTGGCTACGTCACGCGCATACATCATATCCAAAGGAGTTTTCAACCGGAAGTTTAGCGGGACATTTAAAATTGCACTTTATAAGTTAACCCGGCCGTATTGGCATGTGTTGCAATGTTAAGATTTCATCATTGATATATAAACTATCAGACTTCGTGGTCGGTAGTAGTGGGTTTCAGTAGGCCTTTAAGGAAGTGCTGTCACTGTGTTGTTGTTGTGGCTACTGGCTATGCTAGCACCGCAATGTTATGAGCGCTGCTGTTTTTAGGGTGTTAAAGTCGGCGATAAAATAAAAAAGTGTCGGATTCTGCGGGCTTCTTTCAGGACGCTATATTAAGAAAACACGACGTTACTTGTACAATATCACCGCCAAGCACTTGAATCCAGATTCACTTGCTGCAGGCAGCTGAGTCTGCATTTATTTAGAGACAAAATAAAGCAACAATATCTTCTTCTTTTTTCGGCCTGGGCACTACTGTGTAAATTGGCACTGGTGCTATTATGGAACCGGGTTTTGGTGATCATATTGACCCAAATATAAGACAACCATGAACATATTTTTTTTAAAAAGTTTTCAGACTTGTAAAAATATAGGATGTTGTGTTTGGGTCAATACAGTACTTTGTTGAAGCACATTTTGCTGTATTCATTTGGTTGGATCCTATCCCAGCTGCACATGGGCAGAAGGCGGGGTACACCCTGGACAAGTCGCCACCTCATCGCAGGGCTAACACAGATAGACAGACAACTTGATAATTGTATTTAATTTGTCTATTGCGACCAAACAGGCTGCAACATGGTTCACTGTGTGCATCTCTTCCAGCACACGAGTGTGCTTATTTACCAGCAGAATTAAATAAGCAGAGTAAATCATCTTGTCAGCCATCCACAATCTTTGTCTTGGTGGGTGGAGGCGTACTGTTAGCTTACACACACAGGAGGCATTGACAGAGTACCTCGCTAGTTGCGACTAGAAGAACCGCAAAAAATAAAGGAAGAAGGATAATTGCAAAGTCAAATGTTTGATGTGGGAATATTTGCGCCTTAAACCAAATGAGCAACATGAGCCCGTCAACACGAATCAACAGGCCAGTTTGCCAAATGTTTTGGATGGTAATGGCAACAACAATAACAAAAAACACAGACCACAAAACACAGTTTTTTCAACCTGGAAAAAATGCATTTCAAGATTTTTAATATTTATCGAAGTGCAATTTTTGCTTGAAGAAATTGTGGGTAATTTTTTTTTAGTTTGTTAAATTTCCTGACTTGCCAATTACAGTGGGAAAAAAGTACTAATGAGAAATAAATGTTTATCCCGTTTTACCTTGTTACTTGTACCGTACTTTTCGGGCTATAGAGCGCACTGGTATTTAAAACGCACCCACCAAATTTTAGAATAAATAAATAGCCGCAGTAGACTATAAGCCGCAGATATATACAATACAAAATATTGTTTTAATGTTTATTTAGATACCTTAAAGGCCTACTGAAACCCACTACTACCAACCACGCAGTCTGATAGTTTACATATCAATGATGAAATCTTAACATTGCAACACATGCCAATACAGCCGGGTTAACTTATAAAGTGCAATTTTAAAATTCCCGCCACACTTCCGGTTGTAAAACTCCTTTGGATATGATTTATGCGCGTGACGTCACAAAAGCAACGGAAGTGGTTGGACCCCATCGGACCCGATAGAAAAGCCTCTTGTTTTCTTTGACAAAATTCCACAGTATTCTGGACATCTGTGTTGGTGAATCTTTTGCAATTTGTTTAATGAACAATGGAGACGGCAAAGAAGAACGTTGTAGGTGGGATCGATCGGTGTCTTAGCGGCTAAGTACAATACTGTAATATCCGTGATATTTGCATTAGTGAATTTTTTTTTTAAGGGTTTGGGGAACGCGCATGCGCGAGTGAGTTGGCGGAGAACTTGAGTGTGTGTGATTGTGACTTTTGGCTAACAGCAGCTCGTGTATGTGTGTGCGTTACTTTTTGAACTACAACCAGTTACCGCTTGTTAATAAAGCGATTGAGCAATTTGTTTAATGGACACTGGAGACTGCAAATAAGAAAGTTGGAGCCGGTGGAGCAGCGGACTACAGCAACACCAACACCAGGAGGTTGTGTTGTGTTTTGAGCAGGATAGCAGACGCACTACGGTGAGTCTAGCTTTGGCTTCCCAACATTTGATCGATTGCCCGTACGTGCGTTTCGATATGTGCATGTGACATACGTAACTTTGGGGAAATATATGTTTCTTGCCGACTCTGATGGCGGCCGGGGTGTCGTCAAAAGCGTACAACGCCCGCCGCCGCATCTAAGTTAGCTACGCAGCTAGGTTAGCTTCTGTTTTTTAGCTTCGCCAAGCTGAATATTATTAATCGTGTATTTACATGTTCATGGTTTAATAGTATTATTGATCTTCTGTCTATCCATCCAGTCAGGGTTTTTCTTAATTTAGTTTCTATCTGCATTTGAGACTGGCGCTATCGCGTTGGCTAAGTAGCTAGGTTAGCTTCTGTTTTTTTTTAGCTTCGCCAAGCGGAATATTATTAATCGTGTATTTACATGTTCATGGTTTAATAGTATTATTGATCTTCTGTCTATCCATCCAGTCAGGGTTTTTTTAAAATTTAGTTTCTATCTGCATTTGAGACTGGCGCTATCGCGTTGGCTACGTTGCTAGGTTAGCTTCTGTTTTTTAGCTTCGCCAAGCGGAATATTATTAATCGTGTATTTACATGTTCATGGTTTAATAGTATTATTGATCTTCTGTCTATCTATCCAGTCAGGTTTTTTTTAAATTTAGTTTCTATCTGCATTTGAGACTGCTGCTATCAAGTTGGCTACGTAGCTAGGTTAGCTTCTATTTTTTTAGCTTCGCAAAGCTGAATTATTAATCGTGTATTTACATGTTCAGTCACTGTGAATGTCCATTTCGCGTTCTCGACTCTCATTTTCAAGAGGATATAGTATCTAAAATGGTTTAAAATACAAATCTGTGATACACAATAGAAAAAGGAGAGAGTGTGGAATCCAATGAGCCAGCTTGTACCTAAGTTACGGTCAGAGCGAAAAAAGATACGTCCATCACTGCCTTTCAAGTCCTTCACTGTAACGTTCCTCATCTACGAATCTTTCATCCTCGCTCAAATTAATGGTGTAATCGTCACTTTCTCGGTCCGAATCTCTCTCACTCCATTGTAAACAACGGGAATTGTGAGCAGTACTACCGCTTGTGACGTCACGCTACTTCCGGTACAGGCAAGGCTTTTTTTTATCAGCGAGCAAAAGTTGCGAACTTTATCGTCGATTTTCTCTACTAAATCCTTTCAGCAAAAATATGGCAATATCGCGAAATGATCAAGTATGACACATAGAATGGATCGGCTATTCCCGTTTAAATAAAAAAAATTCATTTCAGTAGGCCTTTAATTGTTTCTAAACGATGCCTGTCACACGGCAGTAAAACGGCTGATTTAACAAAACAAAAGTCATTGTCATGGAGCCACTAGCTGTGAAGGGAAACAAACTAAATAACTCCATGTTGACGTTTTTGTGAATCTATGCAACTGAACTGTAACTGATGTGTTAGTGTTGGAATACAAAAAGAATGCCACTGTAAGTTACTAACACTAACATAGACTTAGCATATTCGCTAATGCTAACAACGCTGGCTTGATTACATTACGATAGCACGCTTCCTCCCACTTCCAAAGACATGCACCTGGGGATAGGTTGATTGGTAAGACTAAATTGGCCCTCATAAGTGAATGTGAGTGTGAATGTTGTCTGTCTATCTGTGTTGGCCCTGCGATGAGGTGGCGACTTGTCCAGGGTGTACACTGCCTTCTGCCCGAATGCAGCTGAGATAGGCTCCAGCACCACCCGCGACTCCAAAAGGGATAAGCGGTAGAAAATGCATGGATGGATACAAATATGCATGAAAACACTCATACAGACATCACACATGGGACGGTTTATCCATCCATCCATTCATTTTCTACTGCTTGTCACTTTCGGGGTTGCGGGGGGTGCTTGAGACTATCCCAGCTACATCTGGGCGGTAGGCGGGTACACCCTGGACAAGTCGCCACCTCATCACAAGGCCAACACAGATAGACAGACAACATTCACACTCACATTCACACACTAGGGACCATTTAGTGTTGCCAATCAACCTATCCCCAGGTGCATGTATTTGGAGGTTGGAACGGCTTAGTAAGTATGAATTGTTTTAGTTATATTGTAAAACTTACAAACGTTGCTTGGAGTAATGAATGAAGAATCCTTTCGAGCAGAAATGCTATAGACGGTTGTGCTTCTGTTTCAAGGGACGAAACAGGATTCAACCAGCAGCACCTGCAGTGAGCGAACTCGTCCAATAGATGGCGCAATTGCACAAAAAATAACACACATTTTCAGTGTCTCTGTCTGTGTTCTATGAAAACTATTTGTTGAATACAAAACATTATAGCCATTAGAGAAAACAAATCCATTAATTAGCCGCGCAGGGTTCGAAGCTTGGAAAAAAAAACATCGGCCTAAAGTCCAGAAAGTAAGTAAGTAAATTGTATTTGTAAAGCGTTTTTCACAGATAAAATCACAAAGCGCTGTACAAAACATAGGTGAAGTAAAACAACAATTCAATTTAAACATCACAAAAAGGATACAAAGTGGATTAAAAATGACAGTTAAAAGGTGCATTAACTAAAAGCTTTACTAAAAAGAGAAGTTTTCAAATGTTTCTTAAAAGTTTCAACACAGTCAAGATCACGAAGAGACTGGTGCAAATTGTTCCAGAGTCTGGGAGCTACAGCCTGGAATGCCAGGTCTCCACGGGTTTTAAAACAAGTTTTTGGGATCTTTAGAAGACCCTGGCCTGAAGACCGGAGGCTGCGCCCTGAAGAGTAGGGGCATAATAAGTCAGTGATGTACTGAGGGGCCCCACCATGCAACACACGGAATGTCAGGACTAAAATGTTAAACTCAATGCGGAATTTAACTGGAAGCCAATGAAGACTGGATAAAACGGGGGTGATATGGGCTGTTCTGGGTGCACCGGTCAACTCTGGCGGCCGCATTTTGTTCAGTCTGAAGTCTCTTTAGCGTTGACTTGTTAAAGAGAGTGACAAGAGAATTGCAATTAGTCAATGCGAGATGAAATGAACGTGTGAATGATCATTTCAAGATCCAATTTTGACAACAAATTTCTCACTTTAGAAATATTTCTGATATGATAATAACAGTTTTTGGTCAGTTGACGACAGTGACCCTCCAAAGACATGGACTGATCGAACACAACCCCAAGGTTTCTGAGGCTGCTTTTAACAGAGGCACCCAGATCACCAAGGGAGTTCTTGATCAGGAGGATCTTTTTATCGGGGGAAATTATCAGAGTTTCCGTTTTGTTGGAATTTATCTGGCGGAAATTTGAGTACAACCAGTTTTTGATACGGGATAGGCACTCCAAGAACTCAGACAAAAAGTGAAACTCTGAATCATTGAAGGAGCATAACAGTTGAATATCCTCTGCATAGAAATGATAAGAAACATTTTTAAAACGACTGATCAACCTCCCAAGCGGCATCAGATACAACAAAAATAAAACAGGCCTCAGAACAGGACACCACATGACAGGTTGGACACATTGTTCCTTACATCATTAAAAGCAACATTAAGAGTTCTCCCATTTATATAAGAAGTAAACCACTGGAGAACTGCAACAGAATGCATTATATTAATACCATATACAGATATTATTATTAAGTTAGTGCTTAATTTAGTCTCTAAATATTTTTGAAAAACTGCTCCAAATGTGTCAAATTTAAAAGCCCTCGCCAGGGCACCCCATGAATTGCAAATTGTGCTTAGGTCTGGGCTCTGACTCAAAGGGTGATCAAACACGAAGTAAAACACACTTAAATAAGTAAAAAGGTGCCATGCTGATAGAGGACTGCCCTTCACATCCAATGGGTTCAAATGTTTGAGAATGCATGTTTCTTAGACCCAAGTCTGCGACCAACATACGGACTGGAAGCTCACACTGCATGGGAAAAGTCCATTAAATAGCTTTCATGTCGTCTTCCAGCCGTGAGAAGCGGTGGGAAAATTCTAAAGGAGGATACTGGGGGAAGCTCAGGTAAGCCTCCAACAACAGGAGAGGGCTTTGTCTCCTAATGGTATCAATGCTGTTGTCTTGATCCAGTGACCGTGTGTTTGGAAACATCTCATATGATTAGATTTGAGTAAAGGACAGCCGATCTTTCTGCTTGTACTGACGGAAAGCCCCTTCAACAATAATCTGCTTTCAAGTGGGAGCACACAGCGACTAGTAAACGAGGGGCCTGAGGAGAAACATGAGGAGGGAGGGCATAACCTGCACTGGAGATAGCCGACGCAGCTCAACATTTTGGGGTATTCATGGTGCTTTGCCATGGTTGGCTTTGGTATACCTTTCCTCGTTCTTTTATGTGTTTTAGTCAGTGGTGGGCAGTCTAGGCCAGCAAGGTCTTCTCTGCAGGCCTAAACAAAAGAAGAAGAAGAAGAAAGATGAGGCACTGACCGACATTTACAACTTAAATTATAATATCTGTTCTGTGAAATTGTATTCAGTTGTTCGCAACAGTCTTCATGTTTGTGTTTAATTTTTTTCGCCCAGTTTTTCCTGAGCTTGCAGAATCAGGAGTGCATGCGGATGTCACCAAAAACTATAATGGAGCTGTTTTTAACCAATCCGATTTCAGATTTGACTCCCAGGGTCTGCTAGAAGGCACAATAATGTCAGCATTTGTATTTCCTCTGATTGGTTGATTAGTGTGTAGTAGGGTTGTACGGTATACCAGTACTAGTATAGCATCGCGGTACTAATGAATCAAAAACGGTACTATATTCTGTTTGAAAAGTGCTGGTTCCCATTTGTTTTTTTTACAGGCATGACGGCGCGTCGTCACGTCGTGACATTTCAGGGCTTTTTCGAGCAGAGGAGCATGTTCGGCAGCGCACAATCACGGAGTACTTACAAGCAGACACAATGTGTAGACAGAAAAGGAAGAATGGATGCATTTTGGCTTAAAAACTAACGATAAAGGTGAAGTTATTACACTTAGACGCCCTCAGGAAGAGGTGCTTTAAAACATGGCTAGCTAGTTAGCGGCTAACGTCCATCCGCAGTCGGCAGTGTTTTAGTTTCTTCTAAATCACTAATCTTCGCCTCCATGGCGACGAATAAAGTACGTTTTTTACCAGTATCATCCCTGCAGGACGAGGAATAGCTAAACATGCTTCACTACACCCCATAGTAGGATACAATAGCTCACCGGCATTACTGCTAACAAAAGATAGTGCTCTTGATTGGATCTACATCTAACATTCACTGTAATGATACCAAGTCGAATAGATGATAACTATGATTACATCGATATTTTTTATCGTCACAAAATCGTTTTTCTTTTTTTCTTTTTTTTAATTCATATTGTATTTATAAACTCAGGACCATTAATGTATATTAGTAACCTATCATTTCAAACAGGTACATTTCCAAACAAAATGAAAATAGCTAAAGTTGCACCAATTTATAAGACTGGAGACAAACATCAATTTACAAATTATAGACCTGTTTCTGTACTTCCACAATTTTCTAAAATCATTGAAAAACTGTTCAATAACAGATTAGAAAGTAAATAAAAATAGAATACTCGAAGAGAACCAATATGGATACAGAGCTAATGTTTCAACTTCAATGGCTTTAATTGAAATTACAGAAGAAATTACCAATGCAATAGATAGTAAAAAATGTGCGGCAGCGGTTTTTATGGATCTAACTAAAGCATTTGACACAATTAATCACAATATTTTAATCAAAAAACTAGAACGATATGGCATCAGAGGGTTAGTCTTAAACTGGATAAGAAGTTATCTAACGAACAGGAAACAATACGTGAAGCTAGGCGAACACACGTCTACAACGCTAAATATATCCTGTGGTGTACCTCAGGGATCAATACTAGGACCTAAATTATTCAATCTCTATATAAATGACATTTGTAAAGTTACAAAAGATTTAAAGTTAGTATTATTTGCGGATGATACAACAGCGTTTTGTTCAGGAGAGAACACACAGGAGATAATACAAATAATAACAGAAGAAATTAACAAATTAAAAAGATGGTTTGACAAAAACAGACTATCGTTGAATCTCAGTAAAACTAAGATAATGCTATTTGGTAACAGTAGAAGAGAAAGTCAAACACAAATACAAATAGACGGAATAGAAATTGAAAGAGTAAATGAAACCACATTTTTAGGTATAATGATTGATGATAAATTGAACTGGAAATCTCACGTAAAAAATATACAACATAAAGTTGCAAGAAACACGTCAATAATGAATAAAGCAAAACATGTTCTAGACCAAAAATCCCTTCATATTCTCTACTGCTCACTAGTGTTACCATATCTGAGTTACTGTGTAGAAATATGGGGAAATAACTATAAAAGTACACTTCATTCATTAACGGTGATACAAAAAAGATCAGTTAGAATAATACATAATGTTGGATATAGAGAACATACAAACCCTTTATTTATTGAATCAAAAATACTGAAATTCCACGACATAGTGAATTTGCAAACAGCTAAAATTATGCACAAAGCAAACTATAACCTGCTACCCAAGAATATACAACAATTCTTCTCAAAAAAAGAGGAGAAATATAAAAACGTAATTTAAAACATTTGTTTGCACGTACAACACTTAAGACCTTCAGTATATCAGTATGTGGAATTAAATTATGGAATGGATTAAGCAAAGCAATCAAACAATGTACTAATATGATACACTTCAAGGAACTCTTCAAACTTAAAGTGTTTACAAAGTACAAAGAAGAAGAACCATGACAAACATTCTCAATTTATTTCATCCATCCATTCATTCATTCTTAAAGTAATCTTACTTATCTCATCATATGAAATATGACTTACTTCACCAATTATTATTATTAAATTCTTACTATTATTTATTTAT
Source organism: Entelurus aequoreus (assembly GCF_033978785.1). Lineage (NCBI taxonomy): Eukaryota > Metazoa > Chordata > Actinopteri > Syngnathiformes > Syngnathidae > Entelurus > Entelurus aequoreus. The sequence continues at coordinate 46,447,936 of NC_084736.1, forward strand.
TTATTTTTATTGTGATTACTTATGGAGTTTATTGTGAAAAAATTGTGAACAGGAAGTGAACAAAAAGTTTTGCAACTGTTATGTAAAGAAAAGGGGTAGGATTAAATAAGCTCTGCTTCTTCCTACTCCTTTTCGAACATGTTGAAAAGAGAAACTGGAAATTGTGATGTATCATGTTGTATGCTTGCGTGTTCGAAATAAACTCTAACTCAAACTCAAACTCAAACTCAGGAAGTACGCCCCTGGACACATGAGGAATTTGAACATGACCAATGTAAGAGCCTGTAACTACTTGGTATCGGGTCGATACCTAAATTTGGGGTATCATCCGAAACTAATGTAAATTGTCAAACAACAGAAGAATAAGTGATTATTACATTTTAACAGAAGTGTAGATAGAACATTTTAAAACGGAAAACAACCAGATATTAACAGTAAATGAACAAGTGGATTAATAATACATTTTTACAGCTTGTCCTTCATAATTTTGACAAAATCATAGGATGATAAATGACACAATGTGTTTTCCGTTTTTTGTTTTTATGTTATCAAACCAAAAACCGGGAAACATGTTTTTCTATGTTAAACTATTTTTCTATTCCAAACGAAAAACGAATGTTCGTGACGTACACGGACCTTAAAAAGTTGGGTAATGTTTGTTAAGAAAAGAAAAGAGCTATAAGGATTATTCATAAAGCAGATTATCTAGAACACACTAACATATTATTTATTAATTCTGGTTTATTGAAACTACAGGAGCTAGTAAAGTTACAGACATTATGTGTTATGTTTAAGGCTAAAAGTAAAACATTACCAGCAAATTTACAAAAAAAGTTTGTCATCACTTCTGAGAATGAAGAGCATAGAAGAAAAGGTAATTTCAAACATCAGTATTCAAGGCCAACTATAAAACAAATGTGCATATCAGTGGTGTGGGTTAAATTATGGAATTCTCTTTACAATGAGATGAAATATTGTAGAAATATATTCCAATTGAAAAAAAGATATAAAGACAGAACAATAAGATCATATGGACAGCCGTAAGTGTCTACATGTATTATTGTACTTATTTTTTGTCTGGTTTTGTATTTGTTTTGTATCATCCCGTGAGGTGTATATTACTTTTTTTGTTCGGTTTGTACTTCATGAAGTTTTCCACTTGTTTTTTTTTGTGTGTGTTTTTTGTTTGTTTTCATTTTATTTGGATGTATTTGTTTGGTTTGTATGCTTGTGAATCTGGGCTATCCATTAAGTAGGACTACTTATTATGTTTAAGGGGTCAGGAAATATAACATTTTCTTCATCCTGTTCCTTCTCAAGCATAGGTGTGTAAATATGTGTTTAGTTGCTAAAGTTGAATTGCTTATTGATCAAAAATACACATCAATGAAGGAGATAAATAAAAAATGAATGAATGAATGAAAAAAAGGCCCAAGTACAAAATGCACTGCACCCCAGGCCACTGAGTTTAGTCTAACAGACTTACAAGTAGGGATGCGTACCAAATCTGAGATAAATGTACCGTTACACCACTAGTAGTATCCAGAGAAGGCTCCATACTTGTTAAATTGACAACACTGATCCCTCCTGCTAAATCTTCTTATTCTCTGGCAGACCAGGAGCGGATGAGCTGTGACGGGTACTACAAAATCCACATGTGGCAGTCCAAATGTATTTCTGGTGAGCTTCCACAAATAAATAAACATTTTGGTAACACTTTAGTATGGGGAACATATTCATAATTAATTAGTTGCTTATTAACAAGCAAATTAGATTAAATTAAAACCAACTCAGTGGCCTAGTGGTTAGAGTGTCCGCCCTGAGATGGGTAGGTTGTGAGTTCAAACCCCGGCCGAGTCATACCAAAGACAATACAAATGGGACCTGCTACCTCCCTGCTTGGCACTCAGCATCAGGGGTTGGAATTGGGGGTTAAATCACCAAAAAATATTCCCAGGCATGGCCACCACTGCTGCTCACTGCTCCCTTCACCTCCCAGGGGGTGAACAAGGGGATGGGTCAAATGCAGAGGACAAATGTCACCACACGTAGTGTGTGTGTGACAATCATTGGTACTTTAACATGCAAATTAGTAACATATTGGCTCTTAATTAGTCATTATTAAGTATTTATTAATGCCTTATTCTGCATGGCCTTATTATACAACCATCCATCCATCCATTTTCTACCGCTTATTCCCATCGGGGTCTTCCCTCAATAACCTCAGAATTATTGCTTATTCGTAACCCTAACCCTAACCTTAACCCTTATATGTTCCCCGAGTGTCCAAATAACTCTAAATTAAGTCTTTGCTACTTAGAATATGTTCCCCATTCTAAAGTGTTACCAACATTTTGTCAACTCTGCCACGTGCAGTTCATTACTATGCACAGTTATTATCATCATAAAGTATGTTCTTTTTGGCTTCCGTTTAAAACAGGGCTTATATAACTCTCCAGGTTTGACCTCCCAAGCTATTATTTTCATTCCTCGTGTATGAATTGGGTTATTGATGTTCTCTATTTACCAAATGAAATGAGACATATGGAACAGATGCAGGCAGTGTGTCCTAAAATGTGCGTACGTGTCTGTGTGCGGGTGATGCAGCATTGCTCCTAGATAGATAATAACATGCCAGAGTGATCGAGAGAGCAGTGAACACACACACGCACACATTGTCGGACCCTTGTAATAGGATCACTGAGTGATTGGTCCTGCATCAGTCACAGTGCAGCTGCAAATGTGCACAAATACACACACACACACACACACACACACACACACACACACACACACACACACACACACACACACACACACACACACACACACACACACACACACACACACGCACACACCAGATGGCCGTTCAGCGTATCACAGGAAGAGGAAAGCTGTTCTTTATCACAGAGGTTACTGTTGTTGAGGCCATCAGATAGCAGCGACATCATGTCCTTGTTGTGTGACTACATGTGTTTGCTCAGTTGTGTATGTGTGTGTGTCGGACTCAGAGCACATTTGTGTGTGTCTGCTTTAATAACATTAACTGCTGTATAATTCCCCCCCAAAAATGGATTAACTCGCTGGAATATAAAGACATTATAACATACATCCATAAACGTGGATGCATATGAAAAAGTGCAATATATTTATCTGTACAGTAATCTATTTATTCATATCTGCACCTTATTGCTCTTTGCAACGAAATGTAATTCTTATCTGTACTGTAAAGTTCAAATTTGAATGACAATAAAAGGAAGTCTCGAATGAGAGCGTTTCCCTCGCTTTGTCTTCGGGAGTAAAGTAGCTGACTGGAACAAACAGATGAGGGGTAGCAGATAGCAAGATGGGGATTTTTTTTTTTCATAACATTTCATTGCTTGAGTTTTCACTACATGGTTCAGGTGGCACGATATACATTTTTGCTCCCAGTTTTGAGGGGAAAAACTTGGACTTCCTCTGAGCAACATCAAAGCTCTTGCAAGTGGATAAAAAAGCCGATATGAATCTAATGTCTGCTGATGCAATTTCAGTGTAAACAGACTGACTAAACAGAGTGGATGTCCCCGGTCAACGTGAGCCTGATGTAATCAGAATACATGATTTAATATATGAAGGGTGTAGTGGTATGCCATAGTCTCAAATCTGGCGCAACTGCTTAGTTTGTGTGGAATCAAATGTAGCCATTTTTTAAAGTTAAACATCACATTTTAATATACGTTTCTTCCTGATTCAGTTTATTCTAACTATTAGAGCTACTTTGACAAAAATAAATTATTTTGTGTTTGATTTTTATAACCGGTAACTAGGGTTGTACGGTATACCGGTACTAGTATAGCATCGCGGTACTAATGAATCAAAAACGGTACTATATTCTGTTTGAAAAGTACAGGTTCCCGGGCATGACGCCGCGTCGTCACATCATGACATTGTTGGTTTTACGAGCAGAGGAGCATGTTCGGCAGCGCACAATCACGGAGTACTTACAAGCAGACACAGTGTGTAGACAGAAAAGGGATAAATGGACGCATTTTAGCTGAAAAACTGACGATAAAGGTGAAGTTATAACACTGAAACGCCCTCAGGAAGAGGTGCTTTAAAACATCAGAATCAGAAGAGTTTTTATTGCCATTGTTTGAGAACGGGTTCACAAACTAGGAATTTTACTTAGCGCAATCGTGCAACATAAACCATGGTTAGCTAGCTAGCAGCGAACATCCATCCGCAGTCGACAGTGTTTTAGCTACTTCTAAATCACCAATCCTCGCCCCCATGGCGACAAATGAAGTAAGTTTCTTACAAGTATCATCCCTGCAGGACGAGGAATAGCTAAACATGCTTCACTACACACCGTAGGGGGATACGATAGCTCACCGGTGTCACCGCTAACAAAAGCTACCGCGTCTGAATGTAAACTAATGCCATGGATGGATCTACACCTGACATCCACCAAGTACAATAATGTATCTAGTCAATACTACTATGATTACATCAATATTTTTTATCGTCACAAAATTTTATTTCCTTTTTAAAAAAATCATATTATGTTTATAAACTCAGTAAATATGTCCCAATGTATGATCCTGTAACTACTTGGTATCGGATCGATACCTAAATTTGTGGTATAATCCAAAACTAATGTAAAGTATCCAAACAACAGAAGAATAAGTGAATATCACATTTTAACAGAAGGGTAGACAGAACATGTTAAAAGAGAAAACAACCAGATATTAACAGTAAATGAACAAGTTGATTAATAATCCATTTTTACAGGTTGTCCTTTATAATTTTGACAAAATAATAGAATGAATAATGACACAATATGTTACTGCACACGTCAGCAGACAAATTAGGAGCCTTTGTTTGCTTACTTACTATTAAAAGACAAGTTGTCTTGTATGTTCACTATTTTATTTAAGGACAAAATTGTTCTTCAGTTGCAATAAGATTTTTTGTTAAAATAAAGCTGATAATGCCATTTTTTCTGGTCCCCTTTATTTAGAAAAGTATTAAAAGGTATCGAAAAGTATCGGAATACATGTTGGTAGCATTTAAATTGTGCTTCGGTTAGGAAGCAGATCTCTACTCAAATAGTGCGGTCATTGTCTTTGTGCTATTTTGTGGTAATTTGTTATGAAATAAAATGTCTGAATTGAACAATTATTAAAATACTGAGAGTTTAAGCAAAGTATTCTTTGACCCTTTGGTGAGCTACTCAAAATCAGCTGAGGTATCATGCAATAAGAGCTGCGTGGATTTCTACTAAAAAGGGAACAACATATCAGAAATCAGATGTATTAAAGTGTGCGCACGCACTAATCCAAGCACATTTCTTTTTCACGTCCAAATCAATGTGGAATTGACCGCACATGTTTGCGTGGCTAGGCCCACTCCTAAATACTCAAATCATATTGAAATCAGCAATGTGCCCCAGATGTGCAGACCCTGCTCAGAACTCAGTCGGAGTCAGTAGAAGGTGCTTCTTTCTCAAGTTCCCAGCGTACGAAGGAGAAGTGAGTGGGATAGCGTGTGCAGCCCTGTCAAGGCTGTCGGCTCCGAAAACCGCACACAGGCTGAAATGAAAAAGAAATGGTCGGACATCGGGAAGAAAGTGAAGAAAAAGATGGATGCGCACAACCAAAACAGGCGAGGGGATGGGCAATCAAGTAGTGCTCCACCTCGTTGGAAAAGTAGTCACCGCAATAATATGTACAACTTTAGAAGAGGCGGGTGACACTGTTTACCCCAAATATAAATATAATTGGTGTAATTTACAACAAGCCTACTCACAGCCAGAATACATTTTTATGTGAAAAGTATTTACTATTTGTTTTGCAGTCTTTTAAATGTAAACATGCCAGCATATCAAACAGGATACGTTAGACTTTGACTTCTGTTTGATTACTCAATGTATTATGATAACATAGGAGAACTACTTGCAGTTGCAGCCACGTGACACAAAGTCAGGCCATTCCTCCACCGTCTCCGCTGCCATCGTGCCACAACCACGGTGGCCCGACTGGCCAAGCTGTGGTGGGGTCACAGGAACGAACACATTGTGACAGCAACATGAGGCAAAATGATCGCCTACATAAATTATTGACGTCCTCACAAATATTAAAGGCCTACTGAAATGAAATGTTTTTATTTAAACGGGGATAGCAGATCCATTCTATGTGTCATATTTGATCATTTCGCGATATTGCCATATTTTTGCTGAAAGGATTTAGTAGAGAACATCGACGATAAAGTTTGCAACTTTTGGTCGCTGATAAAAAAAGCCTTGCCTGTACCGGAAGTAGCGTGACGTCGCAGGTTGAAAGGCTCCTCACATTTCACCAGTAGCGAGAGTGATTCGGACCGAGAAAGATTTCATGAAAGATTCATGGATGAGGAACGTGAGAGTGAAGGACTACAGTGCAGTGCAGGACGTATCTTTTTTCGCTCTGACCGTAACTTAGGTACAAGGGCTCATTGGATTCCACACTTTCTCCTTTTTCTATTGTGGATCACGGATTTGTATTTTAAACCACCTCGGATACTATATCCTCTTGAAAATGAGAGTCGAGAATGCAAAATGGACATTCACAGTGACTTTTATCTCCACGACAATACATCGGCGAAGCACTTTAGCTACGGAGCTAACGTGATAGCATCGGGCTTAACTGCAGATAGAAACAAAACAAATAAACCCCTGACTGGAAGGATAGACAGAAAATCAACAATACTATTAAACCATGGACCTGTAACTACACTGTTAATGCTTTCCAGCCTGGCGTAGCTTAACAATGATGTTGCTAACGACGCCATTGAAGCTAACTTAGCTACGGGACCTCACAGAGCTATGCTAAAAACATTAGCTATCCACCTACGCCAGCCAGCCCTCATCTGCTCATCAACACCCATGCTCACCTGCGTTCCAGCGATCGACGGAGCGACGAAGGACTTCACCCGATCATCGATGCGGTCGGCGGCTAGCGTCGGATAGCGTGTCTGCTATCCAAGTCAAAGTCCTTCTGGTTGTGTTGCTGCAGCCCGCCGCTAATACACCGATCCCACCTACAGCTTTCTTCTTTGCAGTCTTCGTTGTTCATTAAACAAATTGCAAAAGATTCACCAACACAGATGTCCAGAATACTGTGGAATTTTGCGATGAAAACAGAGCTTTTTGTATTGGATACAATGGTGTCTGAATACTTCCGTTTCAACCATTGACGTCACGCGCATACGTCATCATATATAGACGTTTTCAACCGGAAGTTTCGCAGGAAATTTAAAATTGCACTTTATAAGGTAACCCGGCCGTATTGGCATGTGTTGCAATGTTAATATTTCATCATTGATATATAAACTATCAGACTGCGTGGTCGGTAGTAGTGGGTTTCAGTAGGCCTTTAATATGAATATCAAGCATTAAATACATTGGTGAAAAAGGGAAATTAGTGTCGTTGCCTCAATCTATTTACATTGTTGAAATCAAATATTGGCAAAGCCTGAACAACCACCTCTGTGTGTCGCCCAAGTATCCACAGCCTGTAGAAAGGTGCGTATGTGAAGCATGAAGTTGGCGTGAGGAAGCGCACATTTCCACGTCTCGTCCATTCTTGATACTTCCAAAGTTTGCTGTGAAAAAGTGTGTACGCCAGGTCTTTGTGTGTACGCCCGCTTAATACCTGAGGCCCCTAGTGAACTACTGGTAACTCAGCAGCTACTGGTTGGTGAGGCCTGGTATAATAGTTTACAAGGGTTCTTTTTCGGAAAGTACAACAATTCCAAAACAGTCTGAACTGTTATGATCCGCTGCCTGAATCATAGTCTGTTTGTTATGATCCGCTGCCCGGATCATAGTTTGTTTACGTTTTCAAGTCACATGTGTTTTCAGCACCTTGTTTTGTTTCTGTTGCCATGATGGCAGATTGTGATCACCTGCCTCTGGTTAGCGTTCGGGATGCGCACCTGTTGCCCGAGCGCTAATCAGAGGGCTATTTAGTCTTCGCCCGGGCGGCACTCTGCCGGGCTGCCTAATTTGCTTTCACGCAACAGCTAACGACCACTTTGTTTCCTGCTAGCTTTCAGGCTATGTATTTTTGCTTGCTAGCTCCCACGCTAGCCCCATTGTTTTTTGTCTTCCGTGCTATGAGCACGTTTTTGTTTTTTTTCTGTCTGATTTATTTGTGGAAATAAATCATTTTCCTACCTGCAAGCTGTGTCCGAAGCCGTCTGCATCCTTGGGAGAACACCTCGCACCACGATGCGACCAGGTCGTTACAGTAGGCAGCCAGCAAGAAGTTCTCCCGCAACGAGCACGTCGGAGGAGATGGACGAAGGTGCGTGGATGGTGTTGCGAGCAATGGAGGCGGAGACTCTCCGCTATTCCCCCTCGGAGCGCCAGGACCTGATCTGGGGTCCTAACGGAAAGTTGGTCCCAATCCACTCCGTTTGGCCCGAGGACATCGCCACACCTCCGCACCACCGGACGCGTCAGCGAAGACGGAAGCCACCCAAGAGGTCTTCACTTCGCTGCCAAGACGCGCCACTCCCTCAAACTCCTCCACCGGTACACAGCAAGCTACGTTCAGCCCAAATTCCCCTCTTCTAAGGTCTGTTAATCACTGGGACTGCAGCTATGACGTCATTCCGTCGGCACCCCCTGATGACACGCCGCTTGATGACGTTGTCCCGTCCATTTTGGATGACGTCATAGACAAAGACTTTTTTAGACATTATGTCAATTCTTCCTGCCAGCCATTTTCAAGTGACTTTAATTCTGCAATTAAACATTATCAGGGCATTTTTTTAAGGACTAAATCTAGTCAGTCCCAGTCTCAAGTGGTGGGTGACAATAGACATTTTGGACAATTTAGAGGAGAGGATTCTGCCCTCCCCCTGACCTCCCTCCACCCACCCTTGAAGACGGTTCCAATCCGCAAGGAGCGCGTCTGGGATCCGCTTTTTGAGGGGGGGGGGGGATAGTACTGGGAGCTGTGCGAGTGGGGTGGCACAACGGCGTGCTAAGCCGCAACCTCCTGCTCGGCCACCGCCACCTGTCCTTCGGCGGGCTAAGCCACAACCTCCTGCCCGGCCGCCACCACCGGTTTTTCGGCCTGCTAAGCCGCAACCGCCAGCTAGGCCACCTGCACCTAAGCTAGCGCCAAGGCTAAGGCTAGCACCAGCTCCACCACAGGTTCCAGTACCTGCACCTCGGCTGGTTCCCACACCAGTACCTGCACCTCGGCTGGTTCCCGCACCAGTACCTGCACCACGACTGGTTCTCGCACCAGTACCTGCACCACGACTGGTTCTCGCACCAGTACCTGCACCACGACTGGTTCTCGCACCAGTACCTGCACCACGACTGGTTCTCGCACCAGTACCTGCACCACGACTGGTTCTCGCACCAGTACCTGCACCACGACTGGTTCTCGCACCAGTACTTGCACCACGACTGGTTCTCGCACCAGTACCTGCACCACGGCTGGTTCTCGCACCAGCACCTGTACTACGACTGGTTCTCGCACCAGCACCGGCTGCCACGACAGCGACTCCGGCTGCCACGACAGCGACTCCGGCTGCCACGACAGCGACTCCTGCTGCCACGACAGCGACTCCTGCTGCCACGACAGCGACTCCGGCTGCCACGACAGCGACTCCGGCTGCCACGACAGCGACTCCTGCTGCCACGACAGCGACTCCTGCTGCCACGACAGCGACTCCGGCTGCCACGACAGCGACTCCGGCTGCCACGACAGCGACTCCGGCTGCCACGACAGCGACTCCGGCTGCCACGACAGCGACTCCGGCTGCCACGACAGCGACTCCTGCTGCCACGACAGCGACTCCTGCTGCCACGACAGCGACTCCGGCTGCCACGACAGCGACTCCGGCTGCCACGACAGCGACTCCGGCTGCCACGACAGCGACTCCTGCTGCCACGACAGCGACTCCGGCTGCCACGACAGCGACTCCTGCTGCCACGACAGCGACTCCTGCTGCCACGACAGCGACTCCTGCTGCCACGACAGCGACTCCTGCTGCCACGACAGCGACTCCTGCTGCCACGACAGCGACTCCGGCTGCCACGACAGCGACTCCGGCTGCCACGACAGCGACTCCGGCTGCCACGACAGCGACTCCTGCTGCCACGACAGCGACTCCGGCTGCCACGACAGCGACTCCGGCTGCCACGACAGCGACTCCGGCTGCCACGACAGCGACTCCGGCTGCCACGACAGCGACTCCGGCTGCCACGACAGCGACTCCGGCTGCCACGACAGCGACTCCTGCTGCCACGACAGCGACTCCGGCTGCCACGACAGCGACTCCGGCTGCCACGACAGCGACTCCGGCTGCCACGACAGCGACTCCGGCTGCCACGACAGCGACTCCGGCTGCCACGACAGCGACTCCGGCTGCCACGACAGCGACTCCTGCTGCCACGACAGCGACTCCGGCTGCCACGACAGCGACTCCTGCTGCCACGACAGCGACTCCTGCTGCCACGACAGCGACTCCTGCTGCCACGACAGCGACTCCTGCTGCCACGACAGCGACTCCGGCTGCCACGACAGCGACTCCGGCTGCCACGACAGCGACTCCGGCTGCCACGACAGCGACTCCTGCTGCCACGACAGCGGCGACTCCGGCTGCCACGACAGCGACGTCGACTCCTCCGGCTGCCACGGCGACGTCGACACCTACCGCTTCCACGGCGACGTCTCAGCGACCTCGAGTGGTCCGGCTGCGCAAGCAGCTCTCTCAGAGGTCAGGTAATGGACGCCAGTGGCGCAAACAGCAGCGACATCCAAGACTTTGTTGCAGGACTCAGAGGCTGCTGAACTTCTGGCGCCACTCACGCCCACCTTCTCAGCGGCCACGAATGTGGCCTTTCCGTGGTCGCCCGCCTCGGCGTTCCATTCGCCGCCGCCACTTGACTCGTCCCCGGTGGGTTCGGGGACACATGGCCTGGCGACCCACCACCAAGTCCTCCCCCCGCCCGCCCTTGACTCGTGAACTATTGCTTGTTTTTTTTGGGTTCCAGTTGTTTTTTTTTTGTTTTCAAGGGACATCTGGAATCTGTCCTTTTAGGGGGGGGTACTGTTATGATCCGCTGCCCGGATCATAGTTTGTTTACGTTTTCAAGTCACATGTGTTTTCAGCACCTTGTTTTGTTTCTGTTGCCATGACGGCAGATTGTGATCACCTGCCTCTGGTTAGCGTTCGGGACGCGCACCTGTTGCCCGAGCGCTAATCAGAGGGCTATTTAGTCTTCGCCCGGGCGGCACTCTGCCTGGCTGCCTAATTTGCTTTCACGCAACAGCTAACGACCACTTTGTTTCCTGCTAGCTTTAAGGCTATGTATTTTTGCTTGCTAGCTCCCACGCTAGCCCCATTGTTTTTTGTCTTCCGTGCTATGAGCACGTTTTTGTTTTTTTTCTGTCTGATTTATTTGTGGAAATAAATCATTTTCCTACCTGCAAGCTGTGTCCGAAGCCGTCTGCATCCTTGGGAGAACACCTCGCACCACGATGCGACCAGGTCGTTACACTGTTTACGTTTTCGAGTCACTTGTGTTTTCAGCATCTTTTGAGTTTGTGTGTTTCAGTTGCCATGACGGCAGATTACATTCACTTGCCTCTGGTTAGTGTTCGGGACGCTCACCTGTTGCCCGGTGAGCTAATCAGAGAGCTATTTAGTCTATGCCCTGACCTCACTCGGTCTGGCTTCATAATTTGCTTCATGCAACAGTCGATGACCGTTTTTGATTCCTGCTAGCTTCCACGCTATGCTCTTTGCTTGCTAGCTCCCACGCTAGCCCCTTTGGTTTTTGCCTTCCGTGCTATGAGCACGTTTTTTGTTTGTTCCCGTCTGATTTATTTCTAAAATAAATCATTTCCTACCTGCACGCTGTGTCCAAAGTCCGTCTCCATCCTGGGAGAACGAACCCCGCATCACCCGGTCGTCACATGAACAGTGTAAATTATCTTATTTTTAGTCAATTAAAGTTCCATTTAATTTCATTCATAGGGGATGTTTTTATTTTCTGGCTGAAGTGGGCACCAGAAGGAACTTCAATTTCTTATAGCATGTGTTTAAACCCTGCAATCTCAACAACTGAACAGGGCCTTAAATGCTTTGCTATAAAAACACTAATGGCATTTGTTACGGCATTGGCTACAGCTGGTACAGCTGGTTTGCACCACGCTAGCATTTTTTCCAGGCTGCAGTGGCATTCACATTACTGTGGCGTCGTTTCGAACTGGAAAAAAAAACATGTTTGATGTACTGCCGAAAGACCCCATCTCCCCACAAAAGGCGACATACTGTTTTTGTCGCGGCCACTTGTCTTTGTCCATTTACAGGCAAAGTGTTCATTGTATAAAAGTATGGCAATCCATTGTTAAATAGCAACACTGAAGTACTGTAAAATCAAAAATTGTTTATTCACACGAGTAAATGCAGTGGATTCCTGCAAATTAAGATACAGTAGATAACCTACATTACTACGGTCATAAGATGTAGAAAGCACATGACTTTACTGTGAAAATATTGATGTTGATTGGTACCTTTCTGTAGCAGTGTGGGGTTTACATGGATGTGTTTAGCTGTGTGCACGAGGGTTGTTTCAGGTGTTCAGTAAATGTAAACACAGCCATATATGGGTCACTTCAAAGTAAATGTAAACAGACAAAATAAATCTGATAGAAGGACAAAGGACTATGTTATATGCGCTAAACAGTGTGTGCAAAATATGAAAATGGTGTACTACTGTATTAGTGAATGTGTGAACGTGTGATCTACTAAGAGTGCGTGTACAGTTGATATCTGGTGCAGATCACCCGATTTGAGTTAGATTTTTGTGAGTACTACGTGACTTTTACCATGGAGACACTCATTTACTGCACATCCATGTTATGCTCCTACCTGTGGTGTTTTGAAACATGCAGCAGACATATACCACTATTTCTGGGCATTTTAGAAGCAGTCCTCGATGGAACCCACTTTTTTAGCGGTTGAAAGTCCATTTCATGGGAAATGTAGGCACTAGCTGTGAGCTTGCCCTCCAGACGTAAGAAAATGCATATTTGCATATAAAGTGTATAAGAAAAAACGAAAATCATTAAAAACAAATCATTTTAATTTGTTTTAATCAACCCTTTAAGTCATCCAGCAGCTATAAAATTATATTATTTAATAGACAATATGTCTAATATTTAAATTTTTGAAAGTCCATGTATGTTGAGAAGCATAGGACCTAGCCGCAGTGCAAGCGTCTCCTTTCACACAGCTATTTCTGCACAGTTTGCACATCCTTTTCAGACGCTCTATATAAAGACGCAAAACTGTGGCCGCAGAACAGTTTCAGTCTTGATAAATCACACTGTGTGTGCTTAATACTCATGTTTGCATTTTCTCCTCCCAGTATTGTGGGCATTACGATGATCATATTCTGCCTATTCATGACGACGGACACTCTAAATGGATTGCGCGCCTTATTTCACTCACTTAAGAGACAGGATCATCTGCGCACAAGCTTAGTAGATCAGCTTTGTGTGCGCTATCAAGTTTGCACTTGTTTTAATACATGCAAACTAATAGTAGATTAGCCCCTAAATGTGCAGAATTGTCCGCTTTAGTGTAAAAGTCCTTTTATTTGGTCTTTGAATCAGTGGATCAATCTAAACTTTCCCAAAATGTTCTCATTGATCCAGGTCATTGTCATCTCAGGGCATTAAATCGATTGCAACTGGACTGTTTCGTTTGTCTTAGAAGACGTTTCGCCGCTCGAGTAGGCTTCGTCAGTTCGTGCTCATAGACTTAGATTGGTCAGATCTAGTCGAGCAGCTGGTGCGAAAACCCCAAATATTTATACTCCAAAACAAGAAGGGTGTGCCTGGGCAAGGATAGTTTCGCCCTATTGTAGTGACAAAAACAACTGTTTTAATGCAAACGAGGAATCCTAACTGTCAAAGTCGTTGAAGAGTAAATTCCCCTCGTTAGCATTGAGGTATTGTGTGGCAGAACGATCGCTGTGGATCAACTACTACCAGTCCAAAATAGTCGGATCCCCGCGTGAGCATTCCATTCAGTTATAAACAAATGGCAAAAAATGGCATTCTGGTCACCTTCTGTGACCAGAATGTTTCTAACTCCTGGTTTTTGTTGGAGGCTAAATTGCAGAGTCTTTTAGGAAAGGTTGAAAGGATGGGAGACATGTGGGAGACAGGTGGTGTTGCAGACCACCTCCTCTGTTCAGGGATGGTTTTTCAACCTTGACATAGATGGCTTCCCTCACTGCTCTTTCGTGCCATCCATCCTCCCTGTCCATAATCTGTACATTTTTGTTCTCAAAGGAGTGCTCTTTCTCCCTGAGGTGCAGGTAGACGGCTGAGTCTTGGCCTGAAGAGTGCGTTCATCATTAGAGTGGATGAGGAAGAAAAAGGTGACAGACTCAAATATATTGTCCTTCCATATGTATCAGGTCTATCTGAGAAAGTCAGAATAATTTTTAACCAACACAACATCCCAGGACGCAAACCAGGCAACACCCTGAGACAAAGACTGGTGCATCCTAAAGACCGGACACCCCACACCCAAAACACAATATGGTGTATGCTATCCAGTGTAATGATGAATGCACTGATCCATACATCAGGGAAACAAAACAACTACTGAGCCGACGCATGGCACAGCATAGACGGGCAAACTCTTCAGGCCAAGACTCAGCTGTCTATGTGCACCTCAGGGAGAAACATCACTCCTTTTAGAACAAAAATGTACAGATTCTGGACACGGAGGACAGATGGTACGAAAGAACAGTGAGGGAAGCCATCTATGTCAAGGTTGAAAAACCATCCCTGAAGAGAGGAGGTGGTCTGTGACACCACCTGTCTCCCACATACAACACTGTCCTTTCAACCATTCCTAAAATACTCTGCAATTTAGCCTTCAACAAATAACATAAGGTGACCAGAATGCCATTTGTGCCATTTGTTTACAGCTAAATGGAATGCTTACGCGGGGGACTATTTTGGACTGGTAGTAATCGATCCACAGCGATCGTTCTGCCAAACAATACCTCAATGCTAACGAGGGGAAATTACACTTTAACGACTGTCGTTGGCTTTGACAGTTAGGATTGCCTGTTTGCATCAAAACAGTTGTTTTTCTCACTACGATAGGGCGAAACCATCCTTAACCAGGCACACCCTCCTGGTTTTTAAATATAAGGGGTTTTGGCAACAGCCGCTGGACTGGATCTGACCAATCTAAGTCTATGAGGATGTACTTAAAAAATAAATTCAATTATATTTACTTTATTTTTACTTTCATATTCTTTCATTTTAGTCAGTTAAAAGTTCATGTGTAGGTCATGCATACAGAGTTTGCAAAGACTTGAAAGTGCACCCATTTAAATTGAAAATTATATATATTAAAGATTAAAAGATTAAAGTACCAATGATTGTCACACACACTGTGCAGTCATATACCTTGTTCTTGTAGTTTTTTTTAAAGCAGAGGAGCTGTCAAGAATTCTGGCAGCATAACATCATAGAAAGGCTGGGGGGGGAAAAAATCAATCTTTCTCATTTTATATCATACTTATTGAGTCCAAATCCTTTCTTTGAGCTCTGTGTGGGTAGGGAGAGAAGAGAAATGATACACTCATGCACTCTGTGTCACAGTAATCGCACCGCAAGGGATCCTGGGTAATTTGGTTAAAAATGTCAGGAGCGTAAATCACCTTCCATCAGTCCTGTTTTCTCATCGGTTCATTCTCCTGCTTGTAGAGGGACTTGGATGTCTGGTCATCCTCCTGGCTATCCCTGCAAGATGATTACTCAGTCATTTAAATGTGTGTGTATATATATATATATATATATATATATATATATATATATATATATATATATATATATATATATATATATATATATATATATATATATATATTCTACCCATGTCATGTAGCTGAATGAGAACTTTAAATTCATACCAATGTGTTAAAGCTTATTTATCATTGTAAAATAACTTTTTTCTTTGATAAAGTAGACATAAACAACCCACAACAACAACGATAGCTATGTGTTAAATGGGGCTATAGATTAAACAAATGATTCGCTGTCATACCATTAGCCGAACATTTATGCATATTTGCAGATAAGTTAGGGAGTAGGTAAATGAAATACAACATTCCTGGTATTTAAGCACGTTTTGTATTGGAGATGTAACAGCTGTTTGCAATACTCTTGTAACAAAAGTCATATTTGAAAGGAATTAAGAAATTATTCTAATCCAAGGAGCGTAATTTTGTGGTCCGCACTTGTTTTTTATCGGCCCGGGAATAAGGATGGGTTCCATAATGGTACACACAATGAAAAAAGAGGTACCGTATTTTTTGGACCATAGGGCGCACCGGCTTAAAAGGCGCACTGCCGATGAGCGGGTCTATTCAGGTCTTTTTTCATACAAAAGGCAGACCGGATTATAGTGCTCATTAAAGGAGTCATATTATGATTTTTTTCTGAATTGAAAACACTATCTTGTGGTCAACATGTGATGGTGGTTCTTTGGTCAAAATGTTGCATAGATTATGTTTTACAGACCATTTTCAAGTCGCTTTCTGAGCGTCTCTTCAGGATGCGCCGTTTTGTGGGTGTTCTTATTTACATGGCTCACCTTCGACAGCATCTTCTCCCCATCATCTTTGTTGTAGCGGTGTAGCGTGCGAGGATGGGAGTGTAAGATGTGTCAAAAGATGGAGCTAACTGTTTTAATGATATTCAGACTTCACTTAAATCAACAGATATGCAGATCCCATATACAAATCAGCAGGTACCAGAAGGTAAGAAAAGTTTCTTTTGCATAATATTGCGAAACAAAACACCAGATAATATGTCTGCTAATAGGTGCCATTTTGCGGTCATCACGAACCCCTGGGTTTATAAGTATCGACAAACACATTGTTTTTTGCAAGTTCTTTGTGTTCTGTATTTCTGCAATAATTAATAATAATTAATAATGTGTTGTGGCTTTTATTTCTTATCTTTCAATGTATTACTTAATGTAATTTTCAGACTATAAGCCACTACTTTTTTTCCCCACACTTTATATGATGCTGCGACGAATATATGTTTTTTTCCCGTGTCCACGAGCTTCACATTATTCCAATAAATTCTGCCTCGTCACATTAGACCACGGGTCGGCAACCTTTACCACTCAAAGAGCCATTTTGGCAAGTTTCACAAATTAAAGAAAGTAATGGGAGCCATAAAAATTTTTTTGAAATTTAAAATGAAAAACACCGCATACAAAGCTTAAATGCTTTGTGCTTTGTTAACCAGGGGTCTCCGACACACACACCGGCACGCACTTTAATGTGGAAATTTGATGTTAGTGCAGCCCGCGAGTTTTGAATGAATGGCGCTTGATAGCGTCACACTTGCCAACCCTCTCATTTTTCCCGGGAGACTCCCGAATATCAGAGTGTGATGACACTGCATTTGGCGCCCTCTACAGTCTGCCCTAACAGTGTACCTGCTCGACCACACGTAGAATGCAATTTCAGCTTGCTCACGTAAGTGACAGCAAGGCGTACTAACTCAGCAGCCACACATCTTACACTGACGGTACCAATACCCAGAATCCCATGCAGCCCTAACTCTTCCGCTCAACCAACGCACGGAGCGGGGGGGGGGGGGGGGGGGGGGGTTGATGTGTGGGGGGATTTGGTGGTAGCGGGGGTGTATAATGTAGACCGGAAGAGTTAGGGCTGCATGGGATTCTGGGTAATGGTTGTGTTGTGTTTATGTTGTGTTACGGTGGGATGTTCTCCAGAAATGTGTTTTTCATTCTTTTTTGGTGTGGGTTCACAGTGTGGCGCATATTTGTAACGTAACAATGTTGAAGTTGTTTGATACGGCTACCGTCAGTGTAAGCTGTGTGGCTGATGAGTAAGTATGCTTTGCTGTCTCCTGTGTGTGCAGGCAATAACAACATGCAACATGTGGCTGGACTGGCACGCTGTATGTAAATGCTATAGAGGACAATTACTGCAGTGCAATTAGGGCACGCCCTTTATTTAGTAATTAGAGTGTAAATATGATTATTTTTTCCCTGGGAGTAATCTATGAGGGACACTGAGATCCATAAGTCTCCTGGGAAAATCGGGGGGGGGGGGGGGGGTCGGCATGTATGTAGCTGAGCCGCATCAGAGTGGTCAAGGAGCCGCATGCGGCTCCGGAGCCGCGGGTTGCCGACCCCTGCATTAGACCAATGAAAAATTGATGAACGGGTCACAGTGCTACATTGAAATTGTTCACATTAAATCAAACTAGGGTTGTCCCAATACCAATATTTTGGTACCAGTACCAATATGTGTTTCCATACTTTTTAAACCTAGGGGATCACAAAGAATGGCATTATTGGCTTTAATTCAACAAAACATCTTATGATACGTTAAACATATCTTTTTTTATTGCAATCAAAGAACAATTCTTGAATCAAATAATATACTGACCACACTAGACTGGGGTGGCATAGCTTGGTTGGTAGAGTGGCTGTGCCAGCAACTTGAGGATTCCAGGTTCGATCCCCGCTTCCGCCATTCTATGTTATGATCCGCTGCCCGATCATAGTTTGTTTACGTTGTTTAGTCACTTGTGTTTTCAGCACCTCTTGATTTTGTTTGTTTCCGTTGCCATGACGGCAGATTGCACACACCTGCCTCTGGTTAGTGTTCGGGACGCTCACCTGTTGTCCGGGCACTAATCAGAGGGCTATTTAGTCTTTGCCCTGGCCTCACTTGGTCTGGCTTCCTAATTTGCTTTATGCAACAGACGACGACTATTTTGATTCCTGCTAGCTTTCACGCTATGCTATTTTTGCTTGCTAGCTCCCACGCTAGTTCTTTTGGTTTTCGCTTTCCGTGCTATGAGCATGTTTTTGTTTGTTCCCGTATGATTTATGTCTTTAATAAATCTTTTCCTACCTGCACGCTGCGTCCGAAGCCCGTCTGCATTCCTAGGAGAACAACCCCGCATCATCATGCGACCCAGTCGTCACATCCTAGTCACTACCATTGTGTCCTTGGGCAAGACACTTTACCCACCTGCCCCCAGTGCCACCCACACTGGCTTAAATGTAATTTAGATATTGGGTTTCACTATGTAAAGCGCTTTGAGTCACTAGAGAAAAGCGCTATATAAATATAATTCATACAACATGTGTTTTAGTAGTAAATCAGCAAACAAAGGCTTCCAATTTAGCTGCTGACGTATGCAGTAACATATTTGGTCATTTATCATTCTATTATTTTGTCAAAAAATGAGGGACAAGCGGTAGAAAATGGATGGATTATAATCTACTTGTTCATTTACTTGTGAAATCTGGTTATTTTCTGTTTGAATATGTTCTATCTACACTTCTGGTAAAATGTAATAATCACTTGTTCTTCTGTTGTTTGGATACTTTGGGGGATTTTTGCAAATTTGGGTATCCATCCGATACTAAGTTGTTACAGGGTCATACATTGGTCATATTTAAAGTCCTCATGTGTCCAGAGATGTATTTGTTGAGTTTACACACATAATAAAAATGAATAAAGGAAAAAAGATTTTGTGATGATGAAATATTTCAATGTAATCATTGTAGTATCGACTAGATACGGCTAGTGTTGCTTTGTCCTGGGCATGACGTTAAAGTGCATCCGGCAGTGGAGGCTCCTCGATGGAGTAATGGGGTACTAGGAGGTTAACCCCTTTACTACTGTTACCCCAGGTGACCCTTGGCAAAGGCCTAGTATCTAACTGACCCCTAGCCAGGGATACGGGGAAGACCTCAACGGCGGAGCAGGCGGAAGACGGTAGATGTAAGAACACCACAGCGGCTGCGATGGCGGAAGAAGGCACCCCCACATCCATGTGGGCCCAGTTATGGGGAAATAACAACCCAAGACCTCAACGGTGGAACAGGCGGAGGATGATTGCTAACCCTATGGAGCGTCACAACGGCTGGAATGGCGGATGAAGGCTGCAGCAGAAAAGGGTCCCCAGTGGTCTTGGACTCCATGCCACTGGACCCTGACCCGGATCTGTCAAGGATCATGTGGTGACTGTCTGTGCACCAGTCTCCCCACGTTAGACAAAGTCATGCACAGACATCCTCCATAAAGGGATACCCCTCTACCAGTAGGATCGTCATACTCACTTTGAGTGACCGCCGATGATGAGATACGGCTCTTGTACTTGATACTGTTACAATCGATATCTGTGTAGACCCACACTTTGGATCACATTCAGGAAGGTTCTAGCTTGCTGTTAGCAGGTAACTATGGTATCCTCCTACGGTGTGTAGTGTAGCATGTTAAGCTTGTCCTCGTCCTGCAGGGGTGATACTTGTAAGAAACATAGTATATTTGTCGACATGGAGGCAAAGATTAGTGATTTAGAAGCAGCTAAAACACTACAGAGAGACGTTAGCTGCTAGCCAACTATTAGCTAGCTATGTTTTCAAGCACTGCATGCAAAGCAGCGCTTCAGTGTTTATAGCTCAACCTTTATTGTTAGTTTTAAATCCAAAATACATCCATTCTTCCTCTTCTGTCTTCACACTATTTCTGCTTGCAAGTGCTGTGTGTGCGTGTGTTGACTAACATGTGCCGCGGCTTGTATGCCAGCATTATCATCGGCGCACATCATGTCCATGAAAAAAAGCAGTATAGTATGTCTTTAATTCATTAGTACCACGGTACTTTATTAGTACTGGTATACCGTACAACCCTAAATCAAATGCACGCACACAATCATCCAGTCAGCCATTTAGCACGCTATGCACTCATCATGGAGAATACATGCACACGACAAAGCCCTACAGTCAAAGATGTTCCATTGGAAAAATCTCCATAATTTATGTAATAGAAGTATTTAAATTACTAGTCTGTTCAATTTGAATATCACAAAATCCCAAAAGAATAAAAAGGCATTGTTTTTTTGTTATTTGCATTTTTTAAGTACCAGTTCAGCTTTAAGCACTGGTATCAATTTGGTACAAGTATCGGTTAAACAACATTTGTTCCCTTCTGGGACACATTCTAAGACCAAATAAATGCATCTCACATCAAAACATTAACACAAACACACACAAAAAATGCAACAGGCAAAAAATCCTCTTAAAAATGGGACTTTTAAACCAAAATGGCAGACGATGCGCCTTAATATATGGTCTTTGACGGTTTCTGTGCATTCTGTCATGATAAACGTGCACAATTTTTTTGCAAGATATGCCAAGTTTTTGAGTGTGCTTAAGCCCTTCAAAAGATTCCAATTGGCGAAATAATATGAGCGAAAAATAATAAGAAATTGAACATCTCAAGGGTGTTGAATTTTACACCAATCAATCAATCAATCAATCAATCAATCAATCAATCAATCAATCAATCAATCAATCAATCAATCAATCAATCAATCAATCAAAGTTGACTTGTATAGCCCTAAATCACGAGTGTCTCAAAGGGCTGCACAAGCCACGACATCCTCGGCTCAGATCCCACATCAGGGCAAGAAAAAACTCAACTCAATGGGATGACAATGAGAAACCTTGGAGGAGACTGCAGATGTAGGGACCCCCCCCCCCCTGGGCGACCGGTGCAATGGACGTCGAGTTGATCTAGCATAATATTGTGAGAGTCCAGTCCATAGTGGATCTAACATAATAGTGTGAGAATCCGGTCCATAGTGGGGCCAGCAGGAGATCATCTTGAGTGGAGACAGGTCAGCAGAGCAGAGACGTCCCCAACTGATGCACAGATGAGCGGTCCACCCTGGTCCTCATCTGTGGTCACCGAATCTGTGCCCCCACTCTCCACGAAGGAGAGGGGGGCAGAGCAGAAACGAAATGGCAGATCAACTGGTCTAAAAGGGGGGGGGGGTCTATTTAAAGGCTAGAGTATACAACTGAGTTTTAAGATGGGACTTAAATGCTTCTACTGAGGTAGCATCTCTAACTGTTACCGGGAGGGCATTCCATAGTACTGGAGCCCGAATAGAAAATGCTCTATAGCCCGCAGACTTTTTTTGGGCTCTGGGAATCACTAATAAACCGGAGTTCTTTGAACGCAGATTTCTTCCCGGGACATGTGATACAATACAATCAGCAAGATAGGATGGAGCTAGACCGTGTAGTATTTTATACGTAAGTAGTAAAACCTTAAAATCACATCTTAGGTGCACAGGAAGCCAGTACAGGTGAGCCAGTATAGGCGTAATATGATCAAACTTTCTTGTTCTTGTCAAAAGTCTAGCAGCCGCATTTTGCACCAACTGTAATCTTTTAATGCTAGACATAGGGAGGCCCGAAAATAATATGTTACAGTAATCGAGACGAGACGTAACGAACGCATGAATAATGATCTCAGCGTCGGTGGTGGACAAAATAGAACGGATTTTAGCGATATTACGGAGATGAAAGAAGGGCGTTTTAGTAACACTCTTAATGTGTGACTCAAACGAGAGAGTTGGGTCAAAGATAATACCCAGATTCTTTACAGAGTCGCCTTGTGTAATTGTTTGTTTGTCAAATGTTAAGGTGGTATTATTAAATAGGTGTCGGTGTCTAGCAGGACCGATAATCAGCATTTCCATTTTCTTAGCGTTAAGTTGCAAAAAGTTAGTGGACATCCATTGTTTAATTTCATTAAGACACGCCTCCAGACACTAATGTGTTTTGTTACACAAAGCACACCGATGTGGATGTTTTGTTCGGATTGCCAACATTGTATTTTTTAGTATCTTTGATGTGCAAAATGTATCAAAGATCACTGTATCTATCAATATTTCTGTATGCGGCCCTTGCTGCTTTTTTTTTTTGATTGGTTGATTGAAACTTTTATTAGTAGATTGCACAGTGCAGTACATACTGTATTCCGTACAATTGACCACTAAATGGTTTTTCAACTTTTTTAAGTCGGTGTCCACTTAAATTGATTCATGATACAGACATATACTATCATAATAATACAGTCATCACACAAGATAAACATCAGAGTATATACATTGAATTCTTTACATGATTTACAATCCGGGGTGTGGAGGGGGGCGGGGGGTGGTGGGGGTGGGGGGTTAGGTTGGTTTGATATCAACACTTCAGTCATCAACAATTGCATCATCAGAGAAATGGACATTGGAACAGTGTAGGACTGACTTGGTAGGATATGTACAGCAAGTAGTGGACATAAAGAGAGAGATCAGAAAGCATTAGAATAAGTATCTACATTTGATTATTTACATTTGATTATTTACAATCTGGGGAGGTAGTATGTGAAGGAAGTTTGTTAGTTTACGGTTGAAGTTGCCTGGAGGTGTTTTTTTAGTGCGGTTTTGAAGGAGGATAGAGATGCCCTTTCTTTTACACCTGTTGGGAGTGCATTCCATATTGATGTGGCATAGAAGGAGAATGAGTTAAGACCTTTGTTAGATCGGAATCTGGGTTTAACGTGGTTAGTGGAGCTCCACCTGGTGTTGTGGTTATGGCGGTCATTTACGTTAAGGAAGTAGTTTGACATGTACTTTGGTATCAGGGAGGTGTAGCGGATTTTATAGACTAGGACCAGGGGTGCTCAATGCTTATGTTTAAATGCACTGTGCAGTCAGTTCCACAATCCACAAATTCCGCATTATTATTTTCATAGACGTGATGAAAAGCACGCACTTGACAAGGCTTCTGCAGGCGTATATACTCTTGTATCTGCTCAGTAAAGATATGGAAGAATAAGTCTTATAACCTCCTGTACTCCCACACATGATACAGTGTGCATTCACTCTCACCTTAGATGTTCAGGATTATGATTTCTTCCTTTCTGCACTACACTTCAGACAGACAGTTCTTCAAAAATAACAGGGGTGACGATGGTGACACTCTCACTATAATCAGTGAGAGTGCTTGATGCTTCGTAAGTGCAACACTCCCAAAGCACACTCATCATTTTGACCTGTACTCAGGTACACTTAAGCGAGTAGCACAGTTGGTTTAGGTTTGCACGGTGCTAACCTTTTGTCTCATAATTTTTGAAATATTATTCGACTTCCATGTGGTAACCAACTCTGCAACATATCAAAATCATGCTACAACTCAATCCTGTACTGTAATACATAGACTCGCTGACATCTTGGACACATGTATTAACACAACACCTTGACTCAAACCATGTTAGAACTTTGTATTTGTGGTTACACAATACGCAGCAAAAAATACACTGTATTGCACAATCACATCCATAGAAAATAATGGGTTTAAATGCGGATTGCTTCTAGATAGACCTAAGGAAAATACTGTACACCTTTTTAAATGTATCCCCGCCACACACACCAAAAATGAATAAATACAGTATAAAACTGTTTCCATTTGAAACGCAAACACACAAGTTTTGTCACCTAATCAGATATGGCCTAAAAATAAAATATTCGATTTCCGATTGTTTTCCCCTTAAAGAATTCTAAAGCACTGGCAACACTTTTCTTTTCTTTGGAAAAAACGTCTCGCTTTCGATCGCATTAGCATTAGCCATGTTTTGCTCGGCTTGTGGATCTCCGCTAAGGAAGGAATGGGGCAAGTGAGGGCTACGGAAGCTCATGGGGGCAAAAAAATATGCCGGAGCAAGAGGAGAAAAACATTGAATTTTAATTTCTTAAATCGTTTGCGACAAAAAAACCTGAATTTACCGATACAATTGTCATATCGCCCAGGCCTACTTCAGGTCTGTTGCCAAGTCACGGTCATAATAATTTTTTTCTTGTTTTTAAGGGTTTTAAATGTTCCTTGTAACCTCAACCCCAAAAAGCACAGGATTTCACCAAACATTGGAAAACAAAAAATGTATTGATGTTTTACTCGTTTTAATCCACACAGACTTGACTAAAATTCACTGTCAAATTATTGCACAGTTTTTGTTCATTTTAACTAATAATAGTCATGCTTAATTGTCATTACAGGAAAAAAAACACACCATCAAAGTATTGCATAGTGTTCACTGTCTGCTGTGTCGTTCGCATTTGTAGACATTGTCTGGGAATGTTTTACATTTGAAAAGTGTTTGTCCATCCTAAACACTCATTTGTGTTTGCACATTTAAAGAGGAATTGCACTTTTTAAAAAAAATTGTGCTTGTTGTTTACGATACTTATAAGAGACAAGAAGACGAAAGTTTTTTTGTTTTGTTTTTTGCATTCAAACTTCTAAACATTGTCTTGTTTTTGGTGGCTAGCAATGCAGCTAATGGGAGGTGGGAGGAAGCCGGAGTACCCGGAGGGAACACACGCAGTCACGGGGAGAACATGCATCTTGTTGGTGCCAATGTTAGTTTCACTTCGGCTTTGCAAATGCCATGCCTTGCTTAGGACATTATGCTATGCTATGCTTCATGTGCACCTCCTGGCTGCACTCTCCTTGTGTTTTTTGGAAATTATATATAACTTACCTGCACGTCGTCTCCTGTCTCTGCATTTTGAGGTCATGCAAAATACCACCTTGAGGAAACATTACAGCTTTTTTATGATTACGCAGTGAGCAGCTGTACCTAATGATATGAATAGATTAATCTAAATAATGTTTATGAAGTTTATTTTCGACCGTGACAAGGAAAAAAATTGTGGGGACTGTTTGTCTTCAAGATAGGTGTATTTAACCAATGTATATTTTCCAAAGATAAATTATGATGTATTGGAGAGGGTGTGGTGTGGTTTCATTTGCAATTTGGGAAGATATACACATATATTTTGCAGATATACACAGAAAGTAGTTTATTAAAGTAACTGTGGAGCAAAATACATGCAAGATTTACACCAAAGCATAGCCAGTACATATGATCTAAATGTGTTTTAAATATAGGTTAAAATCATTATCACAATCATCATCATATTTATTTTAACAAATCGACAGATGGAAAAATTAGATACATAATATTTCTGCGCAATAATTGTTGCTCGATAATTAGTATAGTCAGGTTTGAGGTTAATTAACATTTTGGATTAAAACAGTACTGTAATAAAGAAAGTAATACTGTAGAATTTACACTTAAAAATCCAACTTGCCTCATATTTGCATATAAAGTGTGCTCGAGGTGTGTCAGAAAAGTATTCAAACTGTATGTTTTTCCTATCCTAACGACAAGTCTTCCCCTTCAAAATAATCCCCCTGGATTCTAACACACTTCCCCGTCCTTCTCTGACACACCTTAACGCACGCCTAAAAGGATGATTCCTGGATCCTCCGCAGCCTCTTCGCCACGCCCATTTCGATGTTGTCCAGGACGTGTCCTCTTGATGACCCTCTTGAGCTTAGAATAGAGGAAATAAATCACTCGAAGCCGGGTCGGGTGAGGTTTCTCCAGCAGGGTGATGTTCTTCTTGGCCAGTAAGTGTCGGATGCCCAAGGCCTTGTAAGCAGGTGATGTGTCATGGTTGCAGCAAGCATGAGTTGTCTTGCCCACGCTCTCCAAAAGTATCACAGTTTATCTTTTGAAAATGTGCACTCTTTGGGGGGAATTTTGCCTATCGTTCACAATCATTATGAAAGACATGACAACGGATGTATATATTTTGTCCATGCATACTAACTTGGAAATAAACGTTAATAAAAATCAGCTTACAGCGGAACCAATTGAAAGTCCTCTATTGCGGCCATTAAACCCAATAGAAGAAAAAAAAACATCCAAAAAGTGCCAACAATACTCCATTTACATTTTGTGACATGAACATTAAAGGCCTACTGAAACCCACTACTACCGACCACGCAGTCTGATAGTTTATATATCAATCATGAAATCTTAACATTGCAACACATGCCAATACGGCCGGGTTAACTTATAAAGTGCAATTTTAAATTTCCTGCCACACTTACGCTTGAAAACGTCTCGGTATGATGACGTATGCGTGTGACGTAGCCAGTTTAACAGAGGTATGGCTTCCCCATTGAAGCCAATACGAAATAGCTCTGTTTTCATCTCATTATTCCACAGTATTCTGGACATCTGTGTTGGTGAATCTTTTGCAATTTGTTCATTGCATTATGGAGAAAGAAGCTGAGCAAGCAAAGAAGAAAGTTGTCGGTGCGAAGCGGATATTTTGCGAGGGAAGTCAGCAACACAACACAGCCGGTGTTTGTTTACATTCCCGAAAGATGCAGTCAAGATCGAAGAACTCGGACAACAGAGACTCTAACCAGGAGGACTTTGATTTGGATACACAGACGCGATACCGTGAGTACGTAGCTGCGCTTCCAAACATTTGATCGCTTGCTATAACTAGCTCGAGCTAGGAGCTAGCATAACAAACAACAAACACCTAGGTGTTTGTTATGCAGGATTAATTTGTGACATATTAAATATAAGCCTGGTTGTGTTGTGGTTAATAGAGTATATATATGTCTTGTGTTTATTTACTGTTGTAGTCATTCCCAGCTGAATATCAGGTCCCACCCGCGCGCTTCCAAACATTTGATCGCTTGCCCGTACGTGCGTGTCACGTACGTAACTTTGGTTAAATATATAAGCTTTATGAACCTTGGGTTAGGTGAACGGTCTTTTGGGCTGAGTGAGTGTGTATGTTGTGCAGGTGTTTGAATTGTATTGGCGGGTTATATATACGGGATCCCGTCCATTTAACCCACTCGAGCTATAACTAGCTCAAGCTAGTAGCTAGGAGCTAGCATAACAAACACCTAGGTGTTTTTATGCGGGATTAATTTGTGGCATATTAAATATAAGCCTGGTTGTGTTGTGGCTAATAGAGTATATATATGTCTTGTGTTTATTTACTGTTGTTGTCATTCCCAGCTGAATATCAGGTCACCCCCGGCTCTCACAGCATCTTCCCTATCTGAATCGCTTCCACTCCCCACTAGTCCTTCACTTGCATTTTCCTCATCCACAAATCTTTCATCCTCGCTCAAATTAATGGGGAAATCGTCGCTTTCTCGGTCCGAATCTCTCTCACTTCTGGCGGCCATCATTGTAAACAATAGGGAATTTTGCGGATATGTTCAATTGACTACGTCACGCTACTTCCGGTAGGGGCAAGCCTTTTTTTTATCAGATACCAAAAGTTGCGATCTTTATCGTCGTTGTTTTATACTAAATCCTTTCAGCAAAAATATGGCAATATCGCGAAATGATCAAGTATGACACATAGAATAGATCTGCTATCCCCGTTTAAATTAAAAAAAATCATTTCAGTAGGCCTTTAACCACGTATTAGTGATATCATTATTACAAGCGCTAACGCAGACAAACAATTTATAGTGGCGCCATGATCACAAGCTTGTGTGCTAATGTTGACATCATTGAGTAGTAACCTGTTTCCTCGTGGACGTTTATGTCAGATCACAAATCATGCCTCTCACTTGGATCGCAGAAGGATGACGGCATATTCCGAAACGTTGGTACACTTTGACAGCCAATTTAGACACAGATATGGCGAGAACGACACGAAAAAACGAATGGTTCCACCCCTCTTTTTTCCGCAAGGATTATTAGTCATTTTTCGTTTAAACAGGAATAAAACAACATTTTATCAGTCGGCATCCTAATGACAGCAGACTTTGTACAGTAAGTGACATTTTATTATGTTTGTTGGCTCTCATGAAGTCTGCAGTGAGTAATAATCAGCGATGTTGTTGAAAAAAACGGAACGTCATGTTAAGTTTTTTAAATTAATGTGCTGCATATGCTTCAAATTATCAAAATATGTAAATATTAAATGTTGTCATAAATGTGCCCGTTACTACATTACATATACACTTAAAGTAGGTATTTAAAATCCTAATGGAGGTGTTTGGATGTTTTTTACGGGCTTTACAGGCAGAATAGAGCGGCTCCCATAAGCTCCATTGTAAACTGACTTTTGATCAAATTTATTTAATATTTAGAATGCATTAACAAAATACATCCATTGTCATGTCTTTCATAATGATTGTCAACGATAGGCAAAATTCCCCAAAAAATGCAGTTTCCCTTTAAATATACATCTTATCATCATTTATGCTACTGCATGTCACATGTCAGTGGTATTATGCACGTGCCAAGATTAGATTAAAAAATTACCGTATTTTCCAGACTATAAGTTGCTACTTTTTTCCTACACTCTGAACCCTGTTGCTTATAAAACTGTGCAGCTAATTTATGGATTTTTCTTTGCTGACGGCCATAATGTGTTGTATTCAACAAATAGTTTTCATAAAACACTGACAGAGACACTGAAAAGGTGTGTTATTGTTTGTGCTATGGTGCCATCTCTGGGACGAGTTTGCTCACTGCAGGTGCTGCGGGTTGAAAATCTACTTCCTGCTTGTCTACTATTCATCTATAATATTTCTGCTCGAAAGGATTTTTCATTCATCCCTCTAAGCAAAGTTTGTAAGTTTTACAATATAACTAAAACAATTCATACTTATTAAACCGTCCCATGTGTGATATCTGTAGGAGTGTTTTCATGTATAGTACGTGCTATTGTAATGTATTCAAGCTAGCATCGTTAGCATTAGTGAATATGCAAACATGTTTACACGTGTCCGTGTTAGTATTATTAACTTACAATGGCATTATTTTTGTATTGTTTCAGTTTCGTAAGTTCATCAAAACGTCACGGTGGAGTTATTGAGTCTGTTTAGATGATTGGAGAGCTAGCTTCCACAGCTAGTGGGTTCATGACAATAACTTATGTTTTGTTTAATCAGTCGTTTTGTTGCCTTGTTACAGGCACCGTTTGGAAATAATTAAGGTATGTAAATAAACATTTAAACAATCTTTCATACCTGTATATATCTGCTGCTTATAGTCCGGTAAGGCTAATATATGTAAAAAAAAAAAGTTTTAAATTTGGTGAATACAGCTTAAATACTGGTGCTCTCTACAGTCCGGAAAGTAAGGTAGTTACTATAATACTAATAACTAGATGAGGCAATTCCTGAAGGAGTTGCGTGTGAATGCTCCAATGCTGAATTTGAACTGAACAGCTGCGATTGGACCTGGATAGCCTCCGGGAAGAAGTAGTGGACTACCAAGTGCTTGGCAGTGAAGATCTTCCTCAGGAAGCAAAGATTGACCGGTTTTGGGCCATGGTAGGGAGAGATGGAAGATTCCAGACTCTAGTTCATTTGATGAAAGCACTTTTGTGCGTGTCACACAGCAATGCATCATCAGAGAGGGTGTTCAGCATGGTTAGAAAAATAGTGACAGAGAATAGAACAAGGATGGACAATTCAACCCTTAACTCAACAATGAGTAGATGAGTGTTATGTGTGTGTATATGTGTAAATAAATGAACACTGAAATTCAAATATTTATTTTATTTTTATATATATATATATATATATATATATATATAGCTAGAATTCACTGAAAGTCAAGTATTTCTTATAAATATATATATATATACACTACCGTTCAAAAGTTTGGGGTCACCCAAACAATTTTGTGGAATAGCCTTCATTTCTAAGAACAAGAATAGACTGTCGAGTTTCAGATGAAAGTTGTCTTTTTCTGGACATTTTGAGCGTTTAATTGACCCCACAAATGTGATGCTCCAGAAACTCAATCTGCTCAAAGGAAGGTCAGTTTTATAGCTTCTGTAACGAGCTAAACTGTTTTCAGATGTGTGAACATGATTGCACAAGGGTTTTCTAATCATCAATTAGCCTTCTGAGCCAATGAGCAAACACATTGTACCATTAGAACACTGGAGTGATAGTTGCTGGAAATGGGCCTCTATACACCTATGTAGATATTGCACCAAAAACCAGACATTTGCAGCTAGAATAGTCATTTACCACATTAGCAATGTATAGAGTGTATTTCTTTAAAGTTAAGACTAGTTTAAAGTTATCTTCATTGAAAAGTACAGTGCTTTTCCTTCAAAAATAAGGACATTTCAATGTGACCCCAAACTTTTGAACGGTAGTGTATATATATATATATATATATATATATATATATATATATATATATATATATATATATATATATATATATATATATATATATATATGTATATATATAAATATATATATATATATATATATATATATATATATATATGTATATATATATAAATATATATATATATATATATATATATATATTAAGGCTGAAACGACGCGTCGACGTAGTCGACGTCATCGGTTACGTAAATACGTCGACGCCGTTTTTGTGCGTCGACGCGTCGCATATTTACGTCACACTACCGTCATGGCGGAGCGCAAAGCAGACTGTGTGAGCGAGGGGGAAAAAATCACGCCAAAAGTGGTCAAAAGTGTGGGAGTATTTCAATACACGGCCTAATAATGTTGTTGTATGCACACTGTGTCGAGCGTAAATGGCCTATCATAGCATAGGCAGCACAACGGCTATGAACGAGCATTTGAAAAGAAAACCATCAACTAGTCAATCGTCCGCGCGAGTATACGTTGTCATCATTACACAAAAACATGAATGTGTCATTTGTATCTGCTAGGGGTGTAACGGTACGTGTTTTGTATTGAACCGTTTCGGTACGGGGCTTTTGGTTCGGTACGGGGGTGTACCGAACGAGTTTCTAAGCTAAAGCTAACTTTAGCTGCTAAAGTCTTAACAAGCTGCTTCGCTCCTTCTGCGGCTGCCTCTGTCTCAGCACGCAGCATTGTCCCACCCACACAACCATCTGATTGGTACACACAAAGCGTTATACAAAGCGTTATCAGCCAATCAGCAGTGCGTATTCAAAACGTTACCAGCCAATCAGCAGTGTGTATTCAGAGCGCATGTAGTCAGCGCTTCAGCGTGGAGCAGATAGGTGTTTAGCAGGTGAGCATCAGGCAGCGGACTCTCCCCAAATGATAATAAACACCTCCCAGTCAACTACTAGTAACATCACTATGAGCTAGGGATGGGCGATACCACACTTTTAGGATTCGATACGATACCGATACTTTATCTTGCCTTTTCATCGATACCGATACCATTAATTTCTTATTGGCAATTTTTGTCAGTCAAAAATATTATTACTATTGTTATTATTTAAGACAAATCACAAGACAAATACAGACCATTTATACCACATTTATTATGGTCAATATATAATAAAAGTAAAATTAAAATAAATAACAAATATGAAAAATAAATTAAATATTATATATAATAATAATTATATATAATAATAATTAGATATTAGGGCTTTCCAATTAACTGTCAAATCCGAATCGCAAGAAGCTGCAGTTATTTTTTAAAGTTTGTGATATAATTAGCAATTAATGAAATATGAAATAGGTTAATGTTTTCGAAATGTAAGAAATGATGTTACAGATTAAAACCAAAATCACATTCAATCATATATTTCAAGATTTTCTTGGAAAAAAATAAAACTAATGCAAAGATGAAGAATCTCCAAATGTTATCCCTTTCTTATCTTGTTTTAAATACTCAAGCAATTTTCAACTAACAGTAAATTCCCCTGTGTGGAAATTATTTGAATTTAGGATAATCATTTAAACAAAAATATTCAGTAAACATTACTAAAAAAACAAAAAAACAATGCCTGTTTTAAGTCAACAATTGGACAACACTGGATATGCCTGGCTGCATCGCTGTCGGCTGGCTGTGTGTGTGTTGCACGTTGACGACGCTCATTCGCTGTCTCCTGTCACGTGACTGGGCAAGCTCTATACTCTGCCAGGTACAGGGGTGTCCCAGCACATAGTAAGTTAAGTAAGTCATCAAAAACATCTGAAAGTGATGCTTGCACCCCCCACACGCCGTTTTTTGGTTTATATCGATACTTTTTTCAGAAAAGTGATGCCAAATGAGTAGCGTGTGAGTATCGATATATCGATACTACAGGATCGATACGCACATCCCTACTATGAGCCCGTTGACCTTCTAGGAATATAAACTGGAGCTCAGCTCACTCGCAGTCCTGGCTTGAGGTGAAGGCTACCGGTAATTAGCTCTCAGTTCCAGCCACATCGACCCCTTCTGAGCGCTTATTTTCAGCTGCTGGGAATATTGTAAACAAGAAAAGAACCAGAGCATGTAGACATGCTAACCTTTCTTCATTACAACTGTCACTCACTGGAATGAGTAGAATTGGTTATTGTGTACTGTGTTGGACTGGATGTTTATTTTGCACATTTTAAAAGCAATACTTAATGTTTACAGTGCTCCAGAATATTTAGATTGGCACTTTTTTGTATTGGATGTTTATCTTTATTTTTGCACATTTTAAAGCAAATAAGCTACTTTTAATTTTGAAATGCTTATACTATTGCAGAATATTACGATTTGCACTGGATGTTTACTTTTATATTTGCACATTAAAAAGCAAATAAGCTACTTTTAATTTTGTTAAATGTTAAAAGTTTTAAATGTTTACATTGTTACAGAATATTTTGTCATGTTGTTGTCAATGTTGACTGAGTGGCCATACTTTTTTTTTTTTGTAAATAAAAGCAATGCCTTTTGAAAAAACTGGCCTACATTTATTTTTTCATCTTCATTTTGAATAAAAAAAATAATCGGTAAAAGGAAAAATAATCTATAGATGAATCGAAAAAATAATCTATAGATTAACCGATTAATCGAAAAAATAATCTATAGATTAATCGATAGAAAAATAATCGTTAGCTGCCGCCTTAATATATATATATATATATATATATATATATGAAATACTTGACTAGGTGAATTCTAGCTATAAATATACTCCTCCCCTCTTAACCACGCCCACAACCACGCCCCCGCCCCACCCCCGACCGCGCCTCCCGAAATCGGAGGTCTCAAGGTTTGCAAGTATGAGTAGAGCACATAATTCCCAAACAGGCTGAATATTTTGAAGTTGGAACAGTTTGAATTAGATGAAACGTGGGAGTTGTGGAACTTTGAAGAATGTCCCATTGATTTCAATGGGAATTTCCCAAAAATTTGGGAATTTCAGAAAAAGCAGGAATTTTCTGGAAAATCGTAAAAAACTTGAATGGTCTGAATGAGTTGAAATGGTTGGTGTTGTAATTTTTTAAAATCGGTTGAGAAATGTTGAAGTAATAACATGATGAATTGAGAAATGGTATTACGTAATTCCTGGAATTTTGGGAACACCGGGAATTTTTCAAGTTCACAAAACAACTTGGTTTTTTGTCCTGATTAAGAGGAATGTTTTGACGGTAGAACGGTTGAAATGCGTTGAAAAATGTGGAAGGAGTAGATGCCAGAAAAAAGGGTGGAAATAGGGCTTTGGATAACCAGGAATTCTGTAAAATCCTGGAATGTTTTTAACTTGGAAAAAAGGCAGTTTACATTTCCAGGATGGTGAAATGTGTTGAAGGTGGAATGGTTTGAATAGGGTAAAAACGTGGAAATGGTGAACGTTTGAAAAATGGCCAATTCCTTTTTGAATGGGATAAACGTGCCGGAAAACCTGGAACTCTGGGAAATCTGGGAATTTTTGGAATTTGTCAAGGGAAACCCCGCGATTCCCGGATAGGCTGAACAGTTTGAAGTTGGAACAGTTTGAATCTGGTCAAAAATGTGGAAGGTAGAGTGCGCCAAAATCTGGAGAAGAAGAAGACAAAGTTGAAGACGTTTAATACATACATGAATTTTGGTGTAGAAAATCATATGTGTGAATGCTACAAAGCATAACTAATAATACTACTACATTTTTTTGTGTTTTCTTATCGCTCCTCCCCTCTGATAAGAGCTTGACCTAAACAAGTGCTTCATCTCGGTCTGACGTCACCAAGTAGCCAGACTGCAAAACCCTGTGAGCACAGGCATCCAACACTGCATGCAAGCTTATGTCACAATGCATGAAACTTACGATTTGACATTGTTTAAGGCCATGTCTACACTAAGTCGTTTAACCCTTTAAATGAATAATTATTTAGCCTAAGCCCCGTTTCAGCCACACTAAACTAACGTTTAAGGTCCCCCTCCTTGGATAATTTTTTACACGGCTCAGTGGGCCGTGCATTTCTTGAATCTCCAGCTCTGAGCTTTGTATGGACTCATTGATCGTTTACAAACTGAGTTCGGAGAGGAAGTGACGCCAGAAAGACCGCGCCCCACACAGGAAGTGACATCAGAAAGAACGCGCCACAGCCAGCTTCATAATAAAGCGGTTTCGTAACGCCGAGCTATCCATCCATCCATCCATCCATTTTCTACCGCTTATTCCCTTCGGGTTTACGGGGGGCGCTGGAGCCTATCTCAGCTACAATCGGGCGGAAGGCGGGGTACACCCTGGACAAGTCGCCACCTCATCACAGGGCCAACACAGATAGACAGACAACATTCACACTCACATTCACACACTAGGGCCAATTTAGTGTTGCCAATCAACCTATCCCCAGGTGCATGTCTTTGGAGGTGGGAGGAAGCTGGAGTACCCGGAGGGAACCCACGCAGTCACGGGGAGAACATGCAAACTCCACACAGAAAGATCCCGAGGCCGGGATTGAACTCACGACTACTCAGGACCTTCGCATTGTGAGGCAGACGCACTAACCCCTCTGCCACCAACTCCGAGCTAACCACTGGAAATATGAAGGCGAGTCATCCAGACATGACCGTGTTTCTCCTTCTTCTACATGTACAGACGCTTGTGGAAATCACACATGAATGTCTTAAGAGAAAGCGATTGCAGCTATTTCGGATACAACACTTCTCAGACGGCAAGAGAACTTTCGAATGTCCAGGTCAGCTGTGATACTACTTACCGAAAAACTTTGTCCATTTGTCGAAGGAGAGTCAACGAGAATGCGGGCTCCCATGGATGTGGTAAAAAAAGGTAGCGTGTGCTTTTTATTACCTGGCTGTCGAGGGAAGACTACGGAAAATGGCGAATGCATTTGGACTGTCAAAGTAGACTGTATCAGTTATTGTCCGCCATGTATGTCGCGGACTCAACGTCTCGGTCCAGAGTATATAAAGTCAACAAAAACGAATGGACAATGAAGGTGAAGGCAAACGAGTGAGGAGTGTCCTGGCCAGATATCTAGATCCCGAGATTGATTGTTGTAAAATGTTATTTATCACATTGTGTACTTTCACATGTTTATTAAAGATTTGATACTATTATGATGGCTCAGGGGTGATTCACTACAATAGTGCCCCACAGCACACTGGATTCCAGTTAATTGAAATACCACAATACTGGATATTGTTCAGAAAAGTTAAATTTAAGAACATGCACCCAAAGCAACACTGGAGGTGACTATGACGTGTGCATTTTCCGCGCATGCGTACTAGGTTGCGTTGCGCCGGCGGACGGAGGGGGGCGGGGGTCTTAAACGGTGGCATTGTTGTGTGTGTGGACACGGCTAAGGTTAGGTGGGATTTACCCTGGATAACCTTATCCGGCTTAGTGTAAACGGGGCCTAAAACGAGTACCGTATTTTTCGGAGTATAAGTCGCTCCGGAGTATAAGTCGCACCGGCCGAAAATGCATAATTAAGAAGGAAAAAAACATATATAAGTCGCACTGGAGTATAAGTCGCATTTTTTGGGGACATTTTATTTGATAAAACCCAACACCAAGAATAGACATTTGAAAGGCAATTTAAAATAAATAGAAAATAGTGAACAACAGGCTGAATAAGTGTACATTATATGACGCATAAATAACCAACTGAGAACGTGCCTGGTATGTTAACGTAACATATTATGGTAAGAGTCATTCAAATAACTATAATATATAGAACATGCTAAACGTTAACCAAACAATCTGTCACTCCTAATCGCTAAATCCGATGAAATCTTATACGTCTAGTCTCTTACGTGAATGAGCTAAATAATATTATTTGATATTTTACGGTAATGTGTTAATAATTTCACACATAAATCGCTCCTGGGTATAAGTCGCACCCCCGGCCAAACTATGAAAAAAACTGCGACTTACAGTCCGAAAAATACGGTAGGTCCCCTTCAAGCTGAATATTCACATTCAAATTGCACTGCAGTCACTGATTAGGAAAACTCAGCACATTTAAAGAGACAACACACACCCACACTTAAGTCAAAAACATGTTTAAAATTCCAGTGCTTGTTGGGAATGTTGTGCACGCCTCTGGTGGTGGTGTGTGTGTGTACTTTCATAGCACAGGGTGGACTGTGTTAGAAGCATACAAATGATCAACCACCCACTTGGAAAAATCATCTTGCTGTGGATGTTGACTGCACAGAGACGGCTCTGTGTCAGGGTGGTTTTCAGTAAATATTCACAATGTGGTCATGCTTGATCCTGGGTTTGTGGAGTGGATGAATCCAATGTGGAGGGTTGGAAATACAGCTTTAAAAATAGAGATGTTGTATGTGTTTGTGTGTCCAGGTGGATATACTCAAGGTAAAAGAGCTTGTCAGAAATCGATGTGAGCCTAATAATGTATGAGATCGATTACCTCATATTCCCTCCATACACGTCCTCTGGGTGTGATTACATACACACATTGTGGTCACCTGACTGAAATAATGGATTTGAATGATATAAAAGCAGATTGGCTTCACGGCTGGACGTTGTAATTCCCAGGGTCAGAAAAGATGATGGGGGCCTAAAAGTTTAATTGATACCATCTGTTATGTGTCAGTATGTGTATGTTTTTACGAAATTGCTTCTTCTTAACTGCAATTCTGTCCCCTCATGTCTCAGCAAATTTGAAAACAAAAGTACTAAAAGACAAAATGGTCATCATTTTTTAAATAAATGCAGCTTCCGCAGTGTGCATAATGTTCCATGTTTGAAATTTTAATAACACATGTAGTATATTGAATCTGCCCAGTGAGTGAACAGATTGAGATAGTGCTTTGTGAGTATTTCTGTATGATAATTGTCCATGTTTTGTTTTTTTTCAACTCTGTCCTGGAGTGTGTCTATTGCTTTCCCACAATGCCCTGCATGGTGCCAGAAACCTAATTTAAGTCATTGTTAATGGCCTTGCTGCCTTTGTCTGCCCGGCTGTTTAGGATTAAAGGAAAATTGTTTGCAAATTCAGCGTATGGCCTTCCCTCGGTCTTCATCATGTTTTGCAGTAATCAAATTAAGCGGTGGCGTTTTTGTTTGAAAAATAGACAACACACCAAACCGCGCATCAGGAAAACCAGACTACTGCCTGATGGGATTCTTTCTGTCTATTTTTCTTCGAGCTGCAACACAGACAACTGATAGTCAGTGCCAGGATTGTGTTTAAACCTTTTCCATCACCTTCCAAGGGTCGTAAACTAAACAAATCATAGCTTACTAAACTATTTTACACTTCAGCTTTTTATCAATAATCATGCCTTTTTGCTTAATGTTTGCAGCTTTTTTTTTTTTTTTGCGTAATTTTATTTATTTTTATGTACTAATTTACTAATTGTATTTATTTTTTCGGTAACACTTTAGTATGAACATATTCTAAGTAACAAAGACTTAATTTAGAGTTATTTGGACACTATCAATCAATCAATCAATGTTTATTTATATAGCCCTAAATCACAAGTGTCTCAAAGGGCTGTACAAGGCACAATGACATCCTCGGTACAGAGCCCACATACGGGCAAGGAAAACTCACCCCAGTGGGACGTCAATGTGAATGACTATGAGAAACCTTGGAGAGGACCGCATATGTGGGTAACCCCCCCCCCCCCCCCCCCCCCTCTAGGGGAGACCGAAAGCAATGGATGTCGGGTGGGTCTGACATAATATTGTGAAAGTCCAACACATCAGCAAAAGTCCAGTCCATAATGGGGCCAGCAGGAACCATCCCGAGCGGAGACGGGTCAGCAGCGTAGAGATGTCCCCATCTGATGGACAGGCTAGCGGTCCACCCCGGGTTGGGAGCGGAGTGGAAAAGAAAAGAAAAGAAACGGCAGATCAACTGGTCTAAAAAGGGAGTCTATTTAAAGGCTAGAGTATACAAATGAGTTTTAAGATGAGACTTAAATGCTTCTACTGAGGTAGCATCTCTAACTTTTACCGGGAGGGCATTCCATAGTATTGGAGCCCGAATAGAAAACACTCTATAGCCTGCAGACTTTTTTTGGGCTCTGGGAATCACTAATAAGCCGGAGTTCTTTGAACGCAGATTTCTTGCCGGGACATATGGTACAATACAATCGGCAAGATAGGCAGGAGCTTGACCGTGTAGTATTTTATACGTAAGTAGTAAAACCTTAAAGTCGCATCTTAGGTGCACAGGAAGCCAGTGCAAGTGAGCCAGTATAGGCGTAATATGATCAAACTTTCTTGTTTTTGTCAAAAGTCTAGCAGCCGCATTTTGTACCATCTGTAATATTTTAATGCTAGACATAGGGAGGCCCGAAAATAAAACGTTACAGTAATCGAGACGAGATGTAACGAACGCATGGATAATGATCTCAGCATCGCTTGTGGACAAAATGGAACGAATTTTAGCGATATTACGGAGATGAAAGAAGGGCGTTTTAGTAACACTCTTAATGTTTGACTCAAACGAGAGAGTTGGGTCGAAGATAATACCCAGATTCTTTACCGAGTCGCCTTGTTTAATTGTTTGGTTGTCAAATGTTAAGGTGGTATTATTAAATAGATGTCGGTGTTGAGCAGGACCGATAATCAGCATTTCCGTTTTCTTAGCGTTGAGTTGCAAAAAGTTAGCGGACATCCATTGTTTAATTTCATTAAGACACGCCTCCAGCTGACTACAATCCGGCGTGTTGGTCAGCTTAAGGGGCATGTAGAGTTGGGTGTCATCAGCATAACAGTGAAAGCTAACACCGTATTTGCGTATGATGTCACTTAGCGGCAGCATGTAAATACTAAAGAGTGCAGGGCCAAGCACCGAACCCTGGGGAACTCTGCACGTTACCTTAACATAGTCTGAGGTCACATTGTTATGGGAGACACACTGCATCCTGTCAGTAAGATAAGAGTTAAACCACGACAAGGCTAAGTCTGTCATCCCAATACGTGTTTTGATACGCTCTAATAAAATATTATGATCAACAGTATCGAAAGCGGCGCTAAGATCAAGAAGCAGCAACATAGATGAAGCATCAGAATCCATCGTTAGCAATAGATCATTAGTCATTTTTGGGAAGGCTGTCTCCGTAGAGTGATTTGCCCTGAAACCGGATTGAAAAGGTTCACAGAGATTGTTAGACGCTAAGTGTTCATTTAGCTGCTGTGCGACAATTTTTTCGAGGATTTTCGAGATAAACGGAAGGTGGGACGTTAGTTTACCAAGAGATCAGGATCGAGGTTAGATCTTTTGAGTAGAGGATGAATAACCGCTTTTTTGAATGCTAGGGGAACAGTGCCAGAGGAAAGTGATAAGTTTATAATATTTAATACTGATGGACCTAATAATACAAAAAGCTCCTCGATAAGTTTCCCAGGAATTGGGTCAAGTAAACATGTTGTTTGTTTTGTCCCATTTACACATTTTGACAATTCCTCCAATATTATTTCATCAAAGAGAGAGAAACTATTTTGGAGGGCGGTATCCGTCGTATATACAGTCGTATTTGTGTTAATAGAACCCAGTTGTAGCTGAGATGCATTGTCTTTAATCTCTTTTCTAATGACTTCAATTTTCTTATTAAAGAAATTCATAAAGTCATCTGCTGAGTGGGTGGAGCTACTGGGAGGAGTCCCTTGTTGGGTTAGCGATGCTACTGTACTAAACAAAAATTTAGGATAATTTTTGTTGAGGTGGATGAGATTTGAGTAATATTTAGCTTTAGCTGAGGTAAGCATGTGTTTATAAGTTATTAAACTATCACACCATGCTTGATGGAAAACCTCAAGTTTAGTCGCACGCCATTTGCGTTCCAGCTTTCTACATGATAATTTCTGGGCTTTAGTTTCTTCTG
Organism: Entelurus aequoreus; assembly: GCF_033978785.1. Taxonomy (NCBI): domain Eukaryota; kingdom Metazoa; phylum Chordata; class Actinopteri; order Syngnathiformes; family Syngnathidae; genus Entelurus; species Entelurus aequoreus. The sequence goes on from NC_084736.1 coordinate 46,488,776, forward strand.
TAAACCATGGGGTACGCCTTTTAGGGGCCCTTTTTTGCTTTAGCGGTGCTACACTATCAATGGTGTCGCGCAGGGCGTCATTAAAGTTGTTAGTGAGGTTATCAATAGAGCCCACATAATTTGGGAATGGTGGGAACATAATGTAAGTAACAAAGACTTAATTTAGAGTTATTAATTGGCCCTAGTGTGTGAATGTGAGTGTGAATGTTGTCTGTCTATCTGTGTTGGCCCTGTGATGAGGTGGTGACTTGTCCAGGGTGTACCCCGCCTTCCGCCCGAATGCAGCTGAGATAGGCTCCAGCACCCCCCGCGACCCCAAAAAGGGACAAGCGGTAGAAAATGGATGGATGGATGGACACTATTAACATTTGTAGTTTTGTGTTTTGCTAGTTAGGGTTAGGGTTAGACCCTAACCCTAACCCTTAATAAGTACTTAATAATGACTAATTAAGAGCCAATAAGTTAATAATTTGCATGTTAATAAGCAAATAATTAATGGTGAATATGTTCCTCATACTAAAGTGTTACCATTTTTTCGTTAAAAAACAAAGAATCAAAACAACAAGCTGCCAGCTGCACTTTGAAAAACCTTGATCAATGTCAGGGGTCCCCAAACTTTTTGACCCGAGGGCTGCATTGGGTTGTATATACAGTACAGGCCAAAAGTTTGGACACACCTTCTCCTCATTCAATGCGTTTTCAAAAAAGCCACCCTTTGTTCTGATTACTGCTTTGCACACTCTTGGCATCCGCTCGATGAGCTTCAAGCACACCTGTGAAGGAAAAACCATTTCAGGTGCTACCTCTTGAAGCTCATCGAGAGAATGCCAAGAGTGTGCGATAAAGTAATCAGAGTAAAGGGTGGCTATTTTGAAGAAACTAGAATATAAAACATGTTTTCAGTTATTTTACCTTTTTTTGTTAAGTACATAACTCCACATGTGTTTATTCATAGTTTTGATGCCTTCAATGACAATATACAATGTAAATAGTCATGAACATTAAGAAAACGCATTGAATGAGAAGGTGTGTCCAAACTTTTGGCCTGTACTGTATACACTACCGTTCAAAAGTTTGGGGTCACCCAAACAATTTTGTGGAATAGCCTTCATTTCTAAGAACAAGAATAGACTGTCGAGTTTCAGATGAAAGTTGTCTTTTTCTGGCCATTTTGAGCGTTTAATTGACCCCACAAATGTGATGCTCCAGAAACTCAATCTGCTCAAAGGAAGGTCAGTTGTGTAGTTTCTGTAACGAGCTAAACTGTTTTCAGATGTGTGAACATGATTGCACAAGGGTTTTCTAATCATCAATTAGCCTTCTGAGCCAATGAGCAAACACATTGTACCATACGGTAGTGTATATATAGTCAAGGTTTCTGTAGTTTATCCGTTATACAGTGCTCATACCGGGGTAGAGTGGAATAAACGTTAGGTCAGAATATTCTTGTTTTTGTTCAAATAAAGCCAATCAAGCAATTGTTTTGTGGTACACTTTATTTAGAAAAGTACCGAAAAGTATCAAAATAATTTTACAACACTAGTGTCAACCCTAATCACTTGATCTGGATCTCAGTAGCATGTGCCAGTTTTATCTAATATCCTACCTAAAGTCACACCTCTGCGTCCACACCAAAACGTACACTTACAAGACAAAGTCATCACGGGCAGACACACATTTGAACGCAGATAAGGATGCTGCTCAGCTGGATTGATCACATCTCGTTTCACTCAGAAATTGTGTGATATGAGCCACTCTTTGTGTAGCCGACTCCCCTCTACCCCCATTTGGACCCGTCTCCATGGCTTTCGTATTGCCTTTTTATCTCTGGCAGATTTCTCTCTATCCCATCCATCACCCTGCCTCACAGCAGACCATGGGAGGAGGACGACGTCCCTTCATCTTATGCCCATGTTTGCCTCTGAAGTAAACGCCGACATGTGTGTGTGTGTGCGTGAGCTTCTATTAGGCCATGAAAGAGAATGGAAGGATTTGAAAACGACATTACAGAGCAGGTGTCCTTCCATCTGTGCTGATCACAACCGACTCTCCCTTGGAACGCTGCAGTGCATCACACACAAAGTGCAGTCAGACACACTCACCCATGAGACTGCAGGGCAGCCTGACACTAACGTTAGAAAATGTGAATTGATAGAGTAAAAGCAAAGCAATGGGAAGATAGGGTTTTGGCAGAAAGAAGATGAAAAATATGATGAAATAATGGGTTTCCTGTTTCATCCTGTTGAATATGTGTGTGCTTTGCTGCAGGCCTGCTACACACTACTGTAACAGTATTTTTAGTACAATACTTATTGTATATTGACAAGGCGTGGACTATGGTGTGGTTTGTTCTACCGTGGTGCAAATGATTTGGACCGGACATGGCGTGAAGTTAAATACATGATTCTTTTTTTTAACACTCAAAAAGGGGATAAACAAAAGACGCGCACAAGGGCGGAAGTACAAAACTTGGCTATACAAACAAAAACTCGCACAAAGGCAGGACTATGAACAAAAAAACAAAACTTGCAAACTATGGCATGAATAAAGAAAACTTACTTGGATGTGAAAAGGGCATGAAAAAGAGCAACATGGATCATAAGGGTGTGTAGAGAGTGTGATGTCGCCAGAGAGACTTCCTGGCAACAATCGGTTTAAATAATAGTGACATGATTAGTGAAAACAGGTGCGTGACTCAAAACGTGAAACAGGTGCGTGACATGACGATGTGAACCAGGTGAAACTAATGGTTGCTATGGTGACAAACAAAAGTGCAGAAAAAGTCCAAAAACAAAACCGAACATGACTAAAACAAAACATGATCACACAGACATGACATATATAACAGGGGTGTCCAAACTTTTTCCAAGAAGGGCCGCACACTGAAAAAATTAAAGCATGCAGGGGCCATTTTGATATTTGTCATTTTCAAAACCAAATACATCCATCCATTCATCCGTTTTCAACCGCTTGTCCATTTCGGGGTCACAGGGGGTGCTGGAGCCTATCTCAGCTGCACTCGGGTGGAAGGCGGGGTACACCCTGGACAAGTCGCCAGCTCATGGCAGGGCTAACACAGATAGACAGACAACATTCACACTCACATTCACACACTAGGGCTAATTTTTAGTGTTGCCAATCAACCTATCCCCAGGTGCATGTCTTTGGAGGTGGGAGGAAGCCGGAGTACCCGGAGGGAACCCACGCAGTCACGGCGAGAACATGCAAACTCCACACAGAGAGACCCCGAGCCCGGGATTGAACCCAGGACCCAAATACAATATATATTAATTTTGGTGAACATTAAAGGTCCTGGGGACCTTTAATGGATTATAAGGCGCATTAAAGGAGTCATATTATGATTTTTGATTAAATGTGAAACACTTCCTTGTGGTCTACATAACATGTGATGGTGGTTCCTTGGTCAAAATGTTGCATAAATTATGTTTTACAGATCATCTTCAAGCCGCTTTCTGACAGTCGCTTCAGGATGCGCCGTTTTGTGTGCGGTCTTATTTACGTGGCTCACCTTTGACAGCGTCTTTTCTCCTTCATCTTTGTTGTAGCGGAGGACGGGAGTGGAAGAAGTGTCAAAAGATGGAGATAACTGTTGACATTCAGACTTTACTTAAATCAATAACGGAGCAGCATCTCCTCATCCGTGGCTCATTAGTGCAACAACGCCTGAAATGTGTTCCGTGAAAAAACGCCCGACCGGAACTCTAATAACTAAAGTTCCGTGGGTGATAATTAGGGGTGTGGGAAAAAATCGATTGGAATTCGAATCGCGATTCTCACGTTGTCCGATTCAGAATCGATTCTCATTTTTAAAAAATCGATTTTTTTTTTTAATTTATATAAAAATTTGTTGTTTTTTTGTTTTGTTTTTTAATTAATCAATCCAACAAAACAATACACATCAATACCATAACAATGCAATCCAATTCCAAAACCAAACCCGACCCAGCAACACTCAGAACTGCAATAAACAGAGCAATTGAGAGGAGACACAAACACGACACAGAACAAACCAAAAGTAGTGAAACAAAAATGAATATTATCAACAACAGTATCAATATTAGTTACAATTTCAACATAGCAGTGATTAAAAATCCCTCATTGACATTATCATTAGACATTTATAAAAACATTTTTAAAAAGAACAATAGTGTCACAGTGGCTTACACTTGCATCGCATCTCATAAGCTTGACAACACACTGTGTCCAATATTTTCACAAAGATAAAATAAGTCATATTTTTGGTTCATTTAATAGTTAAAACAAATGTACATTATTGCAATCAGTTGATAAAACATTGTCCTTTACAATTATAAAAGCTTTTTACAAAAATCTACTACTCTGCTTACATGTCAGCAGACTGGGGTAGATCCTGCTGAAAATTGAATGAATAGAGAATCCTTTTGAATCTTGGCAAAAATCTTAGCCACACGATTATCAAATGTAATAGGAAAATTAATTCATACTGACCAAACTGGCTTCATGGAAGGCCGACAATCTTCAGACAATACAAGGAAATTGTTTAATGTTATTTACTATGCTAGAAGTCTCCCTTATCCCACAGCAGTATGTAGTGTTGATGCGGAGAAGGCATTCGACCGCATAAACTGGTCATTTATGTTTTGCACATTACGTAAATTTGGATTTGGAGATAATTTTATACAATGGATTAAGATGCTTTATACAAGGCCCATGGCATCAGTCAAAACCAATAATCATATTTCAGAACCTTTTTCGTTAAAAAGAGGAGTAAAACAGGGATGTCCTGCATCTGTATTATTATTTAATTTGGTTATTGAACCCTTAGCTGCAAAAATAAGAAGTGAAAATAATATTCATGTTATAAAAATTGGCTCTCAGTATAATAAGCTATTGATGTATTGTGACGACATAATTCTCTACCTGTCACATGTTAACTCCTCTCTACACTATATCAATAATGTCATCACTGAATATGGCTGTTTATCAGGGTATAAAGTCAATTGGGACAAATGTGAAATATTACCACTTAACACTGCAAGAAATCACAAGTTCAGAACTCCAAAATTGGGTTTGGTTTTGAAATTGTATTGCATTATTATGGTATTGTTGTGTATTGTTTTCATTTAAAAAAAAAAATAAAATAAAAAAAAAAATCCTTTTTGAATCGAGAATCGTGTTGAATTGAAAAAAAAAAATCGATTTTGAATCGAATCGTGACCCCAAGAATCGATTCTGAATCGAATCGTGGGACACCCAAAGATTCCCAGCCCTAATGATAATGTAAAGTCACTACAGCGGTAGTTTTTAGCGAGATATAAGTAAGATATACGTAAGATATAGGTAAGACGGCGTGGCGAAGTTGGTAGAGTGGCTGTGCCAGCAGTCGGAGTGTTGCTGGTTACTGGGGTTCAATTCCCACCTTCTACCTTCCTAGTCACGTCCGTTGTGTCCTTGGGCAAGACACTTCACCGTTTGCCTCTGATGGCTGCTGGTTAGCGCCTTGCATGGCAGCTCCCGCCATCAGTGTGTGAATGTGTGTGTGAATGGGTAAATGTGGAAATACTGTCAAAGCGCTTTGAGTACCTTGAAGGTAGAAAAGCGCTATACAAGTATAATCAATCAATCAATCAATCAATCAATGTTTATTTATATAGCCCTAAATCACAAGTGTCTCAAAGGGCTGTACAAGCCACAACGACATCCTCGGTACAGAGCCCACATACGGGCAAGGAAAAACTCACCCCAGTGGGACGTCGGTGAATGACTATGAGAAACCTTGGAGAGGACCGCATATGTGGGTAACCCCCCCCCTCTAGGGGAGACCGAAAGCAACGGATGTCGAGTGGGTCTGACATAACATTGTGAAAGTCCAGTCCACAGTGGATCCAACACATCAGCGGGAGTCCAGTCCACAGCGGGGCCAACAGGAAACCATCCCGAGCGGAGACGGGTCAGCAGCGCAGAGATGTCCCCAACCGATGCACAGGCTAGTGGTCCACCCGGGGTCCCGGCTCTGGACAGCCAGCACTTCATCCATGGCCACCGGACCTATGCAACTCCCCCTCGCAAGGGACAGGGGAGAAGAGGAGAGAAGAAAAGAAACGGCAGATCAACTGGTCTAAAAAAGGGGGGGTCTATTTAAAGGCTAGATTATACAAATGAGTTTTAAGATGGGACTTAAATGCTTCTACTGAGGTAGCATCTCTAACTGTTACCGGGAGGGCATTCCAGAGTACTGGAGCCCGAATAGAAAACGCTCTATAGCCCGCAGACTTTTTTTTGGCTCTGGGAATCACTAATAAGCCGGAGTTCTTTGAACGCAGATTTCTTGTCGGGACATATGGTACAATACAATCGGCGAGATAGGCTGGAGCTAAACCGTGTAATATTTTATACGTAAGTAGTAAAACCTTAAAGTCGCATCTTAAGTGCACAGGAAGCCAGTGCAAGTGAGCCAGTATAGGCGTAATATGATCAAACTTTCTTGTTTTTGTCAAAAGCCTTGCAGCCGCATTTTGTACCAACTGTAATCTTTTAATGCTAGACATAGGGAGGCCCGAAAATAATACGTTACAGTAATCGAGACGAGACGTAACGAACGCATGAATAATGATCTCAGCGTCGCTAGTGGACAAGATGGAACGAATTTTAGCGATATTACGGAGATGAAAGAAGGCCGTTTTAGTAACACTCTTAATGTGTGACTCAAACGAGAGAGTTGGGTCGAAGATAATACCCAGATTCTTTACCGAGTCTCCTTGTTTAATTGTTTGGTTGTCAAATGTTAAGGTGGTATTATTAAATAGATGTTGGTGTCTAGCAGGACCGATAATCAGCATTTCCGTTTTCTTAGCGTTGAGTTGCAAAAAGTTAGCGGACATCCATTGTTTAATTTCATTAAGACACGCCTCCAGCTGACTACAGTCCGGCGTGTTGGTCAGCTTTAGGGGCATGTAGAGTTGAGTGTCATCAGCATAACAGTGAAAGCTAACACCGTACTTGCGTATGATGTCACCCAGCGGCAGCATGTAAATACTAAAGAGTGCAGGGCCAAGAACCGAACCCTGGGGAACTCCGCACGTTACCTTGACATAGTCCGAGGTCACATTGTTATGGGAGACGCACTGCATCCTGTCAGTAAGATAAGAGTTAAACCAAGACAAGGCTAAGTCTGACATACCAATACGTGTTTTGATACGCTCTAATAAAATATTATGATCGACGGTATCGAAAGCGGCGCTAAGATCAAGAAGCAGCAACATAGATGACGCATCAGAATCCATCGTTAGCAATAGATCATTAGTCATTTTTGCGAGGGCTGTCTCCGTAGAGTGATTTGCCCTGAAACCGGATTGAAAAGGTTCACAGAGATTGTTAGTCACTAAGTGTTCATTTAGCTGCTGTGCAACAGTTTTTTCGAGAATTTTGGAAATAAACGGAAGGTGGGAGACCGGTCGGTAGTTTACCATGAGGTCAGGATCGAGGTTAGGTCTTTTGAGCAGAGGATGAATAACCGCTTTTTTGAATGCTAGGGGAACAGTGCCGGAGGAAAGTGATAAGTTTATAATATTTAACACTGATGGACCTAATAATACAAACAGTTCCTTGATAAGTTTCCCAGGAAGTGGGTCAAGTAAACATGTTGTTTGTTTTATCCCACTTACACGCTGTAATAATTCCTCTAATGTTATTTCATCAAAAATAGAGAGACTATTTTGGAGGGCAGTGTCCGTCGTATATACAGTCGTATTTGTGTTAATAGAGCCCAGTTGTAGCTGGGATGCGTTGTCTTTAATCTCCTTTCTAATGAGTTCAATTTTCTTATTAAAGAAATTCATAAAATCATCTGCCGAGTGGGTGGAGCTACTGGGAGGAGTCCCTTGTTGGGTTAGCGATGCTACTGTACTAAACAGAAATTTAGGATCGTTTTTGTTGAGGCGGATGAGATTTGAGTAGTATTTAGCTTTAGCTAAGGTAAGCATGCGTTTATAAGTTATTAAACTATCACTCCATGCTTGATGGAAAACCTCAAGTTTAGTCGCGCGCCATTTGCGTTCCAGTTTTCTACATGATAATTTATGAGCTCTAATTTCTTCTGTAAACCATGGGGTGCGCCTTTTAGGGGCCCTTTTTTGCTTTAGCGGTGCTATACTATCAATAATTTCGCGCAAGGCATCGTCAAAGTTGTTAGTGAGTTTATCAATAGAGCCGACATAATTTGGGAATGGTGCTATTACCGAAGGCAGTAGGTCAGCAAGAGTCATCGTTGTGGCAGCATTAATGTTGCGGCCGCTATAGCAGTTATTATTATTATTAGCTTGTTGACAAAGAGTCAAAACTTCAAATTTTATAAGGTAATGATCGGACATTACTTTAGTATATGGAAGTATCATAACTTTGGAGGTGGTGACACCCCTGACAAGCACTAGATCTATTGGGGCGGTATAGCTCGGTTGGTAGAGTGGCCGTGCCAGCAACTTGAGGGTTCCAGGTTCGATCCCCGCTTCCGTCATCCTAGTCACTGCCGTTGTGTCCCTGGGCAAGACACTTTACCCACCTGCTCCCAGTGCCACCCACACTGGTTTAAATGTAACTTAGATATTGGGTTTCACTATGTAAAGCGCTTTGAGTCACTGGAGAAAAAGCGCTATATAAATGTAATTCACTTCACTTCACTTCACATTGTATTACCGTTGCGATGCGTGGGTTCATGTATTATTTGTGTAAGACCACAGCTATCAATTATGGTTTGGAGCGCCACGCACTGAGGGTCCGATGGGGTATTCATATGGATATTAAAGTCCCCCATTATGATTATATTGTCGGCGTGCGTCACTAGATCAGCAACGAACTCTGAGAATTCACTGATAAAGTCCGAATAGGGCCCAGGGGGGCGGTAGATAACAGCCAGGTCGAGAGGTAGCGGTGTGACAGACCTCATAGTAAGCACCTCAAACGATTTATATTTATTATTTAGGTTAGGGGTAAGGTTGAAATTTTCATTGTATATTAGTGCGACACCCCCTCCCCTTTTAAGAGGGCGGGCAACATGCGCATTCGTATAGTTAGGAGGAGATGCCTCATTGAGCGCAAAAAATTCGTCCGGTTTGAGCCAGGTTTCGCTAAGACCAATGACGTTAAGATTGTTGTCTCTAATGACCTCATTAACCAATAACGCCTTGGGAGACAATGATCTTATGTTTAAAAAGCCCATATTATAGGTATTGGGCTGTTTTGACGAGTTTTTGTTAAGATTATCCGTAGTGGCAATATTAACAATGTTGCGTTTATTATGCGTAGTGCACTTTAAATAGTTTCGACCATATCTAGGAATTGATATGACGGGAATTTTCCGATTGTTTGCTTGGTGCTGCAATAGACTGGACATATCATAATTTGCCACCTCAGTAGAATGCATGTCCACCTCTGACACAGACACAACAGAAAAAACATTATGTGAATTGTGTATTATTCTAAGAGAATTGCTATGCGTACATGGATTATCCAGCCTGGCGCTGGCTAGTTCTAGCTTAACTGACTCCTCACCCGGACTAACAGACATTGTAATTGCCTGTGACCGGGCTTGCTCTAGTGTAGTCAGTCAAGTGAGACTTAAATAGTAGTCTATGTTTCTAGACAGGATGATGGCGCCTTCCTGGTTAGGGTGAAGGCCGTCTCTCATCAGCAAGCCTGGTTTGCCCCAGAAAGAGGGCCAGTTATCAATAAACGTTAGTCCCTGCGTCCTACAGTAGCTAGCCAACCACTTGTTAAGCGAGACTAATCTGCTATATCTCTCATCATTGCCTCTCGCAGGCAGGGGGCCAGAGACAATTACTCGATGCCTGGACATCTTTCTGGCGAGATCACAAGTCCTGGCTATGTTTCTCTTTGTAATCTCTGACTGTCTCATTCTAGTGTCATTGGAGCCAACGTGTACAACTATATTCGCATAATTAGTGGTGCGATTAGCCTGTCGTACGTGTTTACTAGGCCTGTTGCGAGTTAGCTCCCTAAGATTAGCTTCAATGTCAGGTGCTCTGGCCCCGGGGATACACTTTATTGTGGCTGGTTTGCTAAGCTTTATGTTTCGGGTGATGGAGTCCCCTATAACTAAGGTGTGGTGCCCGGTAGACTGGGGTGTAGGACTAGCTAAAGAGCTAAATCTATTATGCGTCTCAACCGGTACACCGTAGCTTGTAGGCCGCTTAGGACTGCTACAAGCTGGGCTAGTTAGCTCGCTACAGCTAACGCTAGCAGATGTGTCCGCAACATCTAAAGTTACGACATTACTCTGCTCTAACTGGCGGACACGGCCCTCTAGCAGAGCCAACCTCTCCGTGAGTATGGTGCAAGACGCGCAGGAAGCCATTACTCACAGTGTTTTCTGTCACCGAGTGAAGTTCCTGCTGTCCTCAGGGAAGTGGTCGCGGTCTGTAGGAGTAGCTTCTTACTGACCGGCGCTGCCTTTCTCCGCGCTAGCTTAGCAGCTAGCTAGCTGAGGAAAGGGTGGTGGGACAGAGATCGGGTGATTTGCAAGTTAAATAGTACCACTAAAAATGTTTGAGAAGTGATAAAGAAAGCTGTAGAACAATTAAAAGCACACAGATAGAGCGCTACTTAGCTTTTTCGCAACAGCGAACAGACGGCGAGCAGTCACGCACGGTGAACCGGAACCGGAACCCATTTATCATTATTTATTTAAGTTAAAACATTACACTACTTTTATATTAGAAATGGCAACAGCAGAGGATGAATGCCACATCACAAGAAGATAGTGAAAAAGAAGAAGCTTATCGACTATGGGGTCTGCACGGACTACAGTGGCGGACGTGCGCAAATTTTCAGGACTTATGCAGATCTCAAATACACATCAGCAAGTACCAGAAGCTAAGAAAAGTTGCTTTTGCATAATATTGTGAAACAAAACGCCAGATAATATGTTTGCTAATGGGTGCCATTTTGCGGTCCTTATACACACACCATAGTAATACTATGTATTCCAAGTATTCCATCAAGTGGTGCGGCTTCAAAGTCATACTAAAACATTTTGGAAGATTTTTGAGTGTCGTGTGTAATGTTCTTTATTTTCAATGGAACATTTAAAGTTTTGGTGTTGTTTACTGGCATCATAGTGCAGTCTACACGTATCTCTTATGTGTGACTACCATCTACTGGTCACACTTATCATTACCATGTACCAAATAAAATTGCTTCGAGGTCGGTAAGCACAACCAGATTTATTCCGTACACTAGGCGCACTGGGTTATAAGGCTCACTGTTGATTTTTGAGAAAATGAAAGGATTTTAAGTGTGCCTTATAGTCCGAAAAATACAGTAAGTCATGTTAATATTTTTTTTTCTTACAACACTTAAATATCCATTGATCAACTTCAAATCCATCCGTTGCTACATTTGTTTTTTAAATCTTTTATGTCCCCCCCCCTTTTTTTTTTTTAGAAAACTTTTTTTTTTATGGCAAAACCACAAAATATGCAAATGCAACATTTTTTCCAAATTGAATATTTCATGTAAATTATTGGAGCCTTAAATAGGCAAATAATTCATGACAACATCGCTTTTGATTATTTTATATTTTGTGAACAATGACAGTTTAAACAAAAATCCAATCATAAAAGTGTTCAAAATAAGTAATGTATCAAAACATGTTATTTTTACTTTCAACTCTTTAATATCTGGATCAACTTCGGATCTATCCGTTAATTATATGTTGTTGTTTTTTTTAAGAAAATTACCGTTTTAAAGTAAAAAAATTGCATGCAGTTTTTGTTTTTAGTGACGATATTGCAGATTTTTTCTCGTTACATTTCACCTGTTTGCTTTTTTATTCCACTTATAATGGTTTTTCTGTAATAGTATTTTTGAAATGTGCAGCAGGCCGTCAAAATATTAGCTGTGGGCCACAAATGGGTCCCGGGCCGCACTTTGGAAACCCCTGGTATATAACATGTTTTCTCATTGTAATGCATGTAGGATGTAAACAGTAAGTAAGTCTGAAAATCTTTCTACCGCATATACAACTGTAAAGCATGAGGCAGTAGGTCATGTTTACCCTCGTATGATAATATTAGTCCGGATACCTGCTGCTTATAGTGTGCAATCGTACCTTAGTTCATTCACTTGTGCCATCATTATACACTATGGTATCACTGTAATTCTCCTGACATTTGGCCATTATACGCAGAGTGGCAGTCATTTTGAATTTCTGTACACGTTCGACCTTTAAACAATTACGTATACATGTAAATGTGGATGTTTATTTTGAACATCAGCAATAAAAACAAAAACAACAGTTGTACGTGACACTGTAAATCATGCACAGTTCAAACATTAATTACAACGCCAAAAACTAACAAAAAAGTTTACGTTCACGCCCAACAAAAACAACAGAACAGTGCTCGTTCCTGTTTACAGGCATTAATTACAGCACAGGAAAAAACCTAAAATTAATCGCTAGCAAACTTTCATATTTTTTCATATCATTACCATCACACACAAAAAATTAATTCACGGTCTCTCCTCGGCCACATCCCCTTTATCATGATTAAACACATTAAAGGGGAACTGCGCTTTTTTTGGAATTTTGCCTATCGTTCACAATCAGAATGAGCGACAAGAAGGCAGAAAGTTGTCTTTTTTCGCTTTCTAACATATAAAAATCAGCTCGTTCGAGTTGGCTAGCAATACAGCTAATGGGAGAAATCAATTCTACTTCTAAATCACTTTGAACATGCATCTAAAAGCCGTCACCAATACTTCATTAACGTTCCGTAACCTGTAGCAACATTGTTATTGTAAGAGCGACCACTGAGGAACTATTTTTCTATCGTAGTAACATGTCGGTGTGCTAACTATGGCGAGAGATAAGCTAGCTTGTACAACAAAACAAAATGCGTTTGAGTTTGTAATGCACAACACGGCGATGGAACACCAATCTGTACTGACTGAAAAACATCAACAATCATACTACAGTATCTGTAAAGTATTCGCCCACATTTCTTTCTTTTTTTTTGGACACAGCTAGCCATGCAGACAGTGTATATACTGTAGTTGTACTAACACTCGGCGTGCTGCATGTATCATGATCAATATTAAAGGCCTACTAAAATGCGATTTTCTTATTTAAACGGGGATAGCAGGTCTATTTTATGTGTCATACTTGATCATTTCGCGATATTGCCATATTTTTGCTGAAAGGATTTAGTAGAGAACATCGACGATAAAGTTCGCAACTTTTGGTCGCTGATAAAAAAGCCTTGCCTGTACCGGAAGTAGCGTGACGTCACAGGTTGTGGAGCTCCTCACATCTGCACATTGTTTACAATCATGGCCACCAGCAGCGAGAGCGATTCGGACCGAGAAAGCAACGATTTCCCCATTAATTTGAGCGAGAATGAAAGATTTGTGGATGAGGAAAGGGAAAGTGAAGGACTAGAGGGCAGTGAAAGCGATTCAGATAGGGAAGATGCTGTGAGAGGCGGGTGGGACCTGATATATTCAGCTGGGAATGACTAAAACATTAAATAAACACAAGACATACAGTATATATACTCTATTAGCCACAACACAACCAGGCTTATATTTAATATGCCACAAATTAATCCTGCATAACAAACACCTCCCCCCTCTCGTCCATATAACCCGCCAATACAAATCAAACACCCGCACAACACACTCAATCCCACAGCCCAAAGTACTGTTCACCTCCGCAAAGTTCATACAGCACATATATTTCTCCAAAGTCCCCAAAGTTACGTACGTGACATGCACATAGCGGCACGCACGTACGGGCAAGCGATCAAATGTTTGGAAGCCGCAGCTGCGTACTCACGGTACCGCGTATCCAACTTAAAGTCCTCCTGGTAAGAGTCTCTGTTGTCCCAGTTCTCCACAGGCCAATGGTAAAGCTTGACTGTCATCTTTCGGGAATGTAAACAATGAAACACCGGCTACGTGTTTGTATTGCTGCAGCCAGCCTCTAATACACCGCTTCCCACCTACAGCTTTCTTCTTTGCTTTCTCCATTGTTCATTAAACAAATTGCAAAAGATTCACCAACACAGATGTCCAGAATACTGTGGAATTTTGCGATGAAAACAGACGACTTAATAGCTGGCCACAATGGTGTCCCAAAATGTCCGCTACAATCTGTGACGTCACGCGCAAACGTCATCATACCGAGACGTTTTCAGCAGGATATTTCGCGGGAAATTTAAAATTGCACTTTACTAATCTCACCCGGCCGTATTGGCATGTGTTGCAATGTTAAGATTTCATCATTGATATATAGGGATGATACTCGAAACCGGTTTTCCCGGTTGTTCGATAAGAAAATAACCGAGTCCTCGGACTCGAATCCCTTTTTGAGAACCGGTACCCGTTATCGAGACCACTATATTAAAGAACAGAGTTGGTTCTTTATTCGAATCCCTCGGAACGAATCCCGTCCCGACCAGAAATGCTCCGTGGGACATCACAATAAATCAGTCACGTAGCTCAGTCATTAGGCGCAGATAGCGAGAGCAGGAAAACAATGGATGGGAAAAAGCGCTCCAAGGTGTAATAAAGTTTGGTGGTAGCGGGGGTGTATAATGTAGACCGGAAGAGTTAGGGCTGCATGGGATTCTGGGTATTTGTTGTGTTGTGTTACGGTGCGGTTGTTCTCCAGAAATGTATTTGTCATTCTTTTTTGGTGTGGGTTCACAGTGTGGCGCATATTTGTAACGTAATAGTGTTAAAGTTGTTTTATAAGGCCACCGTCAGTGTAAGCTGTGTGGCTGTTGAGTAAGTATGCCTTGCTGTCGCCTACGTGTGCAAGTAAAAGCAACATATAACATGTGGCCGGGCTGGCACGCTGTTTGTACATGCTATAGAGGACAATTAATGCAGTGCCATTAGGGCACGCCCTTGATTAAGTCATTAGAGTGAAAATATGATAATATTTGCCCTGGGAGATTCTAGGAGAGGCAGTCTCCTGGGAAAATCGGGGGGGGGGGGGGTCGTTAAGTATACTGGGAAAACCGTGTGGGTCGGCAAGTATGCAGCTGAGCCGCATCAGAGTGGTCAAAGAGCCGCATACGGCTCCGGAGCCGCGGGTTGCCGACCCCTGCCCTAGCTCATAACATCTTTCCCCCTATAAAGAAATAATGTTAACTCAATAAAGTGTATTTCTTTTTTTTAGCTTTAACTTTTTATTTTTTAGCATTGTAACCACATTTGCAAACAACTTTTCTCTTCATAGAATTTTCTTTCTTTCTTTAAAGTGCAAAAATGTCAAAGCATCATAAACAGTTATGTCAAATAGCAGCAGAATTGCACTTTTTGGAGAGCTGTATTATTTCCAGTTTTGTGCCCAAGGGACTGATTTTATTTAACACTATATTATTATTTATACACCTATAGTGATCACAGAGACAGGTTGTTTTTGTGTTACTGTATATATTTGTTTTTCTGAAAAATCCCACTTAATATACTTTGGGTAACAATAGTCAATGTTTATTTATTTTATTTTATTTTTTTAGGGGGGTAACAGTCAATATTTATTTATTTATTAGATTAAATTGTTTTCTTATATAATAAAAGTGAGCTTTTGTTAAACCAAATATTGTGTGTTTTTTTCCATATACAACAACCTATCTAGACTCGATAAGAGAATCGATAAGGAATCGGTTCGATAAGAGGATTCGATAATAGACTCGAACTCGATAATTTCTTATCAAACATCATCCCTATTGATATATAAACTATCAGACTGTGTGGTCGGTAGTAGTGGGTTTCAGTAGACCTTTAAAGTGACTCATTCAATGGATAGTTGTTCGTCTGGTCCAGCTGGTCAGGGACGTTTACTGTAAATTTTTGTGTAAGCAATCCCTGTGATGAGGTGGCGACGTGTCCAGGGTGTACCCCGCCTTCCGCCCGATTGCAGCTGAGATAGGCTCCAGCACCCACCGCGACCCCAAAAAGGGACAAGCGGTAGAAAATGGATGGATGGAATCCATTCATGTCGAAATAGTTTGGCTCCAAGTTCCATATTTATAGCGTCAAAATCACTTTCATCCCACTCTCCCGGCTTCCGTCTTCTTCAACGTCTCACACTTCCTTTGTGCTGGCTTCTATAAACAGCAGTATATTTAGCTTCAAAAGTATAAGGTTGTGAATCCTCATTTGTCCAAAAATAGTCGTCTTTGTTGTTTGTTACCAAGTCTGCCATGATTAGAACACTATACACAACGCTAGAGACAAGGTATATATATATACCTTGTCGTAGTCAAAAGTTTACATACACTTGTAAAGAACATAATGTCATGGCTGTCTTGAGTTTCCAATAATTTCTACAATTCTTATTTTTTTGTGATAGAGTGATTGGAGCACATACTTGTTTGTCACAAAAAACATTCATGAAGTTTGGCTCTTTTATGAATTTATTATGGGTCTACTGAAAATGTGACCAAATATGCTGGGTCAAAAGTATACATACAGCAATGTTAATATTTGGTTACATGACCCTTGGCAAGTTTCACTGCAATAAGGCGCTTTTGGTAGCCATCCACATGCTTCTGGCAAGCTTCTGGTTGAGTTTTTGACCACTCCTCTTGACAAAATTGGTGCAGTTCAGCTAAATTTGTTGGTTTTCTGACATGGGCTTGTTTCTTCAGCATTGTCCACATGTTCTCAATGGGGTTTAAGTCAGGACTTTGGGAAGGCCATTCTAAAACCTTAATTATAGCCTGATTTAGCCCTTCCTTTACCCCTTTTGACGTGTGTTTAGGGTCATTGTCCTGTTGGAACACCCAACTGCGCCCAAGACCCAACCTCCAGGCTGATGATTTTAGGTTGTCCTGAAGAATTTGGAGGTAATCCTCCTTTTTCATTGTCCCATTTACTCTCTGTAAAGCACCAGTTTCATTGGCAGCAAAACAGGCCCAGAGCATAATACTACAACCACCATGCTTGACGGTAGGAATGGTGTTCCTGAGAATAAAGGCCTCACCTTTTCTCTTCCAAACATATTGCTGGGTATTGTGGCCAAACAGCTCAATTTTTGTTTCATCTGACCATAGAACTTTCCTCCAGAAGGTCTTATCTTTGTCCATGTGATCAGCAGCAAACTTTAGACGAGCCTTAAGGTGTCACTTCTGGAGCAAGGGCTTCCTTCTTGCATGGTAGCCTCTCAGTCCATGGCGATGCAAAACACGCTTGACTGTGGACACGGACACCTGTGTTCCACTGAGGTCCTGAGAGCGGCCCATTCTTTCACAAATGTTTGTAGAAACAGTCTCCATGCCTAAGTGCTAGATTTTATACACCTGTGGTATCATTTGGATGGGTGGCCAAATACTTTTGGCAATATAGTGTATATGTATATACATATGACAGCAGTGGTGGTGGCGGAGTTGGTGGCAGCAGCAAAGGCATCGGGAATGCTGACGACGAGTTCCTCCAGTGGGACTTCTGAGACCAAACAGGCACTGGTCCAGGAGTACCAAGGGGTAGAGGAATTGAAAAACCAGGTAATGCTTGGGGGTCTACAGGTAAGCGTGGAGGGCTCCTTGAAGAGGGAGCTGGAAAGACTAATGGCCCAAAAGCACAGACGCAAAGCACCAGAGACTACGGTCTCTTGTCGGTCTTGGTGACTTCATTTAAATACAAAATCAGTCAGTACTGTTTATCCCCATTTGGACTTGAGTTGTTTGGCTGAGGAATTGTTTTGTTTTGTGTGTCAATTTTCCTTTTCTGGTTTTTGAAATGACTTAACTTTTTGGCGGCACGCTTGGAAACAGCGGCCACTGTTTACTCCAGAGTCCAGGCTGAGAGAGAAACGATATCTCGATACTTTAGTTTGTCTTGCATGTATGGAACATTTCACAAAAATCCATGAAGTCCTTAAGTCCATACAGGACCTGGACTGTGAGCATTATGTTTCACAGCTGGCCTGGGAATGTCTCTGGAACCTTAGGAGGTTGCCAGTGACTGAAGTCTGATAAGCGGAAGAAAATGGATAGAAACAATAGTTATAACAATGTAAAAGTGTATCAACAAAAAGACCGCCCCGGTTTATGTGTTTTAATTCTGTAGGAATAGGCTATTCAACTGCCGGCTCGGGAGCCAAATGCGGCCCGGGAACAACATTAAACCGGCCCCTGAGTCCAGTTAAAAAAAACTTGTGATACACTCACATTTTTGCAGCAGAATTTTAAAAACACGAGAGTCATAGAGATGATTTTTGACTAGCTTTTTTAGAGAACACTCTGGAGGTATCATCTTTTATGGCTGGCCTGGGAATGCCTCTGTGTCCCTTGGGTGGAACCTTAGGAGGTTGCCAGTGACTGTGAAGTCTGATAAGCGGAAGAAAATGGATGTAGCGATGGTGACTTGTAGTGGGCGCCCATAATTATTTTGTCACCTGTGGGAGGTAATTACTCTTCAAATGGTAGCAGTAATCAACATCAATGACTAACCTCAGTGCTTACAGGAAATAGTGGTTCAAATCTGGTGGAAAAACATGCACTATAATTCCATCTCAGGACGACGTTTAAAAAAACACCTGCTCATTTTTGACAAGCACTAATAGAGGATAACTGATCAGGACTCACTCACATCACACGGATCAGACTGAAATTAACCCTACTAAGACCTTAGTTTGTCACTTTGAAGAGACATAACACCTCAGATATTGTGCTAGAATGTTTACGCGGCATCTCCCATAATTTATTTGCTGCTTTGATAAGGAATTAGCTCATAAATCACCTGGTTTATGTGTTTCCTGGAGAGAGTAAACACAAGCTCGGGTATGAATGTTTGTCTTTCCGGCTCAATTCCAGAAATCTGCTCAGCCTATCACTCACGCACACCCACTCACATCCCATCTCTCGTATTGGCACTGATAATGATGTTGTTTGTAATGACATATTGACGTCATTAACTACCAACCCCTTTCCCGGTTTGACAGCTGAATCTGTGTTGTCAGATCCTTGCCGATATATTTTCTGTCATAATTTACTGATGATTTCCGGCTCTGCAGAAGCGCTTGAGGGTTTTCTCATTTTGCTTGATATTGACCAGACGTTGTGCTCTTTGGGAATAAGTAAAACTTGTTGTTTTTTTTATTGCATTTTGTAAAGACAGCCTGTGCAGGCTTGATCCACCTGAAATATGCAAGAAACCATGACCATGACAGAGGGACACACTTGACCCACTTTTTAGCCATCGTGTAAAAGTATTTTCAGAACACGGTTCCTTTAACCAGTCACAGTGCAATTCACCCACTCCGGCATCTCAAGTCTTCCATCTAGTCCAGGTCACCCAAAGGCCAACCAATAAGAGTGGGGATGACGAGTACTTCACCAGACCCCCCCTTGGCAGAGTCAAGCAGAGTAACAGAGTATCATCTTAATCAGACAGACATCTGGAGTCTGGGGCTCCGAGATCTGCAGTGGTTTTATGAATGGTGTAAATATCTGTTATGGTTTATCTTACTTGCTTGACGCATTGCATTTGATTTGAAGTGCCACACACTCATTAGAGCAACTGATGAAATAATTTTCAGCATCAGAGGTGATTTGGCTGCCGGAGCCTATCAGAAGGTCCACGCATGAATAATAAGCTGTGTGTTGGAGTGAATGTGTTAATGGATGATATACTCTACTGTTACTGACCTTACAAATACACTGGGATGCTCTCTTGTTGTTGATGGTAATTATTTTAAATACGTTAAATAAATAGCGCTTACTTTAGGATAGGCCTGAGCGATTTTATTGATTTATCAAAGTTTTTTTGTTGCAGATGATTAAAAAACGAAAAAGTGTATGTTTTTCTCTTATTGTTCCGGCACATAGATTGCCCATAGAAGTTTCTGGAGCGTCCCATAATTTCATTAGTGATGATTCACACACTCATCAACAACATCGCTACTGTTAACGCAAATGAGAGCGAAAACTTTGTTCCAATGAACAACATAGTGTTTTCAGTGGTTTGGATTTGCGGAACCAGACATAGACCAAGTGACTGCACACTTTAAAGGGGTCACATTATAGTTTTTTTTTCTTCCTTTAAAACGCTTCCTTGTGGTCTACATAACACGTAATGATGTTTTTTTTGGTCAAAATTCTGCATAGATGATGTTTTACAGCCCGTTTTTAAGCCGCTTTCAGACCGCCTCTACAGGATGCGCCGTTTTGTGGGCGGTCTTATTTATGTGCCTCCACTTCGACAGCGTCTTCTACCTGCTAGCCATGTTGTAGTGTTTGGTGCTTCCATATCGAGTCTACTAGCAGATATAAGTTTGAACTGTATGCTAATTTGATTTAGAAATGGCAACAGCAGAGGATCCATGTGCATGTAAGAGCCAGTCTGCCCCACCACAAGAGGATAGAGAAAAAGAAGGAACCTTTTTTTCTACAGCGTCAAACTACAATGGTGGATGTGCGCAAAGATCTTCGGATAAACTTTTAACATGTATGGAGATATAGGATACTGTCACAGGTACAGATAGGTAGGAATAGTTGGTTTTGCGTAATTTGTCCCCGTTAAAGGAAAATTGCACTTTTTGGGGGAATTTTGTCCATCATCCACAATCCCTATGTGAGACAAGAACACACGTCTTTCTCTTTTCTGTGCATTCTAAATAGTAAACAAAAATGCTCACAGTGCAGGTAATGGGGATTCCTCTGTTTAGCCAATAAAGCCCTCTAGAAAACATCCCAAATACTCCAACAACATTTTTCATTTTGTAACAGGCACATCCACAATAACATGTCATATTTACAGTATTTTGATATTTTAAGCATTACCAAAACTTCTTTCTGGGCGCATTGATTTCACAGAGCTCACAGCAATGACTGCAACTTCCGTCAACAAAAATATAGAGAGCACTTTCTGTGTTTGCTACCACTAATCATGGCAGACTTTGTGAAAGCCTTGGTGCGTTATCATGTAGCACGATTGCTAAAAGTTGTGTGG
Source organism: Entelurus aequoreus (assembly GCF_033978785.1). Classification (NCBI taxonomy): domain Eukaryota; kingdom Metazoa; phylum Chordata; class Actinopteri; order Syngnathiformes; family Syngnathidae; genus Entelurus; species Entelurus aequoreus. The sequence goes on from NC_084736.1 coordinate 46,509,752, forward strand.
ACGAAATAAGAACACAACAAAACAGTCACTTACAATGTCCGTTGTGAGTGTACGTTTTTTTTTTTTAGATAAAGATTATTATGTATTAATATTTGTTTACTTACTATGGTATGTTATTTATTCATTGTTTATTTATTCACTGTTCTGTTACAGGAAACAAGGAAATGGGATACAATTGCTATGGTATGAAACGGGGTAGGTAAATGGTAAATGGTAAATGGGTTGTACTTGTATAGCGCTTTTCTACCTTTTTTTTAAGGAACTCAAAGCGCTTTGACACTATATCCACATTCACCCATTCACACACACACATTCACACATTCACACACTGATGGTAGGATTAAATAAGCTCAGCTTCTTCCTACTCCTTTTTGGACATGCTGTAATGAAACAACTGGAAATATGTGATTCAATACATCGTATCGTATGCATGTTCGAAATAAACTGAAACCGAACTGAACTGAACTGGGATGCCCACGGATGGGATTGTTGTATTTTTCAGCACTTGTGCTCTCCTTGAGCTGGTAAATTCAGCATAATCCTCACTCCTCAGATATAAAATGCTCGGAGAAAATTTGCCAAGTCTTCCTGGTGATGTTGTCGGGTCTTATGCTAGTGTTTGGAATTTCAAAGTTAACCAATTTCTTCTTAGGATATTTTGATCAGCTTTTAAACAATAGTGTGTTTAGTTCCTTCTTCTTCATCGTATGGGCAGCTGTTTTCCGGCACCCGGACCTGAGGCAGAGGGTCTATGCCTTTTACCACCCCAGGCCCGGGGGGCCCTCCCGTTCATATGTCAGGACACACAGAAGTGAGCCAGGTCACCGAGCAGTCATCCAGGTCCGCCAGGCCACGCAAACCATTAGGAGCACGATAAATCGGGCAACGCAGGATCGCGTGGTCGGCAGTCTGCTCCTCCGCGCCACACTCACACGTCGCGTTAGGTGCTAAGCCCCACTGGAACATGTTTGAGCGAACTGGTGTCGGTTTTGTTCCTTGAAGACACAGAAGTGTTTTTGTTTTTTTAGCTTTCCGACAAAAGAAATACTTTAATATAAATCATGTGTTCAAGTAATGTATATCGTCTCATCATTTCAATTTGTGGTGACAACTCTGTACAATAAAAGGTGTCCCGGTTGGTCCTCTGCAGGTGCAGTCCAGCGGCTTCACAAAAATAACAAAATACATATTCTTCACACCTGCTCTGCTAACTTCAGTAATGTCAAAGGCAAAATTAATAAACGATGAGCTGAAAATGCCACAAAATAGGGTTACTGTGCCACACTTCTGATTAGGGTGGTCCCAGAACCAATATCTTGGTACCGGTACTTATATTCGCCATACTTAAAGTCCTCATGTGTCCAGGGATGTATTTTCTGAGTTTATAAACATAATGAAAAATAAAACAAATGAAAAAAGATTTTGTGATAATAAAAAAATAACGATGTAATCATTGTAGTATCGACTATATACAGTACCGTAACAATAATAATAATAATAATAATAATGGACTAGATTTGATATCGCGCTTTTCTATTATTAGATACTCAAAGCGCTCACTGAGAAGTGGGAACCCATCATTCATTCACACCTGGTGGTGGTAAGCTACATTTGTAGCCACAGTTGCCCTGGGGTAGACTGACGGAAGCGAGGCTGCCAGTTTGCGCCCACGGCCCCTCCGACCACCACCTATCACTCATTCATCATTCATTCACCATTATGAGCGGCACTGGGGGCAAGGATGAAGTGTCCTGCCCAAGGACACAACGGCAGCGATTTGGATGTCAAGAGGCGGGAGGTCCTGAGTAGTCGTGAGTTCAATCCCGGCCTCGGGATCTTTCTGTGTGGAGTTTGCATGTTCTCCCCGTGACTGCGTGGGTTCCCTCCGGGTACTCCGGCTTCCTCCCACCTCCAAAGACATGCACCTGGGGATAGGTTGATTGGCAACACTAAATTGGCCCTAGTGTGTGAATGTGAGTGTGAATGTTGTCTGTCTATCTGTGTTGGCTTTCCGCCTGATTGTAGCTGAGATAGGCTCCAGCGCCCCCCGCGACCCCGAAGGGAATAAGCGGTAGAAAATGGATGGATGGATGGAGGCGGGGAGCGAACCTGCAACCCTCAGGTTTCTGGCACGGCCGCTCTACCCACTACGCCATACCGCCCCCAATAGACACACTGTTACGTGTACAGGAGGAGGAGACGGCACAGACAACAGGGGCGTAGTATTTAGCTCTATGTTTTATTTATATATGTATATACACTATATATAAATAACAAATAATAATATACATAAACAAGGGAAATAGAGTGTGACGAATCCAAAGTGTGTATGTGTGAGACGATGTGTGGTGTTTAGCTGTTGAGTGTTACCGGTAGTGTTGAGCGAGAGGCGGAAGCTCAAGAAGGACAAGGCAGAGCTCGGAGGTCCGTGAGCAGACAGGAAGTCGGGGCTATAGCGGGGCGTCGAAGATCCGTGTCCAGGCGGGAAGTCGAGATCCAAGAGGCAGTCAGGGAAGCAGAGGGAACACGGGGAGACTGTTGGATCGACAAGAAAACACGAGACAAATCAACACGGAGGGGGAGAAGCACAGAGAGAGAGTATGCATGGAGCTAGACCGGTTTGGCTTACTGTACAGGACAGGTAGCTATGTTCTGGCATGGGATAGCAGGGTGTGCAGGCTTATGAAGGCAGGTCCCCTGATCAGCCACAGGTGCGCTGATTGCTGGCGATTGATTGCAGCTGCTTGCTGCAGGCAGACTGCCGCGTGCCCGAAGGTGGGCTCAGCGCAGCGCACACTTGAATGCGCACTGAGGTGCGCTCGGGCCGTGACGCCCACCCTTTATTTTACATACAGGAGGGCTAGCTTGCTCCTACAGTGTGTAGGGAAGCGTGTTTAGCTATTCCTTGTCCTGCAGGGATGATACTTGTAAGAAGCATACTTTATTTTTCCCCATGGAGGCGAAAATTTGTGATTTAGAAGTAGCTAAAACACTACAAAGAGAAGTTAGCACCTAGCTCGTTATTAGTTGTGTTTTAAAAGCACCATCTGCAAAGTGGTGCATCAGTCTTTATAGCTTCACGTACTCTATCGTCAGTTTTAAAGCCAAAATACATCCATTCTCTCTCTTCTATCTCCACAGTTTCTGCTTGCAAGTGCTGTGTGTGCGTGTGTTGACTAACTTGTGCCGCGGCTTGTATGCCAGCATTGTTGCATAATGTTAATGACAAAAAAGGAGAGATATTTTCAAAGATGCTATAGTACCATTTTAATTAATTAATTCCGCGTTACTTTATACCGTGCAACCCTACTTATTTTTTATATAAACGACCAAAGTAAGTAATCAGGGAAGACAGAGACACAATTCAGCTCATTACAAGCCAATATACTTGTTTGAAGCTGAATTTACTACATATTGTGGCTTTAATTAAGCATAAAACACACTAATTGGCTGCATACACTGGGATAATGTATCTTAATTTAACAGTATTAACCCGGTTATCAAGACTGTCTTACCTACTTTGCCCATGCTAAATCACTGCAATCAAAATGCCGTTATTTCATATTTATCGCAGCAGCCTAATTTTTTTTTCTTTTTCGAATATACTAGTACAGCAGCAGCAGTTAACTGTCTGAGCTACAGTGCTGGAACAAATGAATCAAATTAAGTAAAACACAAATTGTCTCCTTCATTGTTTTGCATGTCTAAATGTATTTTAATTGGGAACACTGTGTAATTTGCTGTGCCATCTCAATTTCTACTATTTATTTGAAAGATATTACAGCATGTCTTAATTTGCGCTTTTTGTTCTGGTTGTTCATTGTCAAAATGACGTGAGATGAATCCAAACAGGAGAATAGTGATTTGTGTGTTGGTTCAATCAAACCCTTCGGTGAAGTCATACTTCATTTAACTGATTTTACCACATTCTCCCCCACTGTTCTGTCTTTTACTTAATGTTTGAACAAGCTTTTATTCACTCTCTTGAATAATGCATGAACAGCAGCAAAGTCTCTGTTAGCTCAAACCCCACCCTTTTCCACTCTCTCCATACACACACACACACACACACACACACACACACACACACACACACACACACACACACACACACACACACACACACACACACACACACACGCACACACACTCGCACACACTTTTGCATAGGCCCCTTTGGAGGTCATTTCTTTTGTGGCTGGAAGATAACTGGATTTAGTCGCCGTGGTGTTCTGTTGTTTTGACGGATCTATTTGTGTACACACAAATGCAAGAGTGTACCAACTAAAGGACGTGTCTACATACTGTAGGACGATGCTATCCAACTGGCGGCTTGGAGGCCAAATCCGGCCCAGGAATGACACCATTCCGGCCCCCGAGTTCAGTGCAAAACTTGGAAGACAAACGTTTTTGTAACAAATTCCTAAAAGCACCAGCACGCTTTAGTTGTGTAGAGGATTTTGGACCACTTTAAACACATTGACAGATCCTTGCATTGACATTTTAACTTTGCTTGCAAACATAGAAAACCGGGATCCAAACTCCTGATTGACGTAACTGAGGCATTCCTCAAGGCACTCCTCTAAGTCCTTTCCTTTATGGCAATTAGAATTGTGTTCGTAATGTGATTCATCGAAGTAAGGTGTTGGTTCAGATGCACTCAGTCGTCATTTGTTCAACTTTTTTAGTTAAACTAGTTGTGTTCCTCAAGGTTCAATTTTAGGTCCTCTTTTTTTCGTCATTTGGGCTATTCAACTGGTTCAAAACTTGGAAGACAAACATTTTTGTAACAAACTCCTGAAAACACCAGCGTGCTTCAGTTGTGTAGAGGATTTTGGACCACTTTAAACACATTGCCAGATCCTTGCATTGACATTTTAACTTTGTATGCAAACATAAAAAACTGGGATCCAAACTTGTGATTGACGTAACTGAGGCATTCCTCAAGGCATCTGTCTAAGTCCTTTCCTTTTTGGCAGTTAGAATTGTTTTCGTAATGTGATTCATCGAAGTAAGGTGTTGGTTCAGATGCACTCAGTCGTCATTTGTTCAACTTTTTTAGTTAAACTAGTGGTGTTCCTCAAGGTTCAATTTTAGGTCCTCTTTTTTTCGTCATTTGGGCTATTCAACTGGTTCAAAACTTAGAAGACAAACCTTTTTGTAACAAACTCCTGAAAACACCAGCGTTCTTCAGTTGTGTAGAGGATTTTGGACCACTTAAACACATTGAAAGATCCTTGCATTGACATTTTAACTTTGCTTGCAAACATAAAAAACTGGGATCCAAACTTGTGATTGACGTAACTGAGGCATTCCTCAAGGCACCTGTCTAAGTCCTTTCCTTTTTGGCAGTTAGAATTGTTTTCGTAATGTGATTCATCGAAGTAAGGTGTTGGTTCAGATGCACTCAGTCGTCATTTGTTCAACTTTTTTAGTTAAACTAGTGGTGTTCCGCAAGGTTCCATTTTAGGACCTCTTTTTTTCATCATTTGGGCGATTCAACTGGTGGCCCGCGATTTCAGTTCAAAACTTGGAAGGCAAAACATTTTCGTAACAAACTCCTGACAACACCAGTGCGCTTCAGTTGTGTAGAGGATTTTAGACCACTTCAAACACATTGACAGATCCTTGCATTGACATTTTAACTTTGCTTGCAAACGTAGAAAACTGGGATCCAAACTTGTGATTTACGTAACTGAGGCATTCCTCAAGGCACCCTTCTAAGTAATTTCCTTTTTGGCAGTTAGAATTGTGTTCGTTATGTGATTCATCGAAGTAAGGTGTTGGTTCAGATGCACTCAGTCCTCATTTGTTCAACTTTTTTAGTTAAACTAGTGGTGTTCCTCAAGGTTCCATTTTAGGTCCTCTTTTTTCCTCAACGGATGGCCCGCGAGTTCAGTTAAAAAAACTTGTGAAAGACTCACAATTTTTGCGGCAGATTCTTAAAAGTGCTGTCATCGACTTGCTTTTTTGCAGATGGTCCTTAAAAACTGCAAAATACTCCTGTAACTCTGACAAAATACATAAAATGTCTACTTTAGAGAACGCTTGTTCTCTGGAATACACAAAATAAGACTAATAATATTAGTTTTCTGGAAATGTGGTCCCAAAACAATTAAGTTGAAGATCCCTGCTCTTGGAATAAGGCAGCTCCCTGCAGATGGTCACATTATCTCAAAAATGCATTCATTTGCAGCATTTACTTGCATACCAGCTACCTTGTGACAGGCAAATGTTTATTTAAAGTCTTAAGCAGATGATTATATCGTGGACTATATATAATGCAGACAAGACTTTGTTGTGTATTTCTTTATTGTCACTATGTGCGGTTACAATTTTTGCTCACACATTCACTTGTGTGCATTACACATTACACTGTAAATGTTATTTACCCTGACAAGTAGGACTGAGCCTCCAGTGAAAGCAGCAATGGTGTTTAATACTCGTTTCCACTTAAAATGTATGAACCTCTGAAAAGAACATGCACTATGTAAATGACTTTGGAGCTCAACCAAGGAATCATTTCTGAAGCTTAAAGCAAGTAGCTGTGGTGGTTGCATGCTGGAGACATTATATGCACCCAGAAAAATGTTTTTCAATATCAGTTGATATAGTTGTCATATACGAATAGGCTCCGAGGTATTTGGAATTGATTTAAAATAAGACAAGATGTTAAAAGAATTGCAGGATTCACAAACATATTGCATTTACTGTTTAGGAATTACAAACAGGTGCCTAAACTTTTTGCCTCCAAGGGCCAAAGTGAAAATGTGCCAATGGACTACGGGGCATACAGACGGCGGCAGTGAGGGCGTGGCAATGCATCTACAGGTTATATTTAAAATTGGGCTGTCAAAGTAAAAACGCAATGACAAAAAAACCCTAACAAAAGTTTCCTTTAATGGCATAATTTTTTTTATCGCGCTATTATAGTGTGTCCTGTGTGACCCTTAGTCGTACCATAGCTGTGGAAAAACAGCTGCGATTCAGCTAATGTCACAGGAACAAATAGAGAGCAGAAATGGACAAAGAAAATGGTATATTGAATGGCAAGTTTATCTGAAAGCCCTGGCAGGTCGCTCCCTCCACAGGTTTAAAATTATTTCCTTTCACATTGCTGTGGGTTGTCAGAGTTGATCAAAATGGTCGCAGTAATCAATAAATGCTGAGTATTTACGCAATTTATTTAACTGTAACTGCTTCTTTACTTTAACCGCGAATGGTTACCTGAAAGGCGGCATGGGGTATATATATATATATATATATATATATATATATATATATATATATATATATATATATATATATATATATATATATATATATGTATATATATATATATATATATATATATATATATATATATATATATATATATATATATATATACATGAATAAATATATGAGAATGCATGTATGTATGTATGTATCCGTATATATATATGTGCTGTATATATATATGTGTGTGTATGCTTGTATATATATATATATATACACTACCGTTCAAAAGTTTGGGGTCACATTGAAATGTCCTTATTTTTTAAGGAAAAGCACTGTACTTTTCAATGAAGATAACTTTAAACTAGTCTTAACTTTAAAGAAATACACTCTATACCAAGGGTCACCAACCTTTTTGAAACCAAGGGCTACTTCTTGGGTACTGATTACTGCGAAGGGCTACCAGTTAGATACACACTTAAATAAATTGCCAGAAGTAGCCAATTTGCTCAATTTACCTTTAACTCTGTTGTTATTAATAATTAATTATATTTATCTTTGTGGAAACACTGATTATCTTAATGATTTCTCACAATAAATATACAGTATATAGAAACAGATAAATATCAATATGCAACACTTTATTTTTATATTTTCTCTAAGTGCACATTTTTCAAATTGAACATTTTCAAATGATCACTTCTAAGACAGTCTTGTGAAATCACAATATCCCATTTTAACTAGTTAGCCACTAACATTTTTTTTAACAAATCATGAATTACTTTGCACCATGTTTGTACAAATAATAACTCATGTAATATACAAAAGTAAACTCTCAAATTCTTAAATCATGTCACACTTTGAACTGGACACCAAATCTGTTATCTGTTTCTTTGTCAGTTAGTGGGAAGCCTGGCATTGCATGCTGTTAACTAGTGTGTTGTACTCTGGTGTGTAGCTTCTGTAACGAGCTAAACTGTTTTCAGATGTGTGAACATGATTGCGCAAGGGTTTTCTAATCATCAATTAGCCTTCTGAGCCAATGAGCAAACACATTGTACCATTAGAACACTGGAGTGATAGTTGCTGGAAATACACCTATGTAGATATTGCACCAAAAACCAGACATTTGCAGCTAGAATAGTCATTTACCACATTAGCAATGTATAGAGCAGGGGTCACCAACGCGGTGCCCGCGGGCACCAGGTCGCCCGTAAGGACCAGATGAGTCGCCCGCGGGCCTGTTCTAAAACAAAAAACAAACAAAAAGATATTATTATTATTATTATTATTTATTTTATTTTATTTTTTAAATTAAATCTACATAGAAAAAAACACAAGATACACTTTCAATCAGTGCATCAACCCAAACAACCTCCCCCATGCACACTCATCCACACCCACTCACACAAAAGGGGTTATTTCTTTCTGCTACCAATATTCTGGTTCCCACAACATAGACAACACATCTGCAAGGGACACAGTCCCTGAAGCACACATGATTGTATAGGCTGCTGGTCCACTAACATTTTCATTAATTACTATTTTTTATGTAATTATTTTTATATTGTTTTACTTTCTTTTTTATCCAAGAAAAGGTTTTTTATTTATTTATCTTATTTTATTTTATTTTTTAAAAAAGGGCCTTATCTTCAACAGACCAGGTTGTCAATGAAATTAGATTTGTTTAAAGGGTTTTTTAAACCAGGCCCAGTCCAGATAATGTCCAAGTCGGACTCAGCAACACACACCTTCATTCATGTACACAGAAAAAAATTAGGGAACACAACAGATTGCATATAATTTATAAACAAAATTACATTTTCAAAATAAGCATATAAATAAGATAGTGGTTTTATAGATTAGTTTGAATATGGCATCCCATGGCAACGGGCAGTCAAAAAAGTCCTCCCATGTTACATTTGTGTTGTATGAGGCAGCCTTCAAAGATTTCTTTATTAAATAAAAATTGTATATTTTTCTATTTATTTTAGTTCCTTTTTGCCAACTACAATTTCTTATTAGAGGTTTACAAACTAATAATTTAGTAGTTCCATAATGAATTATTTGTTTCCATCTTTTCCCAATTACTCCAGTTAGTTGATAAAATGAAAAGCTTGAGCAAGCATCACCATACATAGCTCTAAATTCATCATACTTCATAATTTTACCATTCTCATTGATAATATCATTGACAAAAATGATTCCTCTTTCAAACATATTTTTCCAAAAGAAAGGCTTTACAATATTAGAGTTCATCCATATTAACTGCTGCAAAATATCGTCTCTTTTTTCTGGCACATAAAATTGAAAACACCACTATGAGTGGATTGTTTCCTTTATGAACCCCACCATGTTTCCCAGCAGACTCTCTGGGAGGGGATCACTTGTAAAAAAGGATACAATTTCTTTTGATACAGTACATGTTCTTTGTCCAACAGGACATTTGTGTACCACTCAATGTTTAAATACATCTTTGGAACAATTGATGCTTTTAAAGACAGACACATAGCTTCAAGGTTGAGAAGTTTCAGGCCCCCATATTCATACTCTTTGTAGAAAACCTTTCTTTTAATCTTTTCTGGTTTGCCGTTCCAGACAAAATTGAAGACCCTCCGCTCATAAATCTTAAAAAAGTTTTGTGATGGAGCTGGTAATGACAAAAACAAATAAATAAATTGAGGAATAATTAACGAGTTGGCAATAGACATTTTACCATACAAGGTTAGGGATTTCCCTTTCCATAATTGCATAATTTTGTCCAGCTTTCTTAGTCGATTATCATAATTTACTGAGCCTAGATCTTCCAGATTTTCTGGGACAACAACACCAAGTATGTTAACTGGTCCATCTGTCCACAAAACAGGCACTTTGCATTCCATTCGAAAGGACGTTCCCTTTAGATTTCCGATCCTTAACATTTTACATTTATCATAATTAAGCTTAAGGCCAGATTGCTGTGAAAATATGTCCAAAAGATTAAGAAGGTTCCGCAAACAATGAGGAAAAATCTTATCTTTGTGAATCAGCCTTTTCTGACATGAACTTCATCAAGAACAAACACAGAACACGCCTCACTGATGCACATCTGCAAGACTCACTCAGAGTTGCAGTGTCAAGTTACACACCAGAGTACAACACACTAGTTAACAGCATGCAATGCCAGGCTTCCCACTAACTGACAAAGAAACAGATAACAGATTTGGTGTCCAGTTCAAAGTGTGACATGATTTAAAAATTTGAGAGTTTACTTTTGTATATTACATGAGTTATTATTTGTACAAACATGGTGCAAAGTAATTCATGATTTGTTAAAAAAATGTTAGTGGTTAGCTAGTTAAAATGGGATATTGTGATTTCACAAGACTGTCTTAGAAGTGATCATTTGAAAATGTTCAATTTGAAAAATGTGCACTTAGAGAAAATATAAAAATAAAGTGTTGCATATTGATATTTATCTGTTTCTATATATATTTATTGTGAGAAATCATTAAGATGATCAGTGTTTCCACAAAGATAAATATCATTAATTATTAATAATAACAGAGTTAAAGGTAAATTGAGCTTGGGGGGGCTTGGTCGGGGGTGGGGGGGGGGGGTGTTTGGGGGCGGGGGGCGTGGTTGGGGGCGTGGTTATTTACAGCTAGAATTCACCAACTCGAGTATTTCATATATATATATATATATATATATATATATATATATATATATATATATATATATATATATATATATATATATATATATATATATATATGTATGAAATACTTGACTTTCAGTGAATTCTAGCTATATATATTTTTATTTTATTTTATTTTATTTACATAGAAAAAAACCCAAAATACTTGAATTTCAGTGTTCCAGTGGCTATCCATTAGATGGCAGTATTGTCCTGTTTAACTTCTCCGTTCATGATGAGTATATCATTTTGGCCGCCATGTCTGTAATTTCCTCGTTCTTCTGCTTCGTCTCCTTGTTGTGTGCGCAGTTGTGCACTCTATAAAAGCCCTAGATGTTATGACGTCTTTGGGCAGGCAAGCTGTTTATTTTGTGGGAAAGCGGACGTGAGAACAGGCTGTCCCCACTCAGTCTCAGGTCCGCATTGAGCTGGAGGGGGCGTGGCCTCCAGCTCCGGCTGAATACCGGGAGTTTGTCGGGAGAAAATCTCTGCCGGGAGGTTGTCGGGAGAGGCGCTGAATATCAGGATTCTCCCGCTAAAAACGGGAGGGTTGGCAAGTATGCCTACAAAGGACACACAGCTAAGTAGTTAGCTTCCTATTAGCAAATTTAATTTTACATTAATTTCCATATTGTGTAAAGGACCAAAAAAAAATGTCCTGCCCTTTTCTGACTTTGAGCCCCTGCCCCTCTATAATCATGTGCACGTCCCTGTATATCAGGGCCGGTCCGTGGCATAGGCCGTATAGGCAAATGCTAAGGGCGCCGTCCATCAGGGGGCACCATGCCAGTGCCACAAATGTTGGAGGAAAAAAAAAAAGAAAAAAAAAAAGTTGGTACTATTATTTCTAAATACAAAAAATAATCCCACGTTAATTAAAATGCAAAGTAAAGCCTATTTAATAGAAATATTATTTGTTACAACATTACGCCCCCCCACGTCCCCCACCAAAACGACCAAAACTGTCAGGTGCCCAGGGAAGAAAAAATAGAAAAGAAGAGGAGGAGAAACGAGAAAAAGACAGAGGTAGCAGGTAGGTAACGTTAGCCTCCATGAAATTATTTGTCTGTTACAGAATGTGATAGTAACCTGGCTTTTTAGCATTAAGCTAATGTTACATGATTCGGCAATTGCTAATCAATAAATAGCTAGTTCTGTTTTAACGTCGGGTTAATATTGTGGAGGGGGCTAAATTGTTATGGAAAATAATAATGTAACGTTAGGTAATTACAGTACTCCCACCTTACATTCCTCAGGGACATTTGTATTAGATCTTTTAAGTAGGTGTTTTTTGTTTACATTTTTATTGCCTTCTGGTTAGCTAATGTTTGCCCTGCAGGTAATAGTCACTTTTCCACCCCTTTATATATTAGGTATAGTTGTAAGCCTAGTTGTTAAAGTGCACATCATTAATGTTAATTAAGCAATATCACACAAGTGCTGAATGCTGTTTTTTAATTTGAGCACTGCTGTGATTCGGTTAAAGATAATCATAACATAACATTCTCATATAATATGTTAATTTGCTTTCTTTAAGCAAAAAAAAAAAGGTCAAAGACAAAGCTATTCGGTTTCTTGTGAGTATATACACTTCACTGCCGATGTGGGGGGGGGCGGGGGGTTAGGGCCAGGCCTGCTGTATATATATATATATATATATACAGTATATATATATTAACCAATCAGGGCAATATTAACTAGACAATTATCTGTCTAGGGTACACTTATTAATGACGAAAATTTGTATTTATATGCGAATAATCGTGATTAATTTTGAGTTAACTATGAACAAACGATTAAATATTTTAACTGTTTGACAGCCATGTGTGTAAGTGTGTGTGCGTGTGTCTGTGTCCAATTTTGTTAATAAAGCAACATGTTCAATGAACAAGCATTTACATAAATCAAACAAATTGTTGAGCCGAGTAGTTCTCAAACTATTTCACCAAGTACCACCTCAGAAAACACTTTGCTTTCAAAATACCACCATTATGACCAACATTAAAATACAGAAGCGCAGTAGACATTAAGATTCATTAAAACAAGCCAGAGGTTTTATTTAACAAGTATACAGATTATTTTAGCCACTGCAACATTACTAACAATTTGAACAGTAACATGAATATTTATCCCAAGTAATTATTTGGAGCCTGCGTACCAAATAATCCCTGGTCTTGTCCCATGTTGGATGTACATTTGAATGAGTTACTCCTATTAAAGATACAGTAAAACACTTCTATTTGCGAGAATGCGATTAATTGAGTTAACTATGGACAAAATATATTTTTATTATTTGACTGCCCTAGTTTAAAATACTTCTGAGCCCCTAAAGATTAAGTTACAGTTGAGACACAAATATGAAAAAGTAATTTTTGTCTAGAAAAAAAAAGTTCACACAATCATAGATGGCATGTCCGCAGGGCTAACTAGTGGCCATCCAACGAAAGTGACAACCTCCACTACCTTACACAAGGCGGTATGAGGCCTAACAAAGGTGCTGCAGTGCGCTTAAAATTGTTGTGTTTAGATTGCGTCCCATTGGCACATTTTAACATCAGCCCTTGTAAGCAAATTGTTTGAGCAGTCCTGGTCTAGACTTTAAAAGGGGAACTGCATTTTTTATTAATTTTGTCTATCGTTCACAATCATTATGAGAGACAAGACGACAAAAACATTTTTTTTGCATTCTAACATATAAAAATAGACTCGTTTTAGATGGCTAGCGATGCAGCTAATGGGAGCAATCAATTCTACTTCTAAATCACTTTATAAATGCATTCAAAAACCATCAACAATACTTCATTTACAGTAGATTCCGTAACCTGTATAATAACCAAACTGTAGCAACGTTATTATTGTAAAAGCGAACACTGAGGAACTCTTTTTCTAGTGTTCTAACACATTGGCGTGCTTCAGTATTAGCCGTAAAAGCTAACTACGGAAAGAGATAAGCTAGCCATTATGTCAGCATGAAACGCGTTTGAGTTTGTAATGCACAACAATGTGATAAGACACCAATCTGTGCTGAGTGAAAAACATGAACAATCATATTACAATATCTGTAAACTGTTAGCCCACATTTCATGTTTTGTTTGTACACAGCTAGCCAGACAGTGTATGAACTGTACTAATACGCATTACGTGCTGTGTGTATCATGATCAACATTAAGTGAGACTCACTCGATGAACAGTTGTGTGTTTGGTCCAGCTGTCCGGGGATGTTCTTTCTAGGGATGTCCGATAATGGCTTTTTTGAAGAAATCCAATATTGTCCAACTCTTAATTACTGATACCGATATCAACCGATACCGATATATACAGTCGTGGAATTAACACATTATTATGCCTAATTTGGACAACCAGGTATGGTGAAGATAAGGTCCTTTTTTTAAAAATTTATAAAATAAGATAAATACATTAAAAACATTTTCTTGAATAAAAAAGAAAGTAAAACAATACAAAAACAGTTACATAGAAACTACTAATTAATGAAAATGAGTCAAATTAACTGTTAAAGGTTAGTACTATTAGTGGACCAGCAGCATGCACAATCATGTGTGCTTACGGACTGTATCCCTTGCAGACTGTATTGATATATATTGATATATAATGTAGGAACCAGAATATTAATAACAGAAAGAAACAACCCTTTTGTGTGAATGAGTGTGAATGAGTGTAAATGGGGGAGGGAGGTTTTTTGGGTTGGTGCACTAATTGTAAGTGTATCTTGTGTTTGTTATGTTGATTTAATAAAAAATTTAAAAAAACAAAAAACGATACTGATAATAAAAAAAACGATACCGATAATTTCCGATATTACATTTTAAAGCATTTATCGGCCGATAAGATCTAGTTTTGTCCTTTTTATTTGGGTAAGCACTCCATTTATGTCAAAATAACTTGGCTCCAAATTCCACAATTATAGCGCCAAAGTCACTTTCACTAACGTCTCACTCTTCCTTTGTGCTCGCTTCTAGAAGCAGCAGTTCATCCTCCGTATAGGCAGGCTTAAAAAGATAAGGTTGTGAATTTTGAATTGCCCAAAAATAGTCGTCTTTGTTTTCTGTTACTAAGTCTGCCATGATTAGAACACACACTTGCGTTTGTTGCAGAAAGAAGGAACACACATTAGCTGCCGGAAGTTGGTAGTGTGCTGCTATGGAAACGGAAATAAATGCGCGGAGGAAGTCATTGATTAAAAAGACCAAAATACGATAAATAGTGAACATATTACATATTGTTATGTCTGTTACTATATTATACTGTATATAGACTTGCATTGTGTATATAAAACGTTAATGGGGGGTTTTGAAGTTGTTTTAGAGGGCTTTGAAGGCTACAACGGTGACTCCCATTAGCCACATCATCCAAGTGTTTTTTTAATCATCTTTAAAATCACCCCCAAAAAATAAAGACGTGTGTTCTTGTCTCTCATAATGATTGTGAACAATAGGCACAATTCCAAAAAAAGTGCAATTTCCCTTAACTGCACTTAACATTAATAACAACGTATGTGCAGTAGGGTTGTACGTAATACCGGTACTAATATAGTATTGCGGTATTAATTAATCAAAAACGGTTCTATACTCTGACAGCGCGTTGTCACGTCGTGACATTGCTAGTTTTACGAGCAGAGGAGCATGTTCGGCAGCACACAATCACGGAGTACTTACAAGCAGACACAGTGTGTAGACAGAAAAGGGAGAACGGACGCATTTTGGCTTAAACATTTACGATAAAGGTGAAGTTATAACACTGAACCGCCCTCAGGAAGAGGTGCTTTAAGACATGGCTAACTAGCTAGTGGCTAACGTCCAGTCGCAGTCTGCTGTGTTTTAGCTACTTCTAAATCACTAATCCTCGCCTCCATGGCAACGAATAAAGTAAGTTTCTTACAAGTATCATCCCTGCAGGACGAGGAATAGCTAAACATGCTTCACTACACACCGTAGGAGAATACAATAGCTCACCGGCATCACCGCTAACAAAAACTCACGCGCCTGAAGGTAAACAAATGCCATGGGTGGATCTACACGTACTACTTATTAGTGATTCCCAGAGCCCAAAAAAAGTCTGCGGGCTATAGAGCGTTTTCTATTCGGGCTCCAGTACTCTGGAATGCCCTCCCGGTAACAGTTAGAGATGCTACCTCAGTAGAAGCATTTAAGTCCCATCTTAAAACTCATTTGTATACCCTAGCCTTTAAATTGACCCCCCTTTTAGACCAGTTGATCTGCCGTTTCTTTTCTGCTCCCCTCTCCTTCATGGAGGGGGAGGGGGGGGCACAGGTTCTATGGCCACAGATGAAGCGCTGGCTGTCCAAAGTCGGGACCCGGGGTGGACCGCTCGCCTGTGCATCGGTTGGGGACGTCTCTGCACTGCTGACCTGTCTCCGCTCGGGATGGTTTCCTGCTGGCCCCACTATGGACTGGACTCTCACTATTATGTTGGATCCACTATGGACTGGACTCTCACTATTATGTTAGATCCACTATGGACTGGACTCTCACAATATTATGCTAGATCCACTGGATGTCCATTGCACCGGTCGCCCAGTGGGGGTCCCCACATCTGCGGTCCCCTCTAAGGTTTCTCATTGTCCCAATGGGTTGAGTTTTTCCTTGCCCTGATGTGGGATCTGAGCCGAGGATGTTGTTGTGGTTTGTGCAGCCCTTTGAGACACTCATGATTTAGGGCTATATAAATAAACATTGATTGGTTGATTGATTGATACACCTGACATCCACTGTAATGATACCAAGTACAAGAGTGTATGTATCTAGTCGATTCTACTATGATTACATCGATATTTTTTATCGTCGCAAAATCTTTTTTCCTTTTAAAAAAATTCATATTATGTTTATAAACTCAGGAAATATGTCCCTGGATACATGAGGACTTTGAATATGACCAATGTATGATCCTGTAACTACTTGGTATCGGATCGATACCTAAATTTGTGGTCAATCAATCAATCAATCAATGTTTATTTATATAGCCCTAAATCACAAGTGTCTCAAAGGGCTGTACAAGCCACAACGACATCCTCGGTACAGAGCCCACATACGGGCAAGGAAAAACTCACCCCAGTGGGACGTCGGTGAATGACTATGAGAAACCTTGGAGAGGACCGCATATGTGGGTAACCCCCCCCCCTCTAGGGGAGACCGAAAGCAACGGATGTCGAGTGGGTCTGACATAACATCGTGAAAGTCCAGTCCACAGTGGATCCAATACATCAGCGGGAGTCCAGTCCACAGCGGGGCCAACAGGAAACCATCCCGAGCGGAGACGGGTCAGCAGCGCAGAGATGTCCCCAACCGATGCACAGGCTAGTGGTCCACCCGGGGTCCCGGCTCTGGACAGCCAGCACTTCATCCATGGCCACCGGACCTATGCAACTCCCCCTCGCAAGGGACAGGGGAGAAGAGGAGAGAAGAAAAGAAACGGCAGATCAACTGGTCTAAAAAAGGGGGGGTCTATTTAAAGGCTAGATTATACAAATGAGTTTTAAGATGGGACTTAAATGCTTCTACTGAGGTAGCATCTCTAACTGTTACCGGGAGGGCATTCCAGAGTACTGGAGCCCGAATAGAAAACGCTCTATAGCCCGCAGACTTTTTTTTGGCTCTGGGAATCATTAATAAGCCGGAGTTCTTTGAACGCAGATTTCTTGTCGGGACATATGGTACAATACAATCGGCGAGATAGGCTGGGGCTAAACCGTGTAATATTTTATACGTAAGTAGTAAAACCTTAAAGTCGCATCTTAAGTGCACAGGAAGCCAGTGCAAGTGAGCCAGTATAGGCGTAATATGATCAAACTTTCTTGTTTTTGTCAAAAGCCTTGCAGCCGCATTTTGTACCAACTGTAATCTTTTAATGCTAGACATAGGGAGGCCCGAAAATAATACGTTACAGTAATCGAGACGAGACGTAACGAACGCATGAATAATGATCTCAGCGTCGCTAGTGGACAAGATGGAACGAATTTTAGCGATATTACGGAGATGAAAGAAGGCGGTTTTAGTAACACTCTTAATGTGTGACTCAAACGAGAGAGTTGGGTCGAAGATAATACCCAGATTCTTTACCGAGTCTCCTTGTTTAATTGTTTGGTTGTCAAATGTTAAGGTGGTATTATTAAATAGATGTTGGTGTCTAGCAGGACCGATAATCAGCATTTCCGTTTTCTTAGCGTTGAGTTGCAAAAAGTTAGCGGACATCCATTGTTTAATTTCATTAAGACACGCCTCCAGCTGACTACAATCCGGCGTGTTGGTCAGCTTTAGGGGCATGTAGAGTTGAGTGTCATCAGCATAACAGTGAAAGCTAACACCGTACTTGCGTATGATGTCACCCAGCGGCAGCATGTAAATACTAAAGAGTGCAGGGCCAAGAACCGAACCCTGGGGAACTCCGCACGTTACCTTGACATAGTCCGAGGTCACATTGTTATGGGAGACGCACTGCATCCTGTCAGTAAGATAAGAGTTAAACCAAGACAAGGCTAAGTCTGACATACCAATACGTGTTTTGATACGCTCTAATAAAATATTATGATCGACGGTATCGAAAGCGGCGCTAAGATCAAGAAGCAGCAACATAGATGACGCATCAGAATCCATCGTTAGCAATAGATCATTAGTCATTTTTGCGAGGGCTGTCTCCGTAGAGTGATTTGCCCTGAAACCGGATTGAAAAGGTTCACAGAGATTGTTAGTCACTAAGTGTTCATTTAGCTGCTGTGCAACAGTTTTTTCGAGAATTTTGGAAATAAACGGAAGGTGGGAGACCGGTCGGTAGTTTACCATGAGGTCAGGATCGAGGTTAGGTCTTTTGAGCAGAGGATGAATAACCGCTTTTTTGAATGCTAGGGGAACAGTGCCGGAGGAAAGTGATAAGTTTATAATATTTAACACTGATGGACCTAATAATACAAACAGTTCCTTGATAAGTTTCCCAGGAAGTGGGTCAAGTAAACATGTTGTTTGTTTTATCCCACTTACACGCTGTAATAATTCCTCTAATGTTATTTCATCAAAAATAGAGAGACTATTTTGGAGGGCAGTGTCCGTCGTATATACAGTCGTATCTGTGTTAATAGAACCCAGTTGTAGCTGGGATGCGTTGTCTTTAATCTCCTTTCTAATGAGTTCAATTTTCTTATTAAAGAAATTCATAAAATCATCTGCCGAGTGGGTGGAGCTACTGGGAGGAGTCCCTTGTTGGGTTAGCGATGCTACTGTACTAAACAGAAATTTAGGATCGTTTTTGTTGAGGCGGATGAGATTTGAGTAGTATTTAGCTTTAGCTAAGGTAAGCATGCGTTTATAAGTTATTAAACTATCACTCCATGCTTGATGGAAAACCTCAAGTTTAGTCGCGCGCCATTTGCGTTCCAGTTTTCTACATGATAATTTATGAGCTCTAATTTCTTCTGTAAACCATGGGGTGCGCCTTTTAGGGGCCCTTTTTTGCTATCATCCAAAACTAATGTAAAGCATCCAAACAACAGAATAGAATAAGTGATTATTACTTTTTAACAGAAGTGTACATAGAACATGTTAAAACAGAAAATAAGCAGATATTAACAGTAAATGAACAAGTGGATTAATAATTAATTTTTACAGCTTGTCCTTAATAATGTTGACAGTATAATAAAATGATAAATGACACAATATGTTACTGCATACGTCAGCAGACTAATTAGGAGCCTTTGTTTGTTTACTTACTACTAAAAGACAAGTTGTCTAGTATGTTCACTATTTTATTTAAGGACACAATTGTTCTTCAATTGCAATAAGAAACATATGTTTGATGTACCGTAAGATTTATTGCTAAAATAAAGACAATAATGCCATTTTTGTGGTGGCCTCTATTTAGAAAAGTATGAAAAGGTATCGAAAAGTATGGAAATACATTTAGGTACCAGTACCCTAATGTGCAGCGTAGTGAACTAACTTTTTTGTAGGTAAGTGGCGTACAAAAAGCATTTGCCACTGCAGAGCATGGAGTCATCATTCCGGATCACATTATCACAATTCAAAATGCACTCCCGCACACGCACATCTCCAAGCTAAGCATCAAAATAAACTATCCTTCCCCTTGGTGTCATCTGTCAGGATGTACTGAAACACAAGATGGCTTGGGTTTTAGCCTCAGCTGTCAATCATCTGCTGCTTCAGTGCGGCCTTCGCAGTTCCCCCCAGAGATGGCGGGTACAATGAAAGTGAGTTTTGCACGGCTGCAGCTCGTCTCTTTTACTATTCAGACGGGGAACACATTGCACGCTGTGAAAAGTTCATTCCGACGCCGGCATGTCAGCGCCAAACATTCGTTTAGCCGCTGTAATCATGTTATCTCACCTCCGCTGCCTTTGTTATATTTGCATGACACGGCTTGATGAGGAGGATGGCGTGGCTCCTCCTTGGGGATGGGGGCTTTTGTTACGGGGCGGCGGTGTGCCAGGTGGAAACGGGGCCGCTTGGATTCACATTGATTACTATTTGTCCTGTGAGCACCTGCTTAAACAAGCTCACTATATAGATGCGGATGAATGTTTGGGCTGCATTACAAATGCATAGTGTTGTGGAGAGTGGCACAGGGCTTCTTTCATATGGAGATGTGTCTGACAAGTCCAGATTTGACCTGCCGCTGCCTGCTGCATTACACCCACAGCTGCACCCCCTTAATGAGTGTCGTCTTCCTTCCTTGCCTGTTTTGGATACCACTTTATAAGATGGGTACACTTACCAAGGCTAAATAAATTAGTTATTGAACAATTTAACCAATAATAGTCATTGTTCATGCTTAAACATTGCCCTAAAATCCTTCAGTCCCTTCCTCCATTACTCTCTGATAGTGATGTGCGGATTGATACTGAAATATTGATACCGTCAATATTATATGTTTATGCTCTAATATTGATTCTCACATCAAAATATCAAGACTTTTGTTACTTTAATTCAGGGGTATACATACATATATATGTATGTATGTATGTAGGGGTATCCAAACTTTTTCCACAAAGTTGTTACGGTGGGGTCGCTCGCATGTTAATGTGCGGATCGTTTTCCCAAGATGCAGACGGAACTCCGGAGGCAGTGTGCAGGTAGGAAAATGATTTTCCATAAATCAGTCAAGAATACGAACACAAGAATGAACAGAAAAGCGTGCAGATAGCATGGGAAGCTATGGCGAAGCTTAGGACAGGAATATAGGAGTCAAAAGGTATACAAACGTAACTTGTTGTATAACGCAAACAAAACAGCCAGACAGAGTGTGGCGTGGGGCAGGAATGAATATCTCTCTGATTAGTGCCCGGGAGCAGGTGAGTGTCCTGAACACTAATCAGAGGCAGGTGAAAATAATCAGCGCCCATATTTTGTTAATTTCAAAAAATGCTAAATACAGTTATTGTGTTAGCTTTGTGTTATTGGTGACTAAGTATATTATCATTAATTATTAGTTAGAACATTTCAGCTTTTCCTCATTACACACTGATTTTTTTGCTCTTTTTTTCCAAATATTAATAATACGATTGTGTAGCTACATAATCTCGTGCAGGGGTTCTTGACATTTTTTACCATTTTTTACATTACAGAGGGGCCCACTCAAATATTAACCCAAAATTGGTCATCTTATCCTTGATTTGAATCATATTTAATAATTATATCTAACTGACTGACAGTTTAAAGGCCTAGTGAAACCCACTACTACCGACCACGCAGTCTGATAGTTTATATATCAATGATGAAATCTTAACATTGCAATACATGCCAATACGGCCGGGTTAACTTATAAAGTGAAATTTTAAATTTCCCGCTAAACTTCCGGTTGAAAACGCCTTTGGATGATGACGTATGCGCGAAGACGTAGCCAGTGAAATAGAAGTATCGGTACCCCATTGAATCCAATACAAAATAGCTCTGTTTTCATCTCATAATTCCACAGTATTCTGGACATCTGTGTTGGTGAATCTTTTGAAATTTGTTTAATGAACAATGAAGACTGCAAAGAAGAAAGTTGTAGGTGGGATCGGTGTATTAGCGGCGGACTACAGCAACACAACCAGGAAGACTTTGACTCGGATAGCAGACGCGCTAGCCGACGCTAGCCACCGACCGCACGGATGATCGTGGTGAAGTCCTTCGTCCTTCCGTCGATCGATGGAACGCAGGTGAGCACGGGTGTTGATGAGCAGATGAGGGCTGGCTGGCATAGGTGGAGCGCTAATGTTTTTATCATAGCTCTGTGAGGTCCCGTTATACTAAGTTAGCTTCAATGGCGTCATTAGCAACAGCATTTTTAAGCTTCGCCAAGCTGGAAAGCATTAACCCTGTATTTACATGTTCATGGTTTAATAGTATTGTTGATTTTCTGTCTATCCTTCCAGTCAGGGGTTTATGTATTTTGTTTCTATCTGCATTTGAGCCCGATGCTATCACGTTAGCTCCCTAGCTAAGTTAGCTTCAATGGCGTCGTTAGCAACAGCATTGTTAACCTTCGCCAGGCTGGAAAGCATTAACCGTGTATTTACATGTCCATGGTTTAATAGTATTGTTGATCTTCTGTCTATCCTTCCAATCAGGGATTTATTTATTTTGTTTCTATATGCAGTTAAGCACGATGCTATCACGTTAGCTCCGTAGCTAAAGTGTTTCGTCGATGTATTGTCGTGGAGATAAAAGTCACTGTGAATGTCTATTTCGCGTTCTCGACTCTCATTTTCAAGAGGATATAGTATCCCAGGTGGTTTAAAATACAAATCCGTGATCCACAATAGAAAAAGGAGAGAGTGTGGAATCCAATGAGCAAGCTTGTACCTAAGTTACGGTCAGAGCGAAAAAAGATATGTCTTGCACTGCATTCTAGTCCGTCACTCTAACGTTCCTCATCCACAAATCTTTCATCCTCGCTCAAATTAATGGTGTAATCGTCGCTCCGAATCGCTCTAGCTGCATTGAAAACAATAGGAAAATATGAGGAGGCGATCAACTGACTACATCACGCTACTTCCGGTAGGGACAAGGCTTTTATCAGAGACCAAAAGTTGCGAACTTTATCGTCGTTGTTGTATACTAAATCCTTTCAGCAAAAATATGGCAAAATCGCGAAATGATCAAGTATGACACATAGAATGGTACTGCTATCTCCGTTTAAATAAAAAAAATTAATTTCAGTAGGCCTTTAACAGTGTCAGGACCACGCCCACTCCCTCACTCCAGAGATCCTCATCTCCAGTCTATTAACTACACTCAGCTATCTGCTCATCTGCTCATTGTCTCACAGCCAATCAGACTCTGCCATTCCACACTCCACACTCACTTGTGACTCATTACCAAACATCTATATTAATACCTTCCTCAGCCAGGCTGCCTCAGGCAGTATTGTTTGACTTTGAAAGACTTTAGCCTGACCACACTGTCCTGTCCGTTTGTAGCATTTAGCTTTTGTCTTTGTTTGATGCTGAACTATTTTTGCCTAGGTCTACGTTTTTGCCTACTCCCTTGTACCTTTGCTTGAACTACAGTAAAACATTTGAAACCTGCGCCTGCATCCAAGAATGCCATTGTAAACAGGATAAACTTTGTCAAATTACCAGTATATGAAACTATAAGTACATTTTTGGTTGGTTGAAATTTATTTTGAACATGTATACAGTATCAATATGATATCACATATTTTACATATTTTCTTTACAATGTCCAAAAGGGAGTAGGAAGATGCAAGGTTTATTTAATTATCTCCCCTTTTCACTTCATAGCAATCACTAAAACATTTATTTACTTCCTGTTCTCAATTTGTACTCAATTTACACCAATGTGTTCTAAATACATTAGTTCATTAGTTGTTAAATCAGCTATGATTCGTGTGATGAGATAATATTTCATATAATAAACTATATATATTCATCAAATAATATTTCATTTTCAATAAATTCATGATGTTTATCATAATTCTTCTTCTTTGTACTTTCTAAAAAATTGTAATTTAAACCAATCCAAACTGGATCATATCAGTACATTGTTAGATTTCTTTACTTAATCCATTGCATAATTTAATTCCGCATACTGATATACTAAAGGTCTTAAGTGTTGTACGTGCATACAGATGTTTTAAATTAAATGTTTCTCTAAGGATATGTTTCTCCTCTTTTGTTGAGAAGAACTGTTGTACATTCTTGGGTAGCAGCTTGTAGTTTGCTTTCTACATAATTTGCACCAAAATCCCAAAGATTATTATCAAGGCTTAGATCAGGCTGATTACAACAATACTAATCAAAAATACTGCAAAAGAAGGGAGTCATAACAATTTGTGAAACATAATTTAGATATAATTACACAGTATTAAAATAATATACATTGTAATTATATTAATAACAAATATGTATATGTTTTTTTTTAAATAAAATGTAAATAAAATTGAAGTGCAAATGAAAACATAGCTTCAGCACTTTAGTCATAATTTCTATTCCTAAGAAACTTCTCTATGGTTTTAGCTCCAGACTTCTTCTGTTTGTTTGAGATTGTCATTACTGTCACATGTGGTGGAAAAGTGTATTACAACGGACCACAGCTCAGAAACTCCAGGAGGCACTCTGACCTAGTATGTCAAAAATTCTGCCTGTCCAAAATATTATTGTTCAATTGCACATTTAACAGTGTTTATTATGGTTGTCGTATTTTTTGGAATTCATAAGTTAGTATTTTTTTAATTTATGTGTATTAACTAACTAAACTTTGTGTCAGGGACTTGCATGACTGGGATATTTGTGACCCCAAGATGCAGGAGATAGGATGATGATGTGCAAGGAAGAGTCTTTTAATTCCTACAAATAGCACAAAGAGGTGCACAAAAGCATAAACAATCTGTAAGCAACACAGACAGTGTGTGACATTAAATACAAAACAACAATCCTCGAGCCCTGAAAGGGCGAGGCAGGCATTTATAACACTGATTGGAAATGAAAACCAGGTGTGCTCAAACCAATCAAGGAACAGGTGAGGGAAAGAGCGCTCAGGGAGACAAACAGGAAATGGAACCAACATAAAGGGAACAAATGTAGAAAATAAGGAAACATGACAAACAAGTGAGATGTGATTTGACAGACCGTCACACGTTTATATGTTGGGTCTATTTTACTTTTATTTTGAGAGCTTGTAATATTTTAGATCAGGGATGTCTAAACTTTTTCCACCAAGGGCCACATATCAGTATTGGTGGGTACTTTTTAATATATTTTTATTTTAAATAAAATGCCAAAAACAAATACTATATATATATATATATATATATATATATATATATATATATATATATATATATATATATATATATATATATATATATATATATATATATATATATATATATATATATATATATATATAATTTTTTTTTAACTTTGTGTTATAGGTGACTAAGTATATTATTATTATTAGTTTAAAACGTTCAGCTTTTTCTCATTACCTTTCAATTTTTTTTGTTTTTTTTCCTTACATGTTTACTGTTATTTTTTTAGATATATATCTTATTGCTAGAAAATACAACATTTTTTAAATTTTTGCAGACAGGTTAGGTATATTTGCACAAAGTATCGATGTCGGATTGGTATCGCCGATAACAGCCTGAATTTTTCTTGGTATCGGATCGGAAACAAAATCAGAGGTATCGCACATCACTACTCTCTGAGTCCATATGGTAGGTTGACTATAAATACATGTACTGTATTGGGTCTTTCGGGCAATTAAATGATACCCCTATGAATCCTTTCTGAATTACTCATGAACAGCAATACATCAGTACATGCATAAAAATAAATGAATAATAGCTCTTTTTACTTGCCCCTTTGCCACATATCAATGGGTTCAAGGAGCTTTATTGTCATATCACAGACAGATGGCACATTTAGTACCTGAGGTGCCAGATACAGCCAAGTACAGCAAAAACAATAGTATGTCCATAATAATTTAGGTAGAATATAATATAATTATAATTTGGCTATAAATAACATAGGTTTATAGGAATAGATTATAAATGGGATAGAAGAAATACAAAAATAGAACTGATCATGATCCCGTAGGGGCAAATAGAATAAAACCAAATCAAATAAAAGCCCAGTTTGTCACAGTTGGGACACATGTTCCTTGTGCAGAGGTGGGGTGGGGGGTAGTAGTGGTGGTGGGTGGGGTGAGAGATTGGTATCCATTGCCAATATATAATGGTAGCTAATTATTCCATTCATCCATCTTTTCCGCTTATCTGGGGTTGGGTCGCGAGGGCAGCAGCCTGAGCAGAGAAGCCCAGACTTCCCTCCCCCAGCTACTTCGTCCAGATCCTCCCGGGGGAGATCCCGAGGCGTTCCTACTGTCGGCCAGCTGAGAGACATAGGGCTTGATCTACCGAGCTCCAAATACCACGTGCTAAATAGCGTGTGCAACAATATAAAATTGTGTGTACTATTATTGGGTGTGTTGTGTGATCTACTAAGACTGAACATGCAATTGACAACTGGTGCAGACTGCCCTATTTACCCAATATGAGGTTTTTGCGTGCACCTTGCAGCTTTCTCCATGGAGACACTCATTTACTGTACATTTATGTTAACATTCTACTACCTGTGGTGTTTTGCTATGTTTTAACACATGCAGCGGACCAATATTTACCACTTTTTATGGGCATCTACAAAACCCAAAACCAGTGAAGTTGCCACATTCTGTAAATCGTAAATAAAAACGGAATACAATGATTTGCAAATCCTTTTCAACTTATATTCAATTGAATAGACTGCAAAGGCCTACTTAAATGAAATTTTCTTATTTAAAAGGGGATAGCAGGTCCATTCTATGTGTCATACTTGATCATTTCGCGATATTGCCATATTTTTGCTGAAAGGATTTAGTAGAGAACATCGACGATAAAGTTATTTTGGTCGCTGATAAAAAAGCCTTGCCTGTACCGGAAGTAGCGTGACGTCACAGGTTGTGGAGCTCCTCACATCTGCACATTGTTTACAATCATGGCCAGCAGCAGCGAGAGCGATTCGGACCGAGAAAGCAACGATTACCCCATTAATTTGAGCGAGGATGAAAGATTTGTGGATGAGG
Source organism: Entelurus aequoreus (assembly GCF_033978785.1). Lineage (NCBI taxonomy): Eukaryota > Metazoa > Chordata > Actinopteri > Syngnathiformes > Syngnathidae > Entelurus > Entelurus aequoreus. Next base: position 46,536,761 of record NC_084736.1, read on the forward strand.
AAAGTGAGAGTGAAGGATTAGAGGGCAGTGGAAGCGATTCAGATAGGGAAGATGCTGTGAGAGGCGGGTGGGACCTGATATTCAGCTGGGAATGACTAAAACAGTAAAACAACACAAGACATATATACTCTATTAGTCACAACACAACCAGGCTTATATTTAATATGCCACAAATTAATCCGCATAACAAACACCTCCCCCCTCCCGTCCATATAACCCACCAATACAAATCAAACACCCGCACAACACACTCAATCCCACAGCCCAAAGTACCGTTCACCTCCGTAAAGTTCATACAGCACATATATTTCCCCAAAGTTACGTACGTGACATGCACATAGCGGCACGCACGTATGGGCAAGTGATCAAATGTTTGGAAGCCAAAGCTGTACTCACGGTAGCGCGTCTGCTATCCAACTCAAAGTCCTCCTGTTGTGTTGCTGTAGCCAGCCGCTAATACACCGATCCCACCTACAGCTTTCTTCTTTGCTGTCTTCATTGTTCATTAAACAAATTGCAAAAGATTCACCAACACATGTCCAGAATACTGTGGAATTTTGCAATGAAAACAGACGACTTAATAACTGGCCACAATGGTGTCCCAATATGTCCGCACAATCCGTGACATCACGCCCAAACATCATCATACCGAGACGTTTTCAGCAGAATATTTCACGGGGAATTTAAAGTTGCACTTTACTAATCTAACCCGGCCGTATTGGCATGTGTTGCAATGTTAAGATTTAATCATTGATATATAAACTATCAGACTGCGTGGTCGGTAGTAGGGGGTTTCAGTAGGCCTTTAATGTTCAAACTGAGAAACATTTTTTTTTTTTGGCAAATAATCCTTAACTTAGAATTTAATGGCAGCAACACATTGCAAAAAAGTTGGCGCAGGGGCATTTTTACCACTGTGTTACATGGCCTTTCCTTTTAACAACACTCAGTAAACGTTTGGGAACTGAGGAGACCAATTTTTGAAGCTTTTCAGGTGGAATTATTTCCCATTCTTGCTTGATGTACAGCTTAAGTTGTTCAACAGTCCGGGGTCTCTGTTGTCGTATTTTAGGCTTCATAATGCGCCACACATTTTCAATGGGAGACAGGTCTGGACTACAGGCAGGCCAGTCTAGTACCCGCACTCTTTTACAATGAAGCCACGCTGTTGTAACACGTGCAGAATATGGCTTGGCATTGTCTTGCTGAAATAAGCAGGGGCTTGGATGGCAACATGTGTTGCTCCAAAACCTGTATGTACCTTTCAGCAATAATAGTGCCTTCACAGATGTGTAAGTTACCCATGCCTTGGACACTAATACACCCCCATACCATCACAGATGCTGGCTTTTGAACTTTTCGCCTATAACAATCCGGATGGTTCCTTTCCTCTTTGGTCCGGAGGACACAACGTTCACAGTTTCCAAAAACAATTTGAAATGTGGACTCGTCAGACCACAGAACACAGAACACTTTTGCACTTTGCATCAATCCATCTTAGATGAGCTCGGGCCCAGCGAAGCCGGCGGCGTCTCTGGGTGTTGTTGATAAATGGCTTTGGCTTTGCATAGTAGTTTTAACTTGCACTTACAGATGTAGTGACCAACTGTAGTTACTGACAGTGGTTTTCCGAAGTGTTCCTGAGCCCATGTGGTGATATCCTTTACACACTGATGTCGCTTTTTGATGCAGTATCGCCTGAGAGATCGAAGGTCATGGGCATTAAATGTTGGTTTTCGGCCTTTCTCCAGATTCTCTGAACATTTTCATGATATTACAGAGCGTAGATGGTGAAATCCCTAAATTCCTTGCAATAGCTTGTTGAGAAATGTTGTTCTTAAACAATTTGCTCACGCATTTGTCCACAAAGTGGTGACCCTCGCCCCATCCTTGTTTGTGAATGGCTGAGCATTTCATGGAAGCTGCTTTTATACCCAATCATGGCACCCACCTGTTCCCAATTAGCCTGTTCACCTGTGGGATGTTCCAAATAGACATTCCTCAACTTTCTCAGTCTTTTTTGCCACTTGTGCCAGCTTTTTTGAAACATGTGACAGGCATCTAATTCCACATTAGCTAATATTTGCAAAAAATTAAGTTTTCCAGTACGAACGTTAAGTATCTTGTCTTTGCAGTCTATTCAATTGAATATAGGTTGAAAAGGATTTGCAAATCATTGTATGTTGTTTTTATTTACGATTTAACAATGTGCCAACTTCACTGGTTTTGGGTTTTGTCATTTGTGTTATTCAACCTCTTAAGTCATCCAGCAGCTATAATATAATAATAATAATAATAATAATAATAATAATAATAATAATAATAATAATAATAATAATAATAATGGATTAGATTTATATCGCACTTTTCTATTGTTAGATACTCAAAGCGCTCACAGAGAAGTGGGAACCCATCATTCATTCACACCTGGTGGTGGTAAGCTACATTTGTAGCCTCAGCTGCCCTGGGGTAGACTGACAGAAGCGAGGCTGCCAGTTTGCGCCTACGGCCCCTCCGACCACCACCTACCATTCATTCATCATTCTTTCACCAGTGTGAGCGGCACCGGGGGCAAGGGTGAAGTGTCCTGCCCAAGGACACAACGGCAGCGATTTGGATGTCAAGAGGCGGGGATCGCCCACACAGCAGAAGACTGCTGTACGGATCCGCCTTCAAGTCGCCCAACCCGCGTTACTGTCACATTCGTTTTGGCTCCGCCTAGAGGATACAGCTCCGCCTCTGAAAATTGTACGGTCAGACAGCTGATCCTGAGCGGACTCGTGTCTGATTCGCATACGCGGACGCGACAAACCAAACCGGTGCGCGCCGCCTAGAGTTATAGGCTCCGCCTACGCGCGCTGAGCCGACCAATGTCTGCACCCGCAGACGTGGACGCGCCTACTAGCGTGTACGCGCATGAGCCAAGATCTCTGGACTTTCTTTGCTGGAACACGAACGTAAGTATAGATTTATTGATTTATTGCTACATTCGCAGTAAAGATCAGCCTTTGTGTTTCCATCATCATTTATGTATGATTGTAATGACGTTGTTTGATATTAGGACTAGCAGTAAAACTTTATATTCTGTAAAAAAAAGGCTATTTTATTTCCAGCGCCGCCTCCCAGAATGCTTTGCATGGGGACGTGCGTCTGACGTCACGTATACAGAAAATTCAAAATGGCTGCACGCGGTAGGTGAGGCCCTAGCGAAGAAAAGTGAAAAAGAGTGTTATTCGTCAAAAAACCCACACAACGACGGTCATTTTTTCGCCGTGCTATTGTAAAATTGTCTTTTATCTGTGTTTTGTGTTCCGGGGGACCCCGACTCCAGAATGTGAAAGTTTCCCGCGTGAAGCCGGTGAGTAAAAAGTTCAATAAAGTTAACTTAGGCCATCTTTTGTTAGACGCTGTGAATGTGTGTAGGTTACATGCTACGATATTCCACATATTTCCAACTGCTTGAAACGAAAGCGTATTACTTTATTGTCAGTGTTGTTTAGGCCCAGGTCGCTAACGTTACTGCGTTAGTCAACAACGTAACGTTAACGGAGTGGAAACAGCCGTTCTTTGCTATTAATATGAGTGTGTATTATTTCTTTCTTTGTTCTTTAGTGGAGCTCGAGATCCTGTTTACTGTGGACTAGCTGTGTGTGACGCCATGTTGTTTTTGTTTCCATTACAAAAAAAAAGGTATGTCTATGTGTTTTTTGGCATAGTTAATTGTAGAAAAAAATATAAAATGAGGTGATGTGAGTGGGAAAAATTGCTGCACATATTAAGGATCCTTTTTCTTGATCTATATTTTTGTTATTTGCTGATGTATATATTTTATATGCTGTTTTTTATTTAATTAATTTATTAGAGACTATTTTATGCTTTATTTACCTTTTTTTATTATTATTATTTTATTTACTATTATTATTATTATTTCCACATGTAAGCATAAATAATTGATCATATTAGTACATTGTTTGATTGCTTTGCTTAATGCATTCCATAATTTAATTCCACATACTGATATACTGAAGGTCTTAAGTGTTGTACGTGCGTACAAATGTTTTAAATTACATTTCTCTCTAAGATTATTTTTCTCCTCTTTTTTTGAGAAGAATTGTTGTATATTCTTGGGTAGCAGGTTATAGTTTGCTTTGTTTATAATTTTAGCTGTTTGCAAATTCACTATGTCGTGGAATTTCAGTATCTTTGATTCAATAAATAAAGGATTTGTGTGTTCTCTATATCCAACATTATATATTATTCTAACTGATCTTTTTTGTAACACCGTTAATGAATGAAGTGTACTTTTGGAATTATTTCCCCATATTTCTACACAATAACTCAGATATGTAACACTAGTGAGCAGTAGAGAATATGAAGTGATTTTTTTGTCTAGAACATGTTTTGCTTTATTCATTATTGACGTGTTTCTTGCTACTTTATGTTGTATATTTTTTACTTGAGATTTCCAGTTCAATTTATCATCAATCATTATACCTAGAAATTTGGTTTCATTTACTCTTTCAATTTATATTCCGTCTATTTGTATTTGTGTTTGACTTTCTTTTCTACTGTTACCAAATAGCATTATTTTAGTTTTACTGAGATTCAAAGATAGTCTGTTTTTGTCAAACCATCTTTTTAATTTGTTAATTTCTTCTGTTATTATTTGTATTATCTTCTGTGTGTTCTCTCCTGAACAAAACGCTGTTGTATCATCCGCAAATAATACTAACTTTAAATCTTTTGTAACTTTACAAATGTCATTTATCTAGACATTGAATAATTTAGGTCCTATATTGATCCCTGAGGTACACCACAGGATATATTTAGCGTTGTAGACGAAACCACCACATTAATATTAAAGATATGGTTAACATTCTTAGTGCTAAAGATATTCCCCTCTCCTTGTATCCCTTCTCCCAGCTCCACCGTCTCGCCGAGTGCCAGCAAGAGTCATGAGTACTTGTCAACTCGACTCCTCAACTGGAGATAACTTTCTAGGTAAAGACTGATCTCCAAAATAATATCTCAGCATCCAGTAACCATGGTTAACAGATCTCAACCATTTAATACCAATGTATCTCCCTTAGCACCTCACCATGGGGAAGGACGCATTCATATGCCTTCACCAGCACCTGCATTAAACATGCAGAGAGTTACACAAGGTAGGGACTGATCTCTGAAATATTAGTGTATAGATAGGCCCCTTGGGTATTACCAGTCATGGTTAACTGATGGCTCTCTCACAATGCCCACCTCACTAGGAACGGCAGTCCCTCCTCGACTCCCTCCACCCCCCTCACCAGCAGCCCTCAACATGTGGCAGACAGAGGAGCCTGGATCCAGCCTGGCCTACAGGCCAACATGGCGAGGGGGAAGAATGGCCGACAACATTTCCTGCTCTGGTGAGCAATAACTGACAAATACCGGATGGTCATTCTGTGCCACAAATTTTGGAAAAAATTCAAATTCACAAGCAATCACATATTTTCTTCAAACTCTGTCAATAACTTTTGTCATTAACTAAGGTCAATAGCTAATGTCAGGATTATGAGTAATGAGGATAAACACTGAAACATGTTAATTTTATACTGCTGTTTGTCAACAGCGCCTGAGGTAATCCACATCCTTAGCCTGCTGGAAACTATTAAGCACAACCAAGACCAGCTGATTGCGAAGGTAAACTTCTTAAGCCTTGAATAGGTCAATAATTCATAATGACATTGATTTTGATTTATTATTATTTTTTAAAGAAAGAAACAGCCTACATGGCAGCTTTGTGTGATTAGAGTAAACATTGCTACATTTTCTTGTTACATTTCACCTGTTTGCTCTTTAAATACCACTTTTAATGTTTTTTTTTTATTTCGATCATATTTTTTAAAAATGTGCCCTGGGGCCGTTAAAAAATGACCTGCAGGCCGCAAATGGCCCCCGGGCCGCACTTTGGACACCCCTGGCCTACACGAATACAAACATAGAATGATAGTACAAATATAATAAGAAAACAATGTCAACCTCCCAAAGTTGGGTTATGGATATTTATTTATGCCCCCCACCCCCAACCCCCCGCCGCCGTCATCCAACAGAGCCAAACAAGTACTCTGATCAAGGAACCAAATAACGATATTGTTTTAACATTTTGGATGTCTTGCACACCTATACCCTGATCACAAATTCATAGTTTACGCACCTTATTTTAACCACCTCCAGTAATTTTAAGTCATGTTTTTTTTTTCAAATGTAATCTCCTTAAAACCTATCACATATTTTGTATTGTGTAAGCATACTTGGCTTTGGATGCTTCCTACCATAAACATAAACGTATCTGTCTTGTAATCTTGTTTGATTACAGGTGCTGTGAGTAAAAATGTGTTGACAAGGTCAGCCACGGACGCTGAGGTCACCAAACACGCCATCAGGTGGTTCAACTTGGCGGGGGATCGGGCAACGAGGAGACGAGTCCCGCTTCCACCTCCTCAGGAGGAATAGAGATGTATATGTATAAATAAACAACCTTTTATTGGACTTCTTGTCATACACCAGTTATTCATTTTCTGATATGTTAGCTGTGCATGGAGCAGCGTTTCCTTGAAGTTGTAGCCTAATAGATTAAATATGTATATTTACTTTTTAAATATATTATATATATATATTTACTTTAGAGAGTGAATTGACCATTTTCTGTTTCTATTGACAATATTGTTAGTTTAAAAATACAAGGCAATGCATATGTAAGCCTATATTGCTGTAGTAGGGCTTAGTGAATTTTTTAGTTTCCTATTTTATCCTACAACAGAAGGGATTTTGAAAATAAGATAAAGGGGTCCAAAACGGCCAGATGAGCCAGGGTTTTTATAAGTCCGTTGCTGGTCCGCGGCGGGAGGTTAGGCTTTGATCATGGGTGCGGAGCGGAAGAAGCGCGCCGTCACGGCGCACCCGCCGCGGAAATAAGGCTTTGATCATGGGTGCGGAACGCACTCAGCGCGCCGCCACGGCGGATCCGCTACCTGCCGCCGTGGCGGATACGTTCCTGAGTGCAAATGGACGCCGATGCTGGTCCGTTTCGCGGTTCCGTTCCGGAAAGCGCGATACCTACGCGGGGGAACCGCCGCGGAGTGTTTTTGCTGTGTGGGGAGCGAACCTGCAACCCTCAAGTTTCTGGCACGGCCGCTCTACCCACTACGCCATACCGCCCCTAATATCATATTGCTGAATAGACAAAATGTCTAATATTTTAATTTTTGACACTCCATATATGTTGACAGGCATATGTAAGACAGATCTCGCAGCTATTTTGGCGCAACTCCCAGTTTGCAAGTCGTGTTAAATTTATGCAAAACCGAAAAATCACACTGATGAAGCTGCATTATCTCCTCCCAGTAATGTCGGCGTTCTGGTGATCAGCATATATTCTGCATAATTCCCTGAAGACAAACACCCTAAATGGACTGTGCTCCTTATTTTACACACTTAAAAGACGCACTCCTCTGAGCACATGTTTTGTAGGTCAGCTTTGCGTGACCAATTGATTTTGCATGTGTCTTAATACACGCAAACCTTTAGTAAATTAGCAACACAGTCTTTTCAGTGTGTCCTGGGTCTTCCCCCTTGCGGTGAATGTCCTGGTCATTCTCACCAAAAGCCAAAGTCACTCTATCTGACTCCCCTCGATGTGGAGAAGCAGCGACTTTACTTAGAGCTCCTCCCGAATGACAGAGCTCCTCACCCTATATCTCTTGTGGGTGACATTGTTATCACCAGGAAAGATGAGGTCACCTACTTAGGTTCCATTCTAGAGGCTAACCTTTCCTGTGATAAAATGGCAACCAAGGTAATCAAAAAGGTTAACCAACGAACGAGATTTCTCTAAAGAATCTCCTCTCTGGTCAACAAAAGCACTATGAGGATTCTGGCGGCAACTCTTGCTCAACCCTTTTTCGATTACGCATGCACCTCCTGGTACCCTAACACCTCCAAAACCCTCAAATCTAAACTCCAAACATCCCAGAACAAGCTAGTCAGGTTACTTCTAGACCTCCACCTCAGATCCCACCTCACTCCTACCCACTTCTCCAAAGTGGGCTGGCTCAAGGTGGAGGACAGAGTTAAACAACTTGCACTGAGCCTAGTCTATAAAATCCACTACACCTCCCTGATACCGAAGTACATGTCAAACTACTTCCTTAACGTAAATGACCGCCATAACCACAACACCAGGGGGATCTCCACTAACCACGTTAAACCCAGATTCCGAACTAACAAAGGTCTTAACTCATTCTCTTTCTATGCCACATCAATGTGGAATGCGCTCCCAACATGTATAAAAGAAAGGGCATCTCTATCCTCCTTCAAAACCGCAATAAAAGTTCACCTCCAGGCAGCTACAACCCTAAACTAACACCCTCCCCGGATTGTTAATAATCAAATGTAAACAATCAAATGCAGATACTTTTTCTTATGCCTTCTGATCTCTCTCTCTCTCTCTCTCTCTCTCTCTCTCTCTCTCTCTCTCTCTCTCTCTCTCTCTCTCTCTCTCTCTCTCTCTCTCTCTCTCTCTCTCTGTCCACTACTTGCTGTCCATATCCTACCCCCCCCCCCCCACACCCCTGATTGTAAATAATGTAAATAATTCAATGTGATTATCTTGTGTGATGACTGTATTATGATGATAGTATATATCTGATGGTATATATCTGTATCATGAATCAATTTAAGTGGACCCCAACTTAAACAAGTTGAAAAACTTATTCGGGTGTTACCATTTAGTGGTCAATTGTACGGAATATGTACTTCACTGTGCAACCTACTAATAAAGTCTCAATCAATCAAAAACTGTAGGAGAACCTTGCCACGGTATTGAGGAAACTCATTTCAACCTGCAACCTTGTCCTTTCAGTCACTACCTAAAGTTCATGTCCATCGGTGAGGATAGAAACGTAGATCCATTGGTAAATTGAGATCTCCCTTTTCATTACTGCTGCCAACGCACTGATCCACATGTTGATCTCACGGTCTACTCTTCCCTCACTCGCGAACAAGACCCTGAGGAACTTTAACTCCTCCACTTTAACTCCTCGACCCCACCCCAAAAATGAGATGGCACTTCACTCCACATGGACTCTGGCTTAGAGGTGCTAATTCTAATCCCAGTCGCTTCACACTCAGCTGCAAACCGATCCAGTGATAGGCGAAGATCAGGACCAGATGACACCATCAGGACCCCATCCTTGCAAAAAGCAGAGACCTAATCCTACAGCCACCAAACCGAATCCCCTCAATGGCCTGACTGGTCCTACAAATTCTGTCCATAAAAGTTATTAACAAAATCGCTGAATCCAATGCGGACCAAGCTCTGACACCGCTCATACAGGGCGCATCATACAGGACTTCCAGAGGGACGGGGTCGAATGCCTGTGTCCACAAAACACATGTAAGGCAAACTCCTGTGCACCATCAAGGACCATGCCGAGAGCACAGAGAAGGTCCACAGTTCCACGACCAGGACGACTCTGAGGTTCAACTATCCAGCGTAGTCTTCTCTACAGTACACTTGAAAAGACCTCACCAGGAAGAGGCTGAGGAGTGTAATCCTACGATAAATGGAACAGACCCTGTGATCCCATTTGTTAAAGAGAGGAACCACCACTCAGTCTGCTAATCCAGAGGCACCAACCCGGATGTCCACGCAATGCTGCAGAGTCTTGTCAACCAAGACAGCCCCACAGCATCCTGACCCTCAATGAACTTTGGGCGAATCTCATCCTTTCCCGGACTCCTGCCACAGAGGAGATTTTTAACTACCTCAACACCCTCAGCCTCAGAGTCCCTAGGCACTGCTTCTTAATAGGAAGACGTATATGTGGGATTAAAGAGGTCTTCAAAGTATTCTTTTCACCCATTCACAACATCTGAAGTGGAGGTCAGCAGCACATCGTTCCCATAGCTAATTACTATAGACAATTAACTTAAATAACCTTGCAGTTGTCACTATCACTGTTACGTGATGATTTACAAAGACTGAACTGCATTATTAAACCACTAAGGTCTCACTTGATAGTTAAGCGCTTTCGATTTTTTCAAATAAACACAGTAGCCTTGAGTATGTCTGGTTGTGAACCTTTGTTGGTTGCCTAGATACTAATTATAGTCAATTCAGGGAGTGTGAATAGAGAGGGCGGCCAGAAAGGCCTGAAATGTAAATGCATGGCACAGATAAATAACAATAAAAGGACTCCCAGATAGCACGGCGGCAGCATTTTGCACATCTGCTGGGAGATAAATATGATGGAAATGAATGTCAGTGGAGCTCATTGTTTGGCTGCCATGGCAGGTGTAGGCAGCTCATCATGTATATCAGTTTGTGCGTGTGTGTGTGTGTGTGTGTGTGTGTGTGTGTGTGTGTGTGTGTGTGTGTGTGTGTGTGTGTGTGTGTGTGTGTGTGTGTGTGTGTGTGTGTGTGTGTGTGTGTGTGTGTGTGTGTGTGTGTGTGTGTGAGAGGGATACAAAGAGTTAAAACAAGTTTAAGAAGCAGTGTGAGTCTGTGATCAGGCTTTTATCAGCGGTGTGTATGTGTTATTACTGTGTGTCAAATGGGGACCGATTGGGGCTCAGGATGGTTACCATAAGAAAATGTGCAGCTCAACAGTCCCAAGCTGACCTCCCAGCCTTTATTACCTTCTCTCATTCATTAATTCTCTCAAGCAAATGCCAGCAACTGACAGACTGAAGCAAGACACACACAATGAAACGTTCTTCTGGTGCACTCTTGCCTTTTACAGTATGTGATAAGGGCTTCAAAACACATTTCACTTTTATTTCCATGACATCACCGCCACTGAATCACCAGCCTTTAACGCTTGTTGGACAGTTCATTAGGTACATCTACACAATCCGATACGATCTAGTATGGAGGCTAGAAAGACCTGAGCATTCTGCGGCCCGCGGGCCGCATCCGGCCCTTTGTGCGTCCCTGTCCGGCCCGCGTGAGGCCAATTATAAATTACAAAATACATTTTAAAAAGTACCTATGTCTAATGTGCAATACAACGGTGCTGCTTTTGTTTTGAAAATCGTTATTTGTATTACTTCCGTGTGGACGTATGCGTGTGCGTGATTGTGAGTGATACAAAATAAAGTTGAAAAAACATCTATGTCCTGCGCGCAATACAACTGTGCTGCTTTTATTTTGAAAAGTATTATTTATGGGCGTGTGTCCGTGTGTAACCTGCGAGTGAAGGTGCACATGCAGCGACAAGTGATGCACGGTTTACACCCGAGACGCTAAAAAGAGAAAAGTTGATGAAGAATGACGTGTTTCCAACAAGACATGGACTGCAAAGCAACGTTCCCTCTAAGGTGCGTGCTTGCGCAATTTCGCACTGCTCAAGCGTCTGCTGCGCACAGCAAATATATGCCGCGCACCAAATCAAATCCCATCTGAATTCTAAACAAAATAAACATATTTATTCTATGTAATTTTGCAATGCAACTTTGAGTGACAGTGACAACAAGCGGCCCTAACGGTGTTCGTCAACACCGTTCAATTGAACACCGTTCAATTATTGTAACGTCTATTGAGATGCTTCGAGGACAGGAATTATATCGATCACTTTATTGAGCAAAACTGTTTATATTCGGACATAACCACACCAAAAACATGAGTAAAACAATTCTAACTCGAAAAACTAGTCATTTTCTGCCGTACAAACCAGGCCAAAACCAACTTGTCATCTGTCACCAACACGCATACCCCTAAACCACTGGTGCGTTTATGGCCACACAAAAAGTCGGACAACTCAAACACCACACAAAGTTACACTATGACTCCTCAGTCATACGTGTGCTTATTTTACTGTCATTTATTATTAATGTTAATTTATTTATATTAGTCATGGAATGCTGTTACACACACTATGTTGAAGTATTACTATTATTATTAATTATTATTATTATTATTATTATTATTATTTATCTTACGGTATACATCAAAAATAATATTGAGCAAAATTTAATTGAAATATTGTCGACGTGGCCCTCCAGCAGTGCTCGGGTTGCTCATGCGGCCCCCGGTAAAAATTAATTGCCCACCCCTGCTCTATCAAGATAACTAGAATCTCCTTTAGTGTTTGTTTTTAAAACACATGGAGAATAATTCAATGAAAGATATTTCATCTTTTGTGGCAGTTGAAGGTCATTTGAACTTGAATGGCCATCAAAAGTTTAAGAAAAGTGAAGCATTTTTTCTTTTCGTTCATCTGTGTTTAATGGAGAATGATTTTAACGTCTCATATTTTTAGAATCATTTGTGCACTTTATCCAAATATAGTGCATCTGGGAAGTATTCACGGCACTTCACTTTTTCCACATTTTATGTTTCAACCTTATTATTTCAAAATGGAATACATGTATTTTTGTCCTCAAAATTCAACACACGATACCGCATAATGACAATGTGATTTTTGTTTTGTTTTTTTGAAATGTTGGAAAATGTGTAAACAATTAAATAAATAAATAAATCACTTGTCCATAAATTCACAGCCTTTGCTCAATACTTTGTTGATGCACCTTTAGCAGCAATTACAGCCTCAAGTCTTTTTGAATACGATCCCACAAACTGGGCACACCTATCTTTTGACGGTTTCACCCATTCCTCTTTACAGTACCTCTCAAGCTCCATCAGGTTAGATGGGAAGCATTAGGGCGCAGCCATTTTTAGATCTCTCCAGAGATGTTCAGTCGGATTCAAGAGTTGTCCTGAAGCCATTCCTATGATATCTTGACTGTATGTTTAGGGTCGTTGTCCTGCTGAAATATGAACTGTCGCCTCAGTCTGAGTTCAAGAGCGCTCTGTAACAAGTTTTCATCCAGGATGTCTCTACATGCTGCATTCATCTTTTTCTCTATCCTGACTCGTCTCCCAGTTCCTTCTGCTGAACAACATCCCCACAGCAGGATGCTGCCACCACCATGCTTCACTGTAGGGATGGTATTGGCCTGATGATGAGCGGTGCCTCGTTTCCACC